>NC_069501.1:503019705-503392205 GCF_027579735.1 Bombina bombina | reverse complement strand
GGCACTGCAGACAGAAATTGGAAAGTGCTTTTCCCTATACTTCTATTTATCGCACATGCAGTGCGGTGCGGTGCGATAGATAGCAGTAAACATGGTAATTGTAATTTTTTTTACAAAACTGCAGTGGAGCCTGGATGAAAAATTATATAATTATATTTATTAAGCCAAAAAGATTTATTTATTTTAATTTGCTAATTTTTAAATTTATTTATTTCTTATTCTTTTGGGGGTTCCAATTCTTTTGGGGGTTCACGTGCTCATGTGCACTTTCCAAATTACTTGTATTATTTAATTTGCCTCCTCTTGTTATCCTTTGCTGAAATGTTTATCTAGGAAAGCTCAGGAGCAGCAGAGAACCTAGGTTCTAGCTGCTGATTGGTGGCTGCACATATATACCGAATGCCATTGGCTCACCCATGTGTTCAGTTAGAAACCAGTAGTGCATTGCTGCTCCTTCAACAAAGCATACCAAGAGAATGAAACAAATTTGATAATATAAGTAAACTGGAAAGTTGTTTTAAATTGTATGTTCTACCTAAATCATGAAAGAAAAAAATTGGGTTTCATGTCCCTTTAAGTGTTCCAGACACCTACTTAGGTATGTCTTCAGTAAAGAATATCAGGGGAAAGAAGCACATTTTATAATATGCTCTGTCTGAATGACAAAAGAAAATTTTGGGTGTTCATATCCCTTTAACAGACAGAGAGATATATTGATATGCAGAGAGGTGTAATAAAAAGCCAAAGGAATATTAAATTCAACATTTAATCTTCCCATAAACTGTTACATTAAAGGGACATGAAACTCACAATTTTTCTTTCATGTTTCGGGTACAGAATACCATTTCAAACATCTTTGCATTTTACTTCTGTTATCTAATTTGCTTCATTATTGTATCCTTTGTTGAAGAAGCAGCAATACACTACTGGGAGTTAGCTGAACACAGCAGGTGAAGCAGTAATATGAGACATATATGTGTAGCCATCAATCAGCAGCTCCAGAGCCTACCTAATTATCCTTTTCAACAACAGATGCCAAAAGAACAAAACAAATTAGCTAACTGTAAACTGGAAAGCTGTTTAAAAGCACATGCTTTGTCTGAATCATGAAACAAAAAACGTGTTTCATGTCACTTTAAGGAAAACCCCCCAATAATAATACAAAAATATTGCAATATAAATGTATTATCTATTTTGCCTGCTTTGGTTGTAAATTAGCTCTGAGCTCATTTCTATCTGGCCCTAATTGGTCACAGTAAAGAAGACCTGGATCATAAATTCCACCATTCTTTTCAAGAAGTGTATCCCTGGACTGCTTTTGAGTTGCTTGTAAATTTTGCTGACAAAATGGTAGTGTACTGTTCAATTATTGTAAAGTATTTATTTTACAATGCAGATATATATTATGGTTTAATGTTGAATTCAAGCAATTTGATGAAGAACTTGAAGAGTTATATAGAACCAACAAAGCAATACAATGATATGAAAAAGCTGTTAATATGTCTGTAAGCCATAGATCACTGATATGCAACACATATTGTTTATTTGATATTGGCATTCCAATTAATCATAAAACCTTTTTATAATTAGTTTTAGATGATTTTAGAATTTTGAATTCTATATCCTTTTCCACTGAAAACACAGTTTTGATTTAGTTTGAGTGATATATCAGGACTTTGCACATGCTCAGTTCACATGTTAAAGGGACACTCAAACCCAGAATTTTTCTTTTGTGATTTAGATAGAGCATGCAATTTTAAGCAACTTTCTAATTTACTCCTATTATCAATTTTTCTTCGTTCTCTTGCTATCTTTATTTGAAAAAGAAGGCTTCTAAGCTTTTTTATTGGTTCCGGACTCTGGACAGCACTTTTTGATTGGTGGATGAATTTATCCACCAATCAGCAAGGACAACCCAGGTTGTTCACTAAAAATGGGCCGGCATCTAAACTTACATTCTTGCATTTCAAATAAAGATACCAAGAGAATGAAGATAATTTGATAATAGGAGTAAATTAGAAAGTTGCTTAAAATTTCATGCTCTATCTGAATCATGAAAGAAAACATTTGGGTTCAGTGTCCCTTTAATAAACATCATCATTTTTGTTTAATATTGTTGAAATAACTCTTGTAATTCAGTCATCAGGATTCTCATTTATTTTATAATACTTGTGCACTAGTTTAATTAACAGGGAAGCTAGTGCATGATATATACCAACCAATCAGTGCCCATATAAGCACTGAGATTAGCACAGTGCACGTGTACAAGGTGCCAGTTTCAGAGTTAAAAATACTAAACCAGCCTTTTTGTTAAACAAACTTTGTGTTGTGATAATGCCCTGGTTCCTATGCTGTAAACCCCTCATATTATTGTGCAGTAGTTTAGAACACTGTTTTTCTACTCTAGTCCTCAAGTACTGGTTTAGAACCCTGTGCAATAAAAGGGATATAAAACCCAAAAAATGTTCTTTGACTTTCATGATTCAGATAGAACATACAATTTTAAATAACTTTCCAAAGTACTTCTATTATTCTAAATGTTCTTTGTTCTTTTTGTATCCTTTTTTGAAAAGCTGGAAGGTAAATTCAGGCAGCGGTTTCCCAACAATGTTATACATTATTAGCAAGAGCACTAGATGACATCACTATTTCCTGTCATGTAGTGTCCCAGATATCTACCTATCTAGAAGTCTTTACAACAACAAAAAAACAACAGAAGAACAAAGCAAATTTGATAATGGACGTAAATTGGAAAAAAAATTGTATTCTCTCTCTGAAACATGAAAGAAAAAAATTTGGGTTTCATGTTCCTTTAAAGGAATATGAAACCCAAAATGTTTCTTTATAATGCAGATAGCTTATACAATTGTAAACAACTTTCCAACTTACTTATATTATCCAATATACTTTCTTCTTTTGGTACCCTTTGTTGAAGATAAGATCGAGGTAGAAAGCCTGCATGTGTGTGGCGCGCCATATGGCAGCCATTTTGCAAGAATACTTTTGAACACTTGCTGGCATCAGTGTTTGCACAATGTAAAACATTGTTAAAAGTATTCTTGAATTTTTTTGCTATAAAGTGCTCCAGACATAACCATGCTACCTCCTGTTGAAAAAGGATACCAAAAGAACAACGTAAATTTGATAATAGAAGTACATTTGAAAGGTTTTTAAAACTCTACACTTTATCTGACTCATAAAAGAAATATTTGGGGTTTCATGTTCCTTTAATGAGTAAGTAAAAATCTGTATTTGAACATATTAGGCAGTTATGATCAATTCTATAATAGTGTTTTTATTATGGTTTCACTTTTGGGGGTCCATTTATCATTGTGCGGACTGACATAATCCGCTATAGCCAACCATGTCCGCCGCACATTTATAAATGCCGCTAGCAGGGGGTGTCAATCACATAATCGGGCGGATTGTTTTACGCCGCCTCAAAGGCGGCGTATGAGTTAAGGAGCAGCGGTTTTAAGACCGCTGCTTCTTAGCCCCTTGTTAAATAGACCCCTTGGACTGTGTTTTGTTGTAATGAAGGCCTGTTAAAATGCATATAAAAATTCCCTTAAAATACCTTTTCTTATTTTTTTGTTTTTTTATGTGTTGAAAGGGGCATGGAAGTCAAAATGAAACCTTCCTGTTTTAGCCAGCATACAATTCAAAAATAGCTAACCTTATTTGAGATGTAGCTTCATCCTATGACAGCATACTTAGGTAGGCTTAGGAACATGCACGTTTCTTGACCACTGTATGAATAATATTATTGTTACAAGTGTTTTGACTTTCACAATTTTTTAGATAGATTTTGCTATTACATTATTTTACATATTCAATCTGTAGCGCTTCTATTGCGTTAGATTGTCTTTTCAAACCAAGCAAATAATCCTGAGTTGCCATATAAAGTTTTCATAAATAATTCAACTGGATTGAAATATTGGCTATTATGAGTAAAGTTCATACATGCCAGCTATTTTATTACATACTAGAAATTCCCCTTACTCAATCAGTACTCACATTCTTCCTGCTTGTGCTTTATCAGAGCAATTTGTGCAAGAGACCACTAAAGGGACATAATACTCATATGCTAAATCACTTGAAAGTGATGCAGCATAACTGGAAAAAGCTGACATGTAAATATAAACTGAGCATCTCCATGTAAAAAGGGAAGGTACTTTACCTCACAATTTCTTCAGCTCACCAGAGTAAGTGCTGTGTAAACAGTTATACTTCAGCTGCTGTCTAGCTGCAAGTTGAAAACAAACAAAAAAAATATAGCCAAAAAGCATCAGCAGTGCTGAAGTAATGCTTTGCCTTTGCTGTAATCTCATGAGATTTCACTGAAATCTCATGAGATTTTCATAGAACTAACAAACATAATTGAAAATAACATGACTATGCCTGCACATGCCAGATGCACTCTCCCTAGCAAGTCCTGGGACTAGCTGCTTTACTGGTTTGCTAAAGTCTCTTTACAGTGGGGTTTGAATACATAGGACATTTGTGTTAAAATATCTTCATTTTTTTACATAGAGATGTTTAGGTGATATTTTCTAGTCAGCTTTTTACCACTATGTTGCATCAGTTTCAAGTGCTTCAACATTTGGGTATCATGTTCCTTTAATTCCATCGCCCAGACACTTTAAAGAATAAGAAACATCAAATAAAATGGACATTCAACTCAATATTGCAATATACATTAATTATTTATTTTGTCTGCTTTAACTGCAAAATGCCTCTAAAAAGAGTGCTTCACCCTCTCCATAGAGTTTGGATTGCCGCCATACTACTTAAGTATTGTGACATTTACCTGAGCCTACAACATTCTACACAGTGATTGATTAGCTTGCAGCACATATTATTTACATATGCTGTTATATGCAATGAGTTTTTATCCATTTTACCATAAATGAAGGCTCCTCCGTTTTAGGCCATTTTTTACCATAATATTTTTTCCTAAGGGAGTAACATGTTTTTTGTTTTTTCATGGTATTCTTAAAGTAAATGTTCACCAGGGCTTGCAAAACACATACACACACTCACTCATATGCTCGCACACCATACAAATACATATTCATATGCACGCATACACACACTCGCTCATATGCTCGCACACCATACAAATACATATTCATATGCACGCATACACACACTCGCTCATATGCACACACACTACACAAATACATATTCATATGCACGCATACACACACTCACTCATATGCTCGCACACCATACAAATACATATTCATATGCACGCATACACACACTCACTCATATGCACACACACCACACAAATACATATTCATATGCACGCATACACACACTCACTCATATGCACACACACCATACAAATACATATTCATATGCACGCATACACACACTCACTCATATGCTCGCACACCATACAAATACATATTCATATGCATGCATACACACACTCACTCATATGCACACACACCACACAAATACATATTCATATGCACGCATACACACACTCACTCATATGCTCGCACACCATACAAATACATATTCATATGCACGCATACACACACTCACTCATATGCACGCACACCATACAAATACATATTCATATGCACGCATACACACACTCACTCATATGCACGCACACCATACAAATACATATTCATATGCACGCATACACACACACCACACAAATACATATTCATATGCACGCATACACACACTCACTCATATACACACACACCAAACAAATACATATTCATATGCACGCATACACTCACTCATATGCTCGCACACCATACAAATACATATTCATGTGCACGCATACACACACTCACTCATATGCACACACACTACACAAATACATATTCATATGCACGCATACACACACTCACTCATATGCTCGCACACCATACAAATACATATTCAAATGCACGCATACACACACTCACTCATATGCACACACACCAAACAAATACATATTCATATGCATGCATCCACACACTCACTCATATGCACGCACACCATACAAATACATATTCATATGCACGCATACACACACTCACTCATATGCACGCACACCATACAAATACATATTCATATGCACGCATACACACACTCACTCATATGCACACACACCACACAAATACATATTCATATGCACGCATACACACACTCACTCATATGCACACACACCACACAAATACATATTCATATGCACGCATACACACACACTCATATGCACACACACCACACAAATACATATTCATATGCACGCATACACACACTCACTCATATGCACACACACCACACAAATACATATTCATATGCACGCATACACACACTCACTCATATGCACACACACCACACAAATACATATTCATATGCACGCATACACACACTCACTCATATGCACACACACCACACAAATACATATTCATATGCACGCATACACACACTCACTCATATGCACACACACCACACAAATACATATTCATATCACGTATACACACTCAGGGATACACAGCTACAACTTTTTTTAAAAAGTGAGCAACCTGGTGTGTCTTGTGTTTGCCTTGCTGCGTTAAAAAATCTGTTTGCTAAGTCACACCATTAGAAGGAACATAGATTGCTGCCTCCATCATTATATAGTGGTGTTAATATTTTCTCCATGACAACTTTGTCACAATTGTTTGGGTGACAAAATGTGTATTTTGGAGTCCATGCATCCTTGAGGTGTTTAATATTGCCAGCCAAGTTCACAGAACAAAACAATAAATGATCACCAAATGATAATCACTTCACCATGCAGGATAGTGCAGCATTTGTGCCCATAGGCAGCTGGGTGAACACACTATAATTTTGCTTATACGTGTAATGTTAATTTAATTTTGTGTATACTTGACCAAAATAAAATGTGAATCTTATTAAAAATGATGAGGCAAGACTTAACTCATTGGCTGCCATTGATTACTGTAATAAAAGTGTTAAGTTTAAACAATTTCCCTGTGGTGATCAAATCCTGCTTCATGTCAAAGCATTTAAAAAGTAGCTGTTTTAATTGGTTACCCTGTCCAAATTACCTAGCCTTACAAGTATCGGTAACTCCTTGGCTGCCAGAGGGACTACACGGTTTGCTGCTCTCAGAGAGACGTGTTATTATTATTATTCTTTATTTATAAACCGCCAACAGATTCCGCAGCGCTGTCCATGGGTACAAAGATAAAAGTACAGTACAATACAATATAAAAGACACCAGACAAAGTTTAACAAACAAATACAGAGGGAATTGAGGGCCCTGTTCCCGTGGGAACTAAAAATCTAGATGGGTAGGAGGGTGAGAAACAGGAGGTGGGGACTGCAAAGGTGGGAATGATGTTAGTGTGGAGTTAGATGAGGGCAGCTATTAGGAAAGTGGAATTCACTTGTTACTGATTTGGAGATAGGCTTCCCTGAACAAAAAGGTCTTTAGGGAGCGCTTAAAGGATGAAAGGTTAGGGGAAATTTTAACAGCTTGTGGAAGTGCGTTCCATATGGTTGGTGCCGCACGAGAGAAGTCCTGTAGTCTAGCATTGGAGGAGGTGATGGTAGAAGATGCAAAGAAGCAGGTCATTGTTGGATCTTAGGGGGGCGGCTGGAGTATATTTGTTGATGAGTGAGGACAGGTGGGGGGGCTGCGTTGGTAAGGGCTTTGTACGTCAGGGGGAAAATTTTGAATTTAACTCTGCTGTGAATGGGGAGCCAGTGAAGGGACTCGCAGAGAGGTGCAGCAGATACAGAGCATCGGGAGAGGTGGATTAGCCTAGCAGAGGCATTTACGATGGATTGAAGAGGGGAGAGACGGGAAAGAGGAAGGCCAATAAGTAGGTTATTACAGTAGTCAAGTCTGGAAATTACCAGGGAGTGGATTAGCTGTTTAGTAGTTTCAGCACTCAGAAATGGACGAAATTTGGAGATATTGCGTAGGTGGTTGTGACAGGATAAAGAGAGCAATTGGATGTGGGGTATGAAGGACAGATTGGAGTCAAGTGTAGCTCCTAGGCAGCGGATTTGGAGTGATGGGGAGATAGTGGTGTCACCAACAGTGATTGGAAAGTTAGAAACCGGGGTAGAATTAGAGGGGGGATTAGAAGGAGCTCAGTCTTGGACATGTTGATTTTTAGCTGGTGAGAGGCCATCCAAGAAGAAATGCCAGATAAGCAGACACTGATGTGAGAAAGGACAGAAGGACAGAGTGCAGGGTTGAATAGGTAGATCTGAGTATCATCAGCATTGAGGTGATAGTTGAAGCCATAGCTACTAATTTTACCCAGTGAGGAAGTATAAATAGAGAAGAGTAGAGGATATTTTATATGTAAGGTTGACAGTTCCTTGAGGGAATTTATCTGTATCCGCTATCCGTAAAAGAAATTAGGGCCATTCTTACCTGGAAGTAGTATTCTGCTAAATCCTGATATTGCAGCTCTCTAAGCATTGTGGAGGGCACGCATGTTTCCTCTGCAGTGTCATTGCTGTTAAAAAACACTTCCTCTTTGCTATATGACATAAGCAAGTCTCCCCCCATCACAATCCCTAAGCTATGTGACTGTAAGTGAGTCTGGCTGGCAAAAGCATCCTGTGTAGAGCCGCATCACTGCAGTGTCACATCCTAAGCGGTTGTGTGTATCTCTCTTTCTTGGTGGTCGCCGCTTCAGTGCTACACCTAATGAAGCCCGGTATCGGCAAAACCTTTGAATACACTATATACAGACTTTAAACGTTTTTGCTGATACCTGGCTTCATTCAGGTGCAGCATTGAAGCGGCAGCCACCAAGAAAGAGAGATACACATGACCGCTTAGGATGTGATACTGCAGTGATGCAGCCCCGCACTTGATGCTTCTGCCAGCCAGGAAGAGGTTAACTAAACTGATTCATTGCCACACGCACGTAGGAGCCTCAGGGTATGGTGGCTGGTATTTCTCAAAGGGGAAGGTTCTCTTCTTGTTGTGTGGCAGTGTCACACACTGACTACACAAAAGTGCCACTGCGCTTCTGCTATCTGCCACGCCTCACCCTAATTGCCGCCTCACTCCAATCTACTGCCCTAGGCACAGGCCTTGTCGGCCTATGCTTTAATACGCCCTGCTCTCTTGTGAAAACTAGAGTATTTACGTGAGGATTACAAATATTATCTGTTATGAGATGGCAGAGGTGGTGGTACTCCCCACAAAAAAACCTGCTTGTATATAAATAAACTTCAAATTAGCAATGTATTGCAACATATATTCTTGTATATAGCTCCATAAAGAAACCTTCATATAATCACAGAATCAAAAACATATTTTGGATTCTTCCAGTGGAGATATGTGAGGAGGAAGCAGTAGAGAAAACTAGCAACCTTATCTGTAATGACAAACAACTTTGGGCTAGATTACAAGTGGATTGAGATTGTAAACGGGCAAATTCGCTCGTTTATGGGCGCATGATAAATAACCAGCCATTACAAGCACTCTGAAAATTAACCAGAGATCAGATCTCTGGTTAAATTTCAAATCTGCCTTAATCGCCCACAAATTTCAGTGTAGTGTAGTTTTTTTTGTTTTTTTTTTAAATCTGCTTTTTTTTTAATAATAAAAAAAACAGCATGAAGCAGTTTTTAGGGGTTAAAGTGAGGGGATGTTGCACTGAAAAGTGCCTTTACATTGCGGTCTATGGGGACTGTGTGTTCCCTGTAAATATATATGTATATGCTTATATATACACATCTCCTGCCCATCACTACACGACTTAACCCCTTTGCTGCGCTAGGTTCTCAGCCGTTTATCACGACATGGATGCCTATGAATGCGCACTCTCGTGAGCATAAAGCTTCCCTGCAATGTGAACGTGAGGTCGCATTCACATTGCACCTAACTTGTAATAGCAGCGGACATTTGAGTGCACTGGTATTACTCAGTGGAGCCCTTTATCTGTAATGCAGATGTTTAATTATACAATAATTACATGGTTTCACAAATAGAGTCCTCACTGTAATGCCATGCAACCATGTGGTGCTGATAAGCTGTTTTGCTGTGCATGCAAACCTAGGGAAAGTGCATCTATTCTATGGTCTCCATTTATGAAGCCCCAGCAGTGTAGGCTTGCACTAGTCTTAAGACTTCGGTGCTTCTTAAAGTGACCTTAAACCCATTTTTTTCTTCTTCCATGATTAAGACAGGACATACAATTGTAAATGATATTCTAAATATGCTTAATTTTCTTAATATACTTTATTGAAGGAGCAGCAATGCATTACTGGGAGCTGACTGAACACATTAGCTGAGCCAATGACACTAATCAGCAGCTAGCTTCCAATAGTGCATTGCTGCCCCTGAGCTTACCTAGGTATGCTTTTCAACAAAGGGTGCCAAGATAATGAAGCAAAGTATTAAATAGAGGTAAATTGAAAAGTCATTTAAAATGACATGTTCTATCTGAAATCCCCCCCCCAAAAAAAAAAAAGTTTAATTTTGACTGCGATCTCAAGGATAGTGGAGTGAAATCATCCTGGTCAAATCAGACCAGATGATTGGCAAGCCAGGGGTCAGGGCCGCCACTAGAAATTTTGGGGCCCCTGACTTGACCATTGATCAGGGCCCCCCCCCCCTCCTTTGACATGTGCAAATTTTGACCAAGTGACTAAAACTTATATGCACTTTATTCTTAAGTGTCTATTTAAACTTGGAAATGTTGTAAAGGTAGTAACATACAAACACACAGACACACTCATACACTATAACACACACACTCACACATAAGGATTCACATATAGACACTCTAGCAGACACGCAAAGAAGCACACTTGGACACAGACACCCAAACAGACACTCAGCACTTGTTTACATTGACCTGACAAGTAATGAGGTAAACTACAGTTTTGTAAAAAAAGAAGATTTAGAAAACAAAATATGGCGTTCTGATTATCTTTTTGTAAAGGAAGATGCCAACTAAATGATAACAACAGCATGCAGTGGCTGAAAGGAAGGGCCCTGAACTGCCTAAACAATAATTTAAAGGTTAAATGGTGGATTGGTGACTTCCGGAAAGGTCTCATTAGTCTCAAAGTCTGTAGAAAGATAAATCAGAAAGATAATCAGTAGTAAGGTCAGTAGTAAGGTCAAAATGTCCTAAAAAGGAACAGATAATGGACACACACACACACACAAACTCAAACTTGCACATATACCCAAGGAAACAACGACAGAGAGAGCCTCAGAAAACACACAAAGGCATACACACAGAGACACCCACAGAAAACACACAAAGACATACACACACAGAGAGACAAACACATAAAACACAGAAAGACATACATACACACACCCTCACTGAGACATCCACAGAAAACATCCACAGAAAACACACAGACATACACAAACCCTCACAGAGACACCCACAGAAAAAAAATACATACACACTCATAGAGACACAAACCAAAGCACAAAGACATAAACACAGACACCCACAGAAACACTCACAGGAGGAAACATTTATGTACCTTGCACCCCCTAAATCAACAGTGTGTGACATGCATGATAAAAAAAATTGCAGAAATTAAGAGATCATTTTTTAAAGAATCATATTTGTAAATGTGCAAACAAAAATAATTCTGTGAATTCAAAATTGTACATTAATTATCTGGGTAGATGGCTAGATGAAGAAAATTACTTTTAAAAGATTGACATATGTTTGTTTGTTTTTTCCCCAACCATGAGCACCACTTCAAATATAGTGTAAAAATGTTCCCATCTGTCAGCTGTACTTAAGGATTTTGAAAATGCTGTACTCTATATGGTCTTGGTGGAACCATAAGCTGTGATTTAGGCTTGTTGGTATCTATTTCAAAATTAAGTCAGCTGTAGTGTAAACTGAACAGTTTTAAATTAACCTGTCTCATTTCAAACACTGAGCAATCTTAGTCTGAGAGTATAAAATTTTATGCAGATGTAAAAATCTTAGCTAAAATTACTCCTTGCACCTGTAAAGTCCTTGCATAAAGGGGCAGTAAACTGGAATGTGTGTATGTATATATATATATATATATATATATATATATATATATATATATATATATATATAAATGCATATCTGCCAAAAGGGCACCTACCATTTGTGTATTGAGGAGGAAACATTTCTGAATGGTTTTAAATATAGAATTTCTACAGCATTGTCAAATAATCATAAATACACTGCTGCTAAAAAAAAATGTTTTTATGGACCCCTGGCCCCACCATACAACTACTACCACACTGAAATTACCTTTCCGAAATTGCACAAAGAAATAAAAAACATTTGCTAAGTAAGTCCTACCAGATCTGCTGTCTGACTCAGGCACACACTGTACAAAGTGCCAAGTCTGTCTAACACTGTGCATAGTGGTTTAGTGCACACTCCTAAATCCTCTCAAATGATAATACTTTACTCCTTGTAATAACATTTCCCATGCTCAATTAGCACTCTACTGTAGTACCCACTGGTGGCTGCCAAAATGTAAAAAAAAAAAATTTTATTTTATTTTTTTAGTTCTTGCCTCATGGGGCCCCCCTGGCCTATTGGGCCCCTGACAGGAGTCACCCCTGTTACCCCCTGATGGCGGCCCTGCCAGGGGTTGTGGCTGCACAGGCAATTGCTTGTGTAATTATAAATTACTGCAATGCCAGGAGGACAGGTTCCTGGCCAGGAACCTTGCCCATTTAGAATTTGATAAATTGGGGCCTATGTCTTCATTGTTCAGACTCAATCCTGCTCTAGTTGAAATGCGGTTGTCACTCATAATGGCAATATAAAAATTAGGATTATTCAAAATATTTAAATGGGCAATAAAAAAAAAATCTATGCATACATGATTTTGTGACTCTGTAATAATTAGGTAATAGATATAGTATTAATATTTGCATTTTGTGACTCTAACAATCGATATAGTACTAATATTTGCATTAGAATATTTTTTATATGAGAAAATGCAATAAATAGGAAATTAATGTTTGTGTGCAATTCACCCCTAGGGACAGATTACTCACTGGCTGATAACGATCATTTTCAGCAGGAGCGGAATTACAGGGGGTGCAGAGGTCGCAACTGTGACTGGGCCCCTGAGGGTGGGGGCCCAGCTTAAAAAAAAAAATCAATAAAAACTGTTGACCTGCACTGATATCATGTAAGTGTGACATGATGCTTCACTAGTGTCTCTGACTACAGGGGTTAGTGTTTCTGTTTTACCCATTGGTGTTTGTGTGTGTATATATGTATGTGACTGTGTGTGTATTTATGCATGTATGTGTGTGTATGTTTGTGGAACCAGCAAATTACAGACCTTCTTACAACAGCATGGGGGGTGGGCGGGTAAACAGTGTCACTATACAGTACCATTATATATAGTACGGGGGGCTGGACCATGTCACTGACTACTGTGGTCACTATATAAAGTACTGGGACGGGTAGGGTCAGGTCAGCCATCTCACCAGCAGATTACAGACTGTGTCACTGACTCAGTAAATACAGTACTGGTGGGTTAAACAGTGTCACTATATACAGTAATAGGGGGTCAGACCATCTCACAGACTGTGGGCACAGAGTACCTCCTTTTGCAGACATGTAATCTGATTCACTTTTTTTTCTGTGTTAAATGTTAAAAAAGATGTATCAAATTCACCTTTTTTTTTGGGGGGGGGCCTTAGATTCTTGAACCTGGGCCCTGTGGTTTCTAGTTATGCCTCTGATTTTTAGAGCTATGTAAGTGGGCAGTCCCAGCATGAAATCAGAAAAGGAGTTTAATTTAGGACAGGAACAATTAGAAAACAAACTGTTATACGTTTGAAAATATACTCTTTCAAATGCAACAAAGAAAAAGGCGTTACAATGCCTTTAAGCCATAGAGCCCTTTTTAAACTTTTAGTGGACACAGCATGTGCTTTAAATGATTGAGCTCAGCTCGATGATCTAAAACTCTCTGCTCTGATGAGATGATCAAAAACAATCTGTCCCTGCTATGAGGTCCTGTACGGGATGATGGTCGGCACATTTTGCACTGTATATCTCACTAAGGGGTGTAACCAACACTGTAGGAAAAGGCAACAAACATACTATATATACAGGAAGGATAGTGCTTAAAGGAATACTGAATCCAAATTTTTTTTTTTATGATTCAGATAGTTTCTTAAAATTGCATGTTTTTTCTAATTTACTCCTATTATCATTTTTTTTTGCAAAATCTTGGTATCATTTGAAAACTCCGGAATGTAAAGCTTACGAGCTGGCCCATTTTTGGTTCAGCACCCTGAGTAGCGCTTGCTGATTGGTGGTTACATTTAGCCACCAATTAGACAGCACTACCCAGGTGCTGAAAGAAAGATGGGCCGACTCGTAAGCTTTACATTCCTGCTTTTTCAAATAAAGAAACCTAGAGAACGAGGAAAAATTAATAATAGGAGTAAATTAGAAAGTTGCTTAAAATCGCATGCCCTATCTAAATCATGAAAGAAAACATTTGGGTACAGTATCCCTTTAAAAAATTAAGCATTTTTAAAAGTGTGTTGAATGTATACTGTAAAAATTGGAATCTTATTAGGTAGAAAAACTTATATAAACAGTACACATTCAAATAGGTGTTAAAAACCTGCTGCAAATTGTGAATTTACATTATGCCATACAAATCGTCCCTTAAATTGAAAGTATTTTGCAGCCATTAAATATATCAGCTTTTTCTTTTTCTCTAACACTATTTATTTCCTCATTAATTCCTATACATTTTACTTTTAAAATCTGCCTATGAAAGGCTAAAAATTGAAGATTTATTTCTATTGTGAAATTAAGCTTGCAGCATTGGCAAGTGAGCTGAACGGACGAGTTCTTTGGGTTTATATGAAGGTTTTTTTTCTCCATATAACCAGTACCCTTCTTAGAGTAAGGACAAAGGTAAATAAGTTGGGAATTAAAAAATAAATAAAGGAATAAATTGAAAGTAGAAAATAAATTGCGGTCAACTTTTTTGCACCCCCTTCCCTGCTTTTAGGGTCTAGACCCAGTCCTGCCTCACCATTCCTCCCAACATTTGTGGCTTGCTATTTGGGACTCAGGAGTTTGAGGGGCGCTGTCACCATTTTGTGGGTGGGGCTGTATTAGGAAGGGTGGGGGTCACATGTGGATTGTGGGCGGGTCATGGGTGTCTCTGGGCAGTCAGTGGATGTGTCTGGGCAGTTTGTGGGCATATCTGGCTGGTATTTGGGGTGGGCTAAGGGAAATCCTTTAAATCAGGCTGTCTCAGAAGGACAGTGAGACAGAGCTCAAAATTAGGGACTGTCCCTCTCAAATAAGGACAGTTACGTGGAATAAAACGGTAACAGGCTAATTAGTAACATCTATTAAAGGGAAATAAAAGTCTATATTAAACATTCATCATTCAGATAGAACGTGCAGTTAAAATAAAATTGACAAATTACTTGGATAATCAAAGTTACTTCTTTCTCTTGTTATTATTTATTTGCTACATGCTATTTTCTGTGGGAACATACCGAGGCAAGCTTCAATATAAAATTGCCCATAATGAGCTATTTCTTACTAGTCCTATTACTGTGTCTTACACTAATACATTGTTTTAGGATATACCCCAAGGATTTTATCTGTTGTAAGATGTTGCTGGATACATATGGGGAGTTTGTCATAGCTTAAAGGGACATATTGCTCACATGTGTCTTATAAATATGGAAGAGCAGCTGTTAAAAATGTTAAAATATTCTTTAGTTGACAAAATATTATGTAAAAGTGGTCTCAACTTAAAGGGATGTGAAAGTCCACATTAACCTTACATGATTCAAATTGGGCAGGCAATTTAAGGAGCGTTTTCAATTTACTTCTATTACCAGATATACTATGTTCTTGTGGTACCCCTTGTTGGCTGAGGAGCAGCAACGCACTACTGGGGCCTAAATGGGGTTAGGTGACTGCTAGGGTTTCTCGCTGTTCTCCTAAAAAATTCTGGACAATTCTGGGTGTAGGTTGAGTCACACAATGACCCCTCCCAAAAATCAAACTTTGACCTGCACCATTTACAATTGGTGTTCTTATTCCTTTGGCTGCCAGTAACACACACATAATAGCAATTTGACGTCCCTTTATTTCCGTTAGCACACACAAAACAGTGTTTTACACCCTTCATGATTACCAGTAAAAAAACAAAGCAGAGATTTTACCCCAGGGGCTACACATAACATACACAGACAAGTGATTTAACACCCCACCTTCCATTAACACATCAAACACAGATTACTTTTTTTTTGTACCCTCCTTGGCTTATTATTAGGAATAATACATTACTGAACCACATTTACTCCAAAAGTTTTGAGGTTTTGTATTGACTGTTATAAAATAAAATGCCAGAATTCAACCTGGTTTAACAAGTAATTCAAGAGTTATATACATTTGAAAAAATGGATTTTACCATAGAATGCCCAAGTAAACTTATACTATCCCCACACAACCATACAGCTATTATACTAGATAGTACTCTATGGTAAAGCAAAGATACATAACAGGTGTTATAACTTACTCACATGCAGAGATGTACAGTCACTGGGCTATAATATAGATATATAGATACATATCACAACACACACACAGTATATTTATATATATATATAATCAGTGTATATATATATATATATATATATATATAGTGAAGAAGTATCCTAGCACTTTAGGATAACATCCTTTATTGAAGTGACAGAAGATAAAACAAACAGCTATGTTTCGGGCCTACATAGCCCTTAGTCATACTGTGTATATGTGTGTATATATATATATATATATATATATATATATATATACTGTATATATGCCATGTTTTCCTGGACACATGAGTTATACATGCTGCAGGGTGTGCATTGTGCTGCTGGACAGCAGAAACCTAGTGACCCTGGACAGCACTATTCATGTTCCTCCCTGCACACCCTGCAGCATTTGTAACTCATAAGTGTCCAGGAAAACATGGCCGAAGTGGCAACCCTACTTTTACTTCCAGCTCCCATAGAAGTCTATTATTTGAGGGATTTAGTGCAATTGATATTGTGCCCTCGACTCTAGACTATTGCTTGAGCAATAAAATTACTTTGTACTTGTAATATGAGAACCAAATTGCAAGCACTATTGATTGTGCTTGAGCCATGTTAGTACACAGTAGTGCTAATATTTTTGTATGTGCTTGTAATCTAGGTAGGGTTGCCACCTCAGCCATGTTTTCCTGGACACTTATGAGTTACACATGCTGCAGGGTGTGCTGGAAGGAACATGTATTGTGTTTCTGGACAACACTATTCATATTCCTCCCTGCACACCCTGCAGCATGTGTAACTTATAAGTGTTCTGTATTTTACCTGACTTCCGGTAGGAGGGGCTAGGCGCACAGTCGCGTGTGGAGAACGCTGTCTGTACCTGGAGGCCTGAGGCAATATCGAGAAGCTGAGTGCCTATAGGCGGGTGAAACTAATCCCGTCCAGGATTCGCAAAGGCCAAAACGGAGATCGGAGGCTACCGGCAGCTGGCCTGATCCAGGCTGAGAGAACTCGCTGAGGAGGCAGCTGTCTGATCACCGGGAGGTACACGCCAGCCGCGGGGACCCACGAAGGGAGTGGTGAGCGGCAGTAGCGGTGAGAGCGCCCAGGCATCAGGATCCCGCCCCTGGGGAAAAACAGCAAGGTGACAAGACAACCGAGTCACCGGCACAGAAGGTCCCACGGGAACCGGAGTGTAAATATTCACTGTGCCTACCGTCAAGTCCCTATTATAAAAGGGAAACTAAGGAGATGAGAGCTTGCGGCTCCTGAGAGCGACAGAGGCTGAAACCACTCCACGACTAAGATAAGTGAAAACCTATTAACTGTTAGTTTGCTTTTGGATCCTGCTGCTGTGTTTCTTGGGTCGGCTTGGAAACTTGGGCAGAGAGAGGGGGGGGGAGGGCCAGGTGTATACCCACAGTTAAAGCATTAAGGGGTTCCTGCGAGAGTAGGACCTGGCAATTGCTGTCTTTCCCCCCCCCCCCCCCCCTGACCCTTTGCTACCCATAGTGAAAGACTTTATACAACATCCTTAAGAAACCAGGGATTAAGCAAAGCAGAGACTGCTGCTGGGATAAGCATTAAAAACACTACATAAGTAAAGAATTGCCAGAGAAGAACCGGGCAAAAGGCCTAAAGATACACCTAAGGACTTTAAAAGAACCTTAAAATTTTAAGGACTTTAAGAGAACTCTGCAATATAGATACTGAGGACTCACTGATTAACTGTAGTAATGCATATATTCTATCTGTGGCAGTGCTGATGAGTATTACTGATAATGATGGCATGACTTAGAGAATAACTGAAGTACTGTGTATAGTTCACATATGACATGGTTGCTGATCAATAGTGATATTGTTAGGGAGATTAATGATAAGATACTAAAGTAGAACCTGCTATTAAGTTAGGTGGATAAATGTGAGATAAAACCTCGAAAATATATGTGAATTTACCATAGCAAAAAGGCTTTTGCATTTGTAAGAATACATGTGGATCCCCAGACATAGGAGTGGTCAAATTATTATATAAGGTGATTTATATTAAATCCTGCACCGCGGGAGGGTGAGCAAAGTATACATGGAGTGCGGGAAGGTTTAAATTTACTGCTCAGTTGGAGATAAGACTACAAGGGGAATCTGTAGTAAAATAACGGAGAGGTTAAAGGATATAATATTAAAAAGACCTGATAGATACATACTGTGAGTATTATTCCTGTATTGAGGTTTTAAGAAAGAGTAACCTTATACACTTTAAACACACATGAGGAAAGTAGAGTTAGACTACACTAACACTAGAAATAGTGTACAAACGGGTTAAATTAAACTTGTCGTTTTTTTTTTTTTTTTTTTTTTCCAAGAGGGTCTGTGAATAATTAAAGCACTCAAGGTGAGGATGTCACTGTGAGATAGGAAAGTGCACTTCTTTCTTTTTCTTGTCTCTTAAAAAGAGAGGAAAAGGAAGAACTAGGGGAAAGGGAGAGAGAAGAGAATAGTTAAAAGCTTGCGAGTCACTAGTAAATATAATCACTATAATTTTGTTACTCAATTTTAGAAGTATATATGGAAAAATATTTAAATAAAAGTAAAACTACCTCACCAAATATGTCCTCTAGAAACAAAAATCAGGAAAGAAAGGGGAGTAGAATTTCATTAGAACCCCATGGGGGAGCAATTGAAACAAGCCTTAGCCAGAATTCGAATAATGAAGAGTTAATAAAACAGTTGGACGCATTATTTACGCCTAAATTTGAGATGATACAAAATAATATTTCTACACTAACATTAGAGATCAAACAGTTTGCAAATAGACTAAACAATGTAGAGCAAAGAATCTCAGACATTGAAGATGGGGCTATACAGAGGGAACAGGCTTTTCATACTATGTCCACTCAAATTGAAAGTTTGAAAAATAAAATAGAGGACATAGAAAATAGAGCCAGGAGAAACAACTTACGCCTCATTGGCTTAACGGAAGAAATACAAGAAAAAGATCTTAAAAAATTTGTTGAAGTAGAACTAATGGGACTATTAAAGATTAGAGCAGAAGATCACGATATAGTGATTGAACGAATTCACAGAATAGGCCCAGAGAGGAATGAGGAAGGGAGAAATAAAGGGAACAGACCGATTATTATGAAATTACTAAATTTCCAAGGAAAGATCCAAATTATGAATGCTTATAGAAAGGCAAATGGCGAAATTAATTATAAAGGAAAGAAAATTCTACTATTTAATGATTTTTCATATGAAACATCAAATAAAAGGCGCACATTAGCTCCGATTTGTACGAAATTGATCCAGGAGGGATATAGAGCTAGACTCCTGTACCCAGCTAGACTTAGCATTCAAACTAGGCAAGGAAACAAAATTTTTACTGACAGTGAGGAAGTTAATAAATTCTTAGAAAATAATAAAGACAGTCTGGAGAAATAGGAAGATTATTGTAGGTCTAATAGGTTTTCATAGTGAAATAATGGCTATAAATTCAAATAGCCTGAGGGTGTGTTTTTACTGGGGGGTTACAGTTAAAGTTATTTTAAGGAAACTCAAATGTATAAGAATTAAAATATGGGATTTATGTGGGTTTTTTTTTTTTTTTTTTTTCTTTTTTTCTTTTCCTTTCTCCCCCTCCCACTCTCTCTCCCTCTCCCTGCTATGCGGACTTCTTCCCCTCTCCTTAGTTCCCAGCTTTTTTGTCCTTACCTTAAGTAAAATGGAAATATGAGTTTGAAAATCGTTTCATGGAACGTAGATGGAATTACATCACCCATCAAACGTAAAGCCATCCTGAGGTATGCAAAAAAGCTGGGAACTCAAATACTACTCTTACAGGAGACTCATTTGAAGGGAGAAGAGGCGGCTAAATTAAAAGGAGGATGGGTTAAGGAGGTCATATTCACCTCAGGATATCAAAGGAAGAAAGGAGTAGCTATATTATTTAGTAAAAACTTAGAATACAAAATAGATAATTTAATCCGAGATGAGGAAGGCAGATACATTATAATGGAAGTGGTAGTAGAGGAAAAAAAATTTGTTATATGTAACGTATATGGCCCAAACGAGGAAGATATAAGATTCTGGCAGATACTGAGGGACAAACTACTTAAATATTCTGGCAACACATTAATCATAGGAGGAGATTTTAATATTGCCCCAAATAGTATACTAGATAGATGCAGAGATAGTACAACGCAAACAGGGGAGAAGACACTGGACAAAACAACAATAGCTAAGAGAAAGAGAGAATCTAACATAATAAAGAAATTTCAGCAAGACCTAAAAATTTTAGACGGCTTTAGAGTTATACATCCAGAAGACAGGGAGTATACATGTTGTTCAAAATCTAAAAAAACCTTATCTAGGATAGATTATTTTTTGGTCTCAGAGAAATCACTTGACGCAATACAAGAAATATATATAGATATGATTACAATCTCAGATCATGCCCCTATTGTAATTGTGATGAATCTTAAGAAGAAGGATAGGAAAAGTAACCAATTCTTTTTTCCGAAATACTTGATAAAAAACACTAGATTTGTAAATTTTTTAAAAGAGAAGTGGGCTGATTATAAACGATTTAATGAAGGCTTTTTAGACAAAACTCATATATTCTGGAATGCGGCTAAAGCAGTGCTTAGAGGGGAGATTACAACATACCTAATACGATTAAGGAAAAAAATGAATTTACAAAGACAACAGGTAACTAACTGTTTAATCAACAAATATTCTAACTATATACAGGAAAAAAATATAGCCAACTGGCAGAAATATTTACAGGCTAAAAAAAATAGAGATGACTATCTATTACAAAATGAAATCAAAGAGAATATAAAAACTTGTACACAGTTTTACAGATATGGGAATAAGGTAGGCAGCTTCTTAGCCCGTATAGATAAAAATCATAAGACTAAAAACTTTATAACTAAAATTAAACATAAAGACCAAATATGGACAAACACCGAAGACATACAAAAAGCATTCCTTGAGTATTTCTCAGAATTATACTCAACACAACCCATAAATCTAGATAAAAAGGAAAAATTCTGGGCTTCACTAACAAATCCTCGTTTGGAGAGCAGTCAGCTAAATGATATTAATAAACCCATTACAGAAATAGAAATAAGTCAGATAATTAAAGCAATGGCGAATAATAAAGCAGCAGGCCCAGATGGCATGCCATCTGAGTTTTATAACATTTTGAACGATGAAATAACCCCAACGCTAACTATCCTAATGAATAAATTTTGGAATGGTCAGTTAAAACCATTAGCAGACTTCAATGAGTCTACAATAATTGTAATACCTAAACCAGGAAAGGACCCACAGTTGATTGATTCTTATAGGCCCATCTCACTTTTGAACATGGACTATAAGATATTAACCAGTATATTAGCTAAAAGGATACAAGGGTCACTTGATACTATAATACACTCTGATCAAACAGGATTTATGAAGGGAAGATCCTCAAACACTAATTTGAGGAAGGTCTTCTTAACAATTATAGACCACTGGTATAAGAATAAATATAACAAGAAACTAAATAAAGAAGATATTGCAATAATATCACTGGATGCAAGCAAAGCCTTCGATTCAGTTACATGGGACCATCTTGTCACTGCTCTTAAAAAATTTGGGTACGAAGGGGAATGCCTTAACACAATTGAGATGCTGTATAGGGAGTCCAGGGCAGCAATTGTTATAAATAACAATAAAACATCTTATTTCCTAGGGCTAATTTTCAATCTAGCCCTAGAACCTTTACTGATCGCCCTGAGGGATAAGATTCAAGGGATAGAGGTAGGAGGTAAAAATGTGCAATTAGCTGTATATGCTGATGATCTTTTGGTATTTTCTAGAAAGTCTTGTCAGAGCTTTAATCAAATTTGCCAAATTATAGAAAACTTTGGTTCCTTTTCAGGGTATAATATTAATAGAAACAAATCTGAAGTTCTGTGGTTACAAAAAAACCAGACATCAGAAGATAAGATCTTCAGGGAAGTAAGTAAACATATTACCTATCTGGGGATTAAGATCTCCAATAACCCTATGGAATGGTATTCTTTAAATATTTGTAATGGTGCAAGACAATTTTCTGAAACCCTTAAAAGATGGAAATCTCTCCCACTCTCGATCTCCGGCAAAATAAACCTGTTAAAGATGATTGCACTTCCAAGGCTGCTATATTTGTTTCAGAATATACCCTTCTTAATTAAAAAACAGGAGATTAAGATAATTAATTCTGCGATCAAAGATTATATATGGATGGGTAAGAAACCCAGGATTAGTTATCAAAAACTAGTCCTTAAAAAAGAACACCTAGGCTTAGGACTCCCTAATATTGAAATGTATAACTTAGTGGCAGTTACGAAGATTGCCTTAGACTGGCTCTTGGAGAGTAATCATTTTTCCCTCTTAGACATAGAAAATGGCTTAATAAAACCGTTCTGTCTAAAAAATGTTCTTCACTTAGAAATTAAAAATCTTCCAGACTATGTTAAAAAAATAGATTTCTTCAAAGATACAATAGTGGCTTGGCATAGGACATGTAAATTTCTAGGCCTAAAGCCCTTCGCAACTAAATTTTTGTCTATAGAGGGAAATCCAGGGTTTAAACAGGGTCTTCCTTCGGGAATCTTCACACGCTGGAGAGAAAAGGGATTATCTAAACCTATACAATTAGTTAAAATTAATCAAGAGGCAATGACGGTTGAAGAATTTGAAGTAATTAAGAATAGATATAGTTTGGCAGATAGACACTTCTTCTCATTCCTGCAAGTCAGACACTACTGTTTGAAACTAATTCAACTGCAGGGGAATAACTGGGAGCTTACAGCACTAATCCCGGTTATTAATTTAATCAAACAGGGTAAATACTCTATCTCACTTCTCTATAACATAATAAATAATAGAAATCACAAACAATATATTGAATTAGGGGTCGCAAAATGGAGAGATGTATTTTTCAAGAATCTCAGTACACAGATAATGGTGAAAAGTGTAGCGAGGGTAGAAGAGGCATCGCTAGCTATCCCTATGAGGGAGCAACACACTAAGATATTGTGGATGGTATATATTACTCCTGAGAAAATCGCCAAGTGGGGAGGCACCGGAGAGGGAGCATTATGTATAAAATGTAGGCAACCAAGTACAAACTTGCTACATAGTTTCTGGTCATGCCCAAGAATACAAAAATTATGGGGGGAAATAAACTATTGGCTAGGTAACATATATGAGACCCAAATCAGGCTACAAGCAGATCAGGTCATTTTTTTCCACTATAAGAAAGAACATTTAATGTGTAGAAAATTTATAACATTAGTGATTTTAATAACAAGGAATCTCATATTAAAAGGGTGGAAGAAAGATAAAACTCCAACCCTAATAGCGATTAAGGAAAATACTCACCACCAATTCTTGATAGAACTTCAAGATACTTTGTTCCATATAGAAACTAATATCGCCCGTTTTTTTGATAAATGGGGAAGGTGGGTTAAAACCCAAGACTTAGAAGAACAGAAGCGAATAATTAAAAAGTTTGATAATACAGTATACATAGAAAACTGTAGACTTAGAGGAGAATGGTTATTTGAATAAAGATGGCCGGCCTATGGGGAGAGGGGGGGAGATGGGAGGGGTATATTAATTTCCTTTTTTTTTTTTTTTTTTTTTTTTTTTCTTTTCTTTCTTCTTTTTGGGTGTGGGGGAAATATACCTGACTGAATAAGAGTTAAGTTAAAAACTATATACGCCATATTGAAATGTTGATAAGAGTAATTATGTACTCATGTGACCGAAAGTGAGTTTGAATATTTTCTTCTTTTGTGTTGTTGCTCTCGCTTCTTATGTATTGTTAATTAAAAATGGAAAGGAGTGATGAGATTAGTAACATAGCTTGGAAGGTAAAACTCGACATTATATTAAGACAAAAATGTTATCTGAACTGATGAAACTAGTGTAATACGCATGCAGATAAATATGTATAACATTTTGCTGGATTTGTTGTGCTGAAACAACTTAATGTTTTTTTTTTCTCTTCCTTTTTCTGTATTTGATACAAAATATCAATAAAACTTCTTTCAAAAAAAAAAAAAGTGTTCTGTATTTTAAGGGACGGGTGGCAACCCTAAATCTAGGTCAAATTGTTTTGTCATTACACTAGAATGTCCCTTTACACTTCTTGCAGGGTTTAAAAGCACAGTTAAAGTTGGGTTCCCAGGCTGTCAGCTAGAGTGTGATATGTTTAACTTCTTTACAAGCCCAGTTTACATTGCTGATGGAAAAACTGAGCCACATAGTAACCAGTTCAGTTTACATAAGTTACCATTTCATTTTACTGGTGCACAAAAAATTGTCAGGTGTTAAAGGGAAGTACACACCCTGTAATTACAAAGACATTTCAGTTGTCTTACTATTGAATAACAAAGCAGCCAAGTGTAAACATTTTTAAAACAAATTAACATCTTGTTTAATGCAATTGTTTTTCAATAGTTACCTCCACCCACCACATGCCTTATTTGGAGGAACCAATCAGGGCTTAAGTCTGCAGACAACAAGGTTAGCCTAGGTCACTGTGTTAGAGTAAAGAACATTGCTTTGTTCAGCTTAAACCAATTAGGGAAGTATATGTAGCAGGGTAAGCCTTGAGATTTCTACAGGGTGCTTTTTTCAGCTTTGAAAATGATAAAAGCCACCATTTTCAGGGATAAATTACATGACAAGAAGAAAAATAAATAAGGAAAGTGTGTGGCAGAGTTATTTTTCCATGCATGATTAAAATCTTAAAGGGACAGTCTACTCCAGAATTTTTATTGTTTAAATAGATAATCCCTTTATTACCCATTCCACACATGAACTAGCAGTGTCTAACTGTCAAAAACTGTCAAATGCACTGAGATAAGAGACAGTTCAATGTCTTAGAAATTTGCATATGAGCCTACCTAGGTTTAGCTTTCCACAAAGAATACCAAGAGAACAAAGCAAAGTTAATGATGAAAGTAAATTGGAAAGTTGTTTAAAATTGCATGCCCTATCTGAATCATGAAAGTTTAAAGGGACATTAAACCCCAAATTTTTCTTTGATGATTAAGATGGAGAATGCAGTTTTAAACAACTTCCTAATGTACTTCTATTATCTAATAGGCTTCATTATTTAGATATCGTTTGTTAAAGAAATTGCACTGCACATGGGCGAGCCAATCAAGCAAGCTGCCACCAATCAGCAGCTACTGAGCCTATCTAGATATGCTTTTAAACAAAGGATATCAAGAGAATGAGGCAAATTAGATAATAGAAGTAAATTAGAAAGTTGTTTAAAATTGCATTCTCTACCTAAATCATGAAAGAAAGAATTTGGGTTTCATGTCCCTTTAATTTTGACTAGACTGTCCCTTTAAGATGTTTACTGCCTTATTAAGCTTAACCCTACCTCCATTTCCATTCAACTTTCAGCAACATGGTCATTTTTAGAAGAAAATTAGTGTCTCAGAGTTTGTTGCTTAGCAACTGTCACCTGATATAAAACACTTGTTTTGCGAGTAGGGTTACCAGCTGGCGACCACACAAATACTGGGCAATCTCTAGATGACTGTGCACAATGATAGATGGGTTCACTTAATGCCCCCCAGACCCCCCACTCTTGATCCCACCATGTATATTTTTTACAATTGAGCAATCATTTTACCCTTTGGCTGCCAGTAACATAAAAATCAACCATATCAACAGCACACAGAAACAGTAGCTCAATTTTAACAGAAATAGAGCTTTGTTTTTTTTTATTTACATGTCAAAACTATATATATATTTTTAAGTAGACATCCCAAGGTATTGAACTAGGCCCATTTTAGTATATTTCATGCCACCATTTCACTACCAAATGCAATCAAATAAGAAAAAAATTGGTACTTTTTCACAAACTTTGGGTTTCTCACAGAAATTATTTACATACTGCTTGTGCAATCATGGCACAAATGTTTGTAAAAGTTTCTCTGGGACCACCTTTGTTCAGAAATAGCAGACATTTATGGCTTTGCCATTGCTTTTTGGTAATTAAAAGGCCGCTAATTTCAGCTGTGCACCACACTTCTTTTATTCCCGGCAGTGAAGGGGTTAATTAGGTAGCTTAAAAGGTTATTTTTAGTTTTAGTGTAGAGGTTGGCCTCCCACCTGACACTTCCCACCCCCTGATCCCTCCCAAACAGCTCTCTTCCCTCCCCAACCCCCCACTAGTAATCCCCATCTTAGGTACTGGCAGACAGTCTGCCAGTATGAAAATATCAGACTTTTTTTTTTTTTTTAAATAGATTTTTATTTATTTTTTATTTTATATTTTCTGCAGTGTAGGATCCCCCCTTACACCCCAACTGCCCTGATCCCCCCCCAAACAACTCTTGAAACCTCTCCCCTCTAATACCCGCCATCTTAGGTACTGGCACCTGTCTGCCAGTACCTATAAACTGCTGTTTTCTAAAAATGTTTTTTTTTTTTTAAATACTTATTTTCTGGAGTGTAGTCTTCCCCACACCCGCAATCTTTAGTTAGGGGGCCCCCACACCCCCAAATTACCTTTTCTGTAGTGTAGCTGCCCCATCCCTCCCTGTCCCTTTTTTTTTTTTTCCGTAGAGTAGGGCCCCTCCCACTTCCTCCCGCTCCCTTCCGCCTCCCCTGCTGGGCCGCCCACTCGCCTACCGCCCACGCCTCCCGCCGGCACCAGCAATGATCATTACAGACGGTGACACACCGTCCGTCCGTAACGATCAGGCATCTGCCCTCATATGGAGGCGGAGCACTGATCATGATATGCGGCAGATGCCTGAAGCTTCAGGAGCTCCAGCTCGCGGCTGTAACTTAACAGCTGAGAGAGCTGGAACTTCCTGAAGCGAGGACGTATATATACAATGGGCAAAGTACTGCAAGACGTATACAGTATATACATCCTTTTGGGTGAAGGGGTTAAAAGGACATGAAACCCAAAAATTTCTGTAGTGATTCAGACAGAAACAGAACATAACATTTTTAAAAAGTTTTCATTTTACTTCTATTATAAAATTTTATCTATTACTTCTATTATCAAGTTTACTTCGTTCTTATGGTATCCTATGTTGAAGAGATACCTAGATGGGTAGTGGGCAAATTTCTGGAGCAGAACATGACAGAAAACACTGATGCCACCTACAGTTTTTGCAAATGCTTAACATAGTTATAAAACTGCTGCCATATATTGCTCCAGTCACGTGCACACATCCTACACCTTCCTAACTGCTTTTCAACAAAGGATACCAAGAAAACGAAGTACATTTGAAAAAAGAAGTAATTTAAAAAAAAAAAAAAAAAAATTATTAGCACTCTATCTGAATTAGGAAAGAAATGTTTTGGCATTTATGTACCTTTAACTAAAATCCATTAACTTTAATAAATTAGACATTTAAAGGGACAGTCTACTTGAAAATTGTTATTGTTTAAAAAGATAGATAATCCCTTTATTACCCATTCCCCTGTTTTGCATAACCAACACAGTTATATTAATATATATTTTACCTCTGTAATTACCTTGTATCTAAGCCTCTGCAGACTGCCCCCTTATCTCAGTTCTTTTGACAGACTTGCATTTTAGCCAATCAGTGCCCTCTCATAAATAACTCCACCGGAGTGAACGCAATGTTATCTATATGACACATATGAACTAGCGCTGTCTAGCTGTGAAAATCTGTTAAAATGCACTGAGATAGAAGTTGGCCTTCAACGGTTTAGCTTTCAAAAGTTGATACCAAGAGAACAAAGCAAATTTGATCATGAATGTTTGATTTTAACTTGACTGACCCTTTAAGTGTCCAGTATTTTTTCAAAGATTTTACTGGACAGCCTGCTAAAATACTGGACTCACAGGTTGAATACTGGACACCTGGCAACCCTATTTGTGAATCCTACTTTCACCTGCAATAGACATGAAATTATATTTTGAAATGTTTAATGAACATCTTTATCAGAATTCGATGTTTAGTTCATATGTGCTTATTTACGCCTTTATTGCATTCCTTATTTATTTAATTATAAATTATTAAATCACTAATTATATTGAATCACTAATTACAGGGGTATTTCTTGGCCTAGGAAGGCCAACTACACCTGTGCCTAGGGCAGAAGAATTTAAGGAGGCAGCAAATTTTAAATAGCAGCTTAGTTTCATTATACCCTGGCATTCTCATGCTCTCACCTGAGATAAAAATGGTTTAGAACTGGTCTAAAGGTGGATCAAAGATGGGGATAATCTCTTTTGCATGCTTTTTATGTGTGTCTGAAAGGAATGAGTGAATAATTAACTGCTCAGTACATTAGTGTGAAACATGCGAGGCAAATATGAGCTAAAATGGATGTAGTTGGGCAGCTTGGGGCAGCAGATTTCTCAGTGCCTAGTGCAGGACTAAACCTTAAAGGGACATGAAGCTCAACATTTTTCTTTCATGATTCAGATAGAGCATACAATTCAAAACAGCTTTTCAATTCACTTCTATTATCAAATTAGATTCATTCACATAGTATCCTTTGTTAAATTAACAGCAATGCACTACAGGGAGCTACTTAAGCACATTGCCTGAGCCAATAACAAGTGGCAAATATATGCAACCACCAATCAGAAGCTAGCTCCCAGTAATACACTGTTGCACATGGTATGTTTTCAACAAAAGATACCAAGAGAATGACGCAAATTAGATAATAAAGTTGTTTAAAATTGTATGTTATTAGTGTCGGCGATATCAGGGAGCAGCGGAATAGGGGTTAATCATTTTTATTAGTGTCGGGGTGCGGCGAATTAGGGGTGTTTAGACTTCGGGTTTATGTTAGGGTGTTAGGTTTAAATGTAACTTTCTTTTCCCCATAGACATCAATGGGGTTGCATTACGGCGATCTCCATTCCTTGATCGCAGGTATTAGTTTTTTTTCTAACACTCTCTCCCCATTGATGTCTATGGGGGAAAGCGTGCACGAGCACGTAAACTCAGCCCTTGGCTTTTGTGCGGTATGGAGCTTAACGCTCCAGAACGCACAGTACAAGGAGGCAACTCGTAATGGCAGCGCTATGGAGAGTGCAATAACGCAATTTTTTTGGCATTCGTTTCGCACCCTGTTTAGCGCAAAACTCATAATCTAGGTGAATGGCAGCAAATAAGATGCTACTTTGTTTTAAACATTATTTTACTTAGCCGGTATGTTATTCTATGGGCTAGATTTATTAAAGGGATACTAAACCCAAATTTCTACATTTAACCACCAATCAGCAAGTGCAACCCAGGTGCTGAGTCAAAAATGGGCCGGCTCCTAAGCTTACATTGTTGATTTTCAAATAAAGATAGCAAGAGAACGAATACAAATTGATAATAGTAGTAAATGAGAAAGTTGCTTAAAATTGCATGCTCTATGTGGATCATGAAAGAAAAAAAAATTGGTTTTAGTGTCCCTTTAAGGCTTTTTCAGCTATGTGAAGCAGGTTCTTATAAACAAGCCTGCTGCCACATATCTAAGAAGCAGAAACTCAGAGGTGGCGAGATCAGTCACCCCAAATCTTTCTCGTTCAAAGTGATTGACATGCCCTGCTCTGGCCAAATTGGTTGTGCTGGAGCAGGGGGCGGCATTGCTGTGCAATGAAACATCACAAATGGGATCACTACTTGCAAACCTGTCCACCTACAGGGATAGTAAATGTAACCCTATATCAAGACAACAGAAATGTTATGTAACTACAAGTGTCCCTTTATCAACCTAGTTCTACTGCAGTAATTTGAAAATCATACAGCTTTGAATATGGTATCATATTTTGTAAACGCTGTCGGCCTACCAAAAATGATTAACACCAGCAATTTAAACTCTTCTATAGTGAGAAATGTGCAAAATGTTCTAGTTCATAAAAGTTTGCATCGGTAATCCTAGCAAACTATGGCCTAGATTTGGAGTTTGGCGGTAGATGGGCTGTTAACGCTCCGCAGGCTTTTTTCTGGCCGCACCATAAATTTAACTCTGGTATCGAGAGTTCAAAAAAATGCTGCGTTAGGCTCCAAAAAAGGAGCGTAGAGCATTTTTACCGCAAATGCAACTCTCGATACCAGAGTTGCTTACGGACGCGGCCAGCCTCAAAAACGTGCTCGTGCACGATTCCCCCATAGGAAACAATGGGGCTGTTTGAGCTGAAAAAAAACCTAACACCTGCAAAAAAGCAGCGTTCAGCTCCTAACGCAGCCCCATTGTTTCCTATGGGGAAACACTTCCTACGTCTGCACCTAACACTCTAACATGTACCCCAAGTCTAAACACCCCTAACCTTACACTTATTAACCCCTAATCTGCCGCCCCCGCTATCGCTGACCCCTGCATATTATTATTAACCCCTAATCTGCCGCTCCGTACACCGCCGCAACCTACGTTATCCTTATGTACCCCTAATCTGCTGCCCCTAACACCGCCGACCCCTATATTATAATTATTAACCCCTAATCTGCCCCCCTCAACGTCGCCGACACCTGCCTACACTTATTAACCCCTAATCTGCCGAGCGGACCTGAGCGCTACTATAATAAAGTTATTAACCCCTAACCCGCCTCACTAACCCTATCATAAATAGTATTAACCCCTAATCTGCCCTCCCTAACATCGCCGACACCTAACTTCAATTATTAACCCCTAATCTGACGACCGGAGCTCATCGCTACTATAATAAATGGATTAACCCCTAAAGCTAAGTCTAACCCTAACACTAACACCCCCCTAACTTAAATATAATTTATATCTAACGAAATTAATTATCTCTTATTAAATAAATTATTCCTATTTAAATCTAAATACTTACCTGTAAAATAAATCCTAATATAGCTACAATATAAATTATAATTATATTGTAGCTATTTTAGGATTAATATTTATTTTACAGGCAACTTTGTAATTATTTTAATTATTTTAACCAGGTACAATAGCTATTAAATAGTTAACTATTTAATAGTTACCTAGTTAAAATAATAACAAAATTACCTGTAAAATAAATCCTAACCTAAGTTATAATTAAACCTAACACTACCCTATCAATAAATTAATTAAATAAACTACCTACAATTACCTACAATTAACCTAACACTACACTATCAATAAATAAATTAAATACAATTGCTACAAATAACTACAATTACATAAACTAGCTAAAGTACAAAAAATAAAAAAGAACTAAGTTACAAAAAATAAAAAAATATTTACAAATATAAGAAAAATATTACAACAATTTTAAACTAATTACACCTACTCTAAGCCCCCTAATAAAATAACAAAGACCCCCAAAATAAAAAAAATGCCCTACCCTATTCTAAATTAAAAAAGTTAAAAGCTCTTTTACCTTACCAGCCCTGAACAGGGCCCTTTGCGGGGCATGCCCCAAGAAAATCAGCTCTTTTGCCTGTAAAAAAAAAAATACAATACCCCCCCCAACATTACAACCCACCACCCACATACCCCTAATCTAACCCAAACCCCCCTTAAATAAACCTAACACTAAGCCCCTGAAGATCTTCCTACCTTGTCTTCACCATCCAGGTATCACCGATCCGTCCTGGCATCCGGTGCTGAAGAGGTCCAGAAGAGGCTCCAAAGTCTTCCTCCTATCCGGCAAGAAGAGGACATCCGGACCGGCAAACATCTTCTCCAAGCGGCATCTTCGATCTTCTTCCATCCGGTGCGGAGCGGGTCCATCTTGAAGCAGCCGACGCGGATCCATCCTCTTCTTCCGTTGTCTCCCGACGAATGACGGTTCCTTTAAGGGACGTCATCCAAGATGGCGTCCCTCGAATTCCGATTGGCTGATAGGATTCTATCAGCCAATCGGAATTAAGGTAGGATCCATGATCGGAACAGCCAATAGAATGCTAGGTCAATCTGATTGGCTGATTGGATCAGCCAATCGGATTCAACTTGATTCCTACCTTAATTCCGATTGGCTGATAGAATCCTATCAGCCAATCGGAATTCGAGGGACGCCATCTTGGATGACGTCCCTTAAAGGAACCGTCATTCGTCGGGAGACAACGGAAGAAGAGGATGGATCCGCGTCGGCTGCTTCAAGATGGACCCGCTCCGCACCGGATGGAAGAAGATCGAAGATGCCGCTTGGAGAAGATGTTTGCCGGTCCGGATGTCCTCTTCTTGCCGGATAGGAGGAAGACTTTGGAGCCTCTTCTGGACCTCTTCAGCACCGGATGCCAGGACGGATCGGTGATACCTGGATGGTGAAGACAAGGTAGGAAGATCTTCAGGGGCTTAGTGTTAGGTTTATTTAAGGGGGGTTTGGGTTAGATTAGGGGTATGTGGGTGGTGGGTTGTAATGTTGGGGGGGGTATTGTATTTTTTTTTTACAGGCAAAAGAGCTGATTTTCTTGGGGCATGCCCCGCAAAGGGCCCTGTTCAGGGCTGGTAAGGTAAAAGAGCTTTTAACTTTTTTAATTTAGAATAGGGTAGGGCATTTTTTTTATTTTGGGGGTCTTTGTTATTTTATTAGGGGGCTTAGAGTAGGTGTAATTAGTTTAAAATTGTTGTAATATTTTTCTTATGTTTGTAAATATTTTTTTATTTTTTGTAACTTAGTTCTTTTTTATTTTTTGTACTTTAGCTAGTTTATGTAATTGTAGTTATTTGTAGCAATTGTATTTAATTTATTTATTGATAGTGTAGTGTTAGGTTAATTGTAGGTAATTGTAGGTAGTTTATTTAATTAATTTATTGATAGGGTAGTGTTAGGTTTAATTATAACTTAGGTTAGGATTTATTTTAAAGGTAAGTTTGTTATTATTTTAACTAGGTAACTATTAAATAGTTATTAACTATTTAATAGCTATTGTACCTGGTTAAAATAATTACAAAGTTGCCTGTAAAATAAATATTAATCCTAAAATAGCTACAATATAATTATAATTTATATTGTAGCTATATTAGGATGTATTTTACAGGTAAGTATTTAGCTTTAAATAGGAATAATTTATTTAATAAGAGATAATTAATTTCGTTAGATTTAAATTATATTTAAGTTAGGGGGGTGTTAGTGTTAGGGTTAGACTTAGCTTTAGGGGTTAATCCATTTATTATAGTAGCGATGAGCTCCGGTCGTCAGATTAGGGGTTAATAATTGAAGGTAGGTGTCGGCGATGTTAGGGAGGGCAGATTAGGGGTTAATACTATTTATGATAGGGTTAGTGAGGCGGATTAGGGGTTAATTACTTTATTATAGTAGCGCTCAGGTCCGCTCGGCAGATTAGGGGTTAATAAGTGTAGGCAGGTGTCGGCGACGTTGAGGGGGGCAGATTAGGGGTTAATAATTATAATATAGGGGTCGGCGGTGTTAGGGGCAGCAGATTAGGGGTACATAAGGATAACGTAGGTGGCGGCGCTTTGCGGTCGGCAGATTAGGGGTTAATTATTGTAAGTAGCTGGCGGCGACCTTGTGGGGGGCAGGTTAGGGGTTAATAAATATAATACAGGGGTCGGCGGGGTTAGGGGCAGCAGATTAGGGGTACATAAGTATAACGTAGTTGGCGGTCGGCAGATTAGGGGTTAAAAAAATTTAATCGAGTGGCGGCGATGTGGGGGGACCTCGGTTTAGGGGTACATAGGTAGTTTATGGGTGTTAGTGTACTTTAGGGTACAGTAGTTAAGAGCTTTATGAACCGGCGTTAGCCCAGAAAGCTCTTAACTCCTGCTTTTTTCAGGCGGCTGGAGTTTTGTCGTTAGAGCTCTAACGCTCACTTCAGAAACGACTCTAAATACCGGCGTTAGAAAGATCCCATTGAAAAGATAGGATACGCAATTGACGTAAGGGGATCTGCGGTATGGAAAAGTCGCGGCTGAAAAGTGAGCGTTAGACCCTTTAATCACTGACTCCAAATACCGGCGGTAGCCTAAAACCAGCGTTAGGAGCCTCTAACGCTGGTTTTCACGGCTACCGCCAAACTCTAAATCTAGGCCTATGTATTTAACCCAGGGAATGGGGTTAAACCCAGAGTTTAAAGGGACAGTAAACATTTCTGCAGTCTTGCAGTGGGTTAACTAACATATCAGCTGATTCTGAACTACATTATAACAAATTAACACCTTGTTTACTGCAGTTGCTTTCAATGGTCAAACTCCATCCATCAACTTGTTTATATGGAAGAGACCATCTGGACTTGAGTCTGGAGGTAACAGTGGTTGCCATTGGCATTGCCATTTTTTCACTTCAGGAGAAAATTTAAGATAAGAATTGCAAATTGCAACAGATATGTGGCAAGGTTGTTCTTGTAAAGCCTGCTATGTGCTCTTTTAGTTTTCTGGACTAAAAAATCCACAATTTGCAGACTTAAATTATAAGAAAAGATCAAAATAGCGAAAGTATATTGCAAAGTTGTTTTACTATACATAAAAAGCATTTTATATTACAATCTCAAAGTGTTTATTGTCTCTTTAAGTCGCTCTCAGGGACCCTCAACCATTGCATTCCCTGAGAAGAGCAGGGCTTGTGATTGGTGGGGGGTTATGCATATGTCATATCAGATTTGCAATATTTACTAGAGGGACTTAATCCATGTTTTAAACGTGTTTGCAGGTGTTAAACACATAATTATACATGGTCACTAATGCAAAAATGACATGTTTTAACAAAGTAGAGTGTATTTTTGCATTAGAACGCTCTTTTGATACCATAGAATATCCTTTTAAACAACCTTTTTATAACAACAGTTTAGATATAACATAGAACGATACAATTACATAACAAATGATATGGTAACGGGTCTTTTAACACAATTTATTCTTCAAATGTGAACGTTTTCGTGGAGTTTAACCCCTTCGTCAGACATACAAAAATGACTATAAGTTAACAATTAGATATTCAAAATCTCAGATTTTTTGCTCCATACTCTCCCTATTAGGGAATCGTGTGTAATGGTTTAAGCAAAAAATCTGAGATGTTGGATATCTAATTTGCATATCTTACCCAGAATCCTATTGTGCATTGTTAACAGTGTAAATTGAGTTTTACTGGTTAAAAAGCAAGCGGGGATACGAGGCCCTTTAAGGTTACTTTTGTCCATCTTCAGTTTCACTTTGTTTGCATCTAATTTCTTGTTGAACAAGGTCTTCTGAAGAAGTGATAACATTCTTCCAATGTATTTGTTCTCTGATAACCGCCGGCTCCATCTGGTTTTTAGTCTCAAGATTCATCAACTGAAATACAAAGCCGGTTCTTCTCTTTTTATAGATTGTTGTTTTCTAATGGCTGCAACTCTCTTTTGGAATATTGCCTTATACAGATGTACATTTCATTGTGTGCAAGTGCAAAAAACAAGTTGTTGCTTTCAGTCAAAAACAAATACAAAACTGCCAGCTGTGCCGTTTAGGGAAAAAAAAGGGATGCATCAATGAAATATGTTAATGCATTTAATTATTCATTCATTATTCTTAGATTAAAAAAAACACTACATTAACCCCTTAGTGACCATTTTCTGTCCGTTTGGGACCAAGGCTATTTTTACATTTTTGCGGTGTTTGTGTTTAGCTGTAATTTTCTTCTTACTCATTTACTGTACCCACACATATTATATACCGTTTTTCTCGCCATTAAATGGACTTTCTAAAGATACCATTATTTTCATCATATCTTATAATTTACTATAAAAAAAATGATAAAATATGAGGAAAAATGGAAAAAAACACACTTTTTCTAACTTTGACCCCCAAAATCTGTTACATATCTAAAACCACCAAAAAACACCCATGCTAAATAGTTTCTAAATTTTGTCCTGAGTTTAGAAATACCCAATGTTTACATGTTCTTTGCTTTTTTTTGCAAGTTATAGGGCCATAAATACAAGTAGCACTTTGCTATTTCCAAACCATTTTTTTCCAAAATTAGCGCTAGTTACATTAGAACACTGATATCTTTCAGGAATCCCTGAATATCCCTTGACATGTATATATTTTTCTTTCATGTAATTAGCAAGAGTCCATGAGCTAGTGACGTATGGGATATACATTCCTACCAGGAGGGGCAAAGTTTCCCAAACCTTAAAATGCCTATAAATACACCCCTCACCACACCCACAATTCAGTTTTTACAAACTTTGCCTCCGATGGAGGTGGTGAAGTAAGTTTGTGCTAGATTCTACGCTGATATGCGCTCCGCAGCAAGTTGGAGCCCGGTTTTCCTCTCAGCGTGCAGTGAATGTCAGAGGGATGTGAGGAGAGTATTGCCTATTTGAATACAGTGATCTCCTTCTACGGGGTCTATTTCATAGGTTCTCTGTTATCGGTCGTAGAGATTCATCTCTTACCTCCCTTTTCAGATCGACGATATACTCTTATATATACCATTACCTCTGCTGATTCTCGTTTCAGTACTGGTTTGGCTTTCTACAAACATGTAGATGAGTGTCCTGGGGTAAGTAAATCTTATTTTCTGTGACACTCTAAGCTATGGTTGGGCACTTTGTTTATAAAGTTCTAAATATATGTATTCAAACATTTATTTGCCTTGACTCAGAATGTTCAACTTTCCTTATTTTTCAGACAGTCAGTTTCATATTTGGGATAATGCATTTGAATTAATCATTTTTTTCTTACCTTCAAAAATTTGACTCTTTTTTCCCTGTGGGCTGTTAGGCTCGCGGGGGCTGAAAATGCTTCATTTTATTGCGTCATTCTTGGCGCAGACTTTTTTGGCGCAAAAATTATTTTCCGTTTCCGGCGTCATACGTGTCGCCGGAAGTTGCGTCATTTTTTTGACGTTATTTTGCGCCAAAAATGTCGGCGTTCCGGATGTGGCGTCATTTTTGGCGCCAAAAGCATTTTAGGCGCCAAATAATGTGGGCGTCTGATTTGGCGCTAAAAAATATGGGCGTCGCTTTTGTCTCCACATTATTTTAGTCTCATTTTTCATTGCTTCTGGTTGCTAGAAGCTTGTTCTTTGGCATTTTTTCCCATTCCTGAAACTGTCATTTAAGGAATTTGATCAATTTTGCTTTATATGTTGTTTTTTTGTCTTACATATTGCAAGATGTCTCACGTTGCATCTGAGTCAGAAGATACTACAGGAAAATCGCTGTCTAGTGCTGGAGCTACCAAGCTAAGTGTATCTGCTATAATTTTTGGTATCTGTTTCTCCAGCTGTTGTTTGTATTGCATGTCATGACAAACTTATTAATGCAGATAAAATTTCCTTTAGTACTGTTACATTACCTGTTGCTGTTCCGTCAACATCTAATTTTCAGAGTGTTCCTGATAAACATATGAGATTTTATTTTTTAAATCCATTAAGAAGGCTATGTCTGTTATTTCTCCTTCTAGTTTACATAAAAGTCTTTTAAAACTTCTCTTTTTTCAGATGAATTTTTAAATGAACATCATCATTCTGATACTGATAAATCTTTGTATTTGTTCAAGATGGAATTTATTCGTTCTTTATTTAAAGAAGTATTAATTGCATTAGAAATAGAGGATTCTGGTCCTCTTGATACTAAATCTAAACGTTTAAATAAGGTTTTTAAATCTCCTGTAGTTATTCCAGAAGTGTTTAATCTCCCTGATGCTATTTCTGAAGTAATTTCCAGGGAATGGAATAATTTGGGTAATTCTTTTACTCCTTCTAAACGTTTAAGCAATTATATCCTGTGCCATCTGACAGATTAGAGTTTTTTGGGACAAAATCCCTAAGGTTATGGGGCTGTCTCTACTCCTGCTAAATGTACTACTGTTCCTACGGCAGATAAGTACTTTATTTAAGGAAAATTGAATCCTTTCTAAGAAAAGCTTACTTATGTTCAGGTAATCTTCTTAGACCTGCTATATTTTTAGCGGATGTTGCTGCAGCTTCAACTTTTTGGTTAGAAGCTTTAGCGCAACAAGTAACAGATCATAATTTTATAGCATTATTATTATTCTATAACATGCTAATAATTTTATTGGTGATACCATCTTTTGATATCATTAGAGTTGATGTCAGGTATATGTCTCTAGCTATTTTAGCTAGAAAAGCTTTATGGATTAAACTTGGAATGCTGATATGTCTTCTAAGTCAACTTTGCTTTCCCTTTCTTTCCAGGGTATTAAATTATTATCTCAATTGTTTCTGGAAGGAAGGGAACTTTTTTACCAAAGGATAAAAAATCTAAGGTAAATTTAGGTCTAATAGTCTTTTTTCCTCACAACAAGGAACAAAAGCCTGATCCTTCATCCTCAGGAGCGGTATCAGTTTGGAAACTATTTCCAGTTTGGAATATATTCAAGCCTTATAGAAATCTATAGCCAGCTCCTAAGTACCCATGAAGGTGCGGCCCTTATTCCAGCTCAGGTTGGAGGTTCAATTTACCAATCAGTTCATTGATTCCTCAGACAAGGGTAACCTTTTTAGGTTTCTAGATAGATTCAGTGTCTATGACTCTGTCCTTGTCAGACAAGAGAAGTTTAACATTGATATCAGCTTGTCAAAACCTTCAGTCACAATCATTCCCTTTGGTAGCCTTATGCATGGAAATTTTAGGTCTTAGGACTGCCGCATCAGATGTGATCTCCTTTGCTCGTTTTCACATGCGACCTCTTCAGCTCTGTATGCTGAACCAATGGTGCAGGGATTACTCAAAGATATCTCAATTAATATCTTTAAACCGATTATACGACACTCTCTGACATGGTGGACAGATCACCATCGTTTAGTTCAGGGGGCTTCTTGTTCTTCCAACCTGGACTATAATCTCAACAGATGCAAGTCTTACAGGTTGGGGAGCTGTGTGGGGGTATCTGACGGCACAAGGGGTTTGGGAATCTCAGGAGGTGAGATTTCCGATCAATATTTTGGAACTCCGTGCAATTTTCAGAGCTTTCCAGTCTTGGCCTCTTCTGAAGAGAGAGTTGTTCATTTGTTTTCAGATAGACAATGTCACAACTGTGGCATACATCAATCATCAAGGAGGGACTCACAGTCCTCTGGTTATGAAAGAAGCATCTCGAATTTTGGTTTGGGCGGAATCCAGCTCCTGTCTAATCTCTGCGGTTCATATCCCAGGTATGGACAATTGGAAAGCGGATTATCTCAGTCGCCAAACGTTGCACCTGGGTGAATGGTCTCTTCACCCAGAGGTATTTCCTCAGATTGTTCAATGTGGGAACTCCCAGAAATAGATCTGATGGCTTCTCATTTAATCAAGAAACTTCCCTGGTATCTGTCCGGATCCCGGGATCCTCGGGCGGAGGCAGTGGATGCATTATTTTCTTCCTTACAAGTGTCATCCTGCCTATATCTTTCCGCCTCTAGTTCTTCTTCCAAGGGTATTCTCCAATATTCTAAAGGAATGCTCGTTTGTCCTGCTGGTAGCTCCAGCATGGCCTCACAGGTTTTGGTATGCGGATCTTGTCCGGATGGCCTCTTGCCAGCTGTGGACTCTTCCGTTAAGACCAGTCTTTCTGTCTCAAAACCTTAATTTTAAGGTATGGAGTTTGAACGCTTGATTCTTGGTCAAAGAGGTTTCTCTGACTCTGTGATTGATACTATGTGACAGGCTCGTAAATTTGTATCCAGAGAGATATATTATAGAGTCTGGAGGACTTATATTTCTTAGTGTCTTTCTCATCTTTTTTCTTGGCATTCTTTTTGAATACCGAGAATTTTACAGTTTCTTCAGGATGGTTTAGATAAAGGTTTGTCCGCAAGTTCCTTGAAAGACAAATCTCTGCTCTTTCTGTTCTTTTTCACAGAAGGTTTGCTAATCTTCCTGATATTTGTTGTTTTGTACAACCTTTGGTTCGTATAAAACCTGTCTTTAAGTCAATTTCTCCTCCTTGGAGTTTGAATTTGGTTCTGGGGGCTCTTCAAGCTCCTCCTTTTGAACCCATGCATTCTTTGGTCGTTATATTACTTTCTTGGAAAGTTTTGTTTCTTTTGGCCATCTCTTCTGCCAGAAGAGTCTATGAATTATCTACTCTTTTTTGTGAGTCTCCTTTTCTGATTTTGCATAAGGATAAGGCGGTGCTGCGAACTTCTTTTGAATTTTTTACCTAAGGTTGTGAATTCTAACAACATTAGTAGAGAAATTGTGGTTCCTTCATTATGTCCTGATCCTATGAATTCTAAGGAGAAATCATTGCATTCTTTGGATGCTGTTAGAGCTTTGTTATATTATGTTGAAGCTACTAAGTCTTTCCGAAAGACTTCTAGTCTATTTGTCATCTTTTCCGGTTCTAGAAAAGGCCAGAAAGCTTCTGCCATTTCTTTGGCATCTTGGTTGAAATCTTTATTTCATCATGCCTATGTTGAGTCGGGTAACACTCCGCCTCAAAGGATTACAGCTCATTCTACTAGGTCAGTTCTACTTCCTGGGCGTTTAGGAATGAAGCTTCGGTTGGTCAGATTTGCAAAGCAGCAACTTGGTCCTCTTTGCATAATTTTACTAAATTCTACCATTTTGATGTGTTTTCTTCTTTTGAAGCAGTTTTTGGTAGAAACGTACTTCAGGCAGTGTTTTCAGTTTGAATCTTCTGCTTATGTTTTTTCATTAAAATTTTATTCTGGGTGTGGATTATTTTCAGCAGGAATTGGCTGTCTTTATTTTATCCCTCCCTCTCTAGTGACTCTTGCGTGGAAAGATCCACATCTTGGGTAATCATTATCCCATACGTCACTAGCTCATGGACTCTTGCTAATTACATGAAAGAAAACATAATTTATGTAAGAACTTACCTGATAAATTCATTTCTTTCATATTAGCAAGAGTCCATGAGGCCCGCCCTTTTTTTGTGGTGGTTTTGATTTTTTTGTATAAAGCACAATTATTCCAATTCCTTATTTTATATGCTTTCGCACTTTTTTCTTATCACCCCACTTCTTGGCTATTCGTTAAACTGAATTGTGGGTGTGGTGAGGGGTGTATTTATAGGCATTTTAAGGTTTGGGAAACTTTGCCCCTCCTGGTAGGAATGTATATCCCATACGTCACTAGCTCATGGACTCTTGCTAATATGAAAGAAATGAATTTATCAGGTAAGTTCTTACATAAATTATGTTTTTTTTAGTAGACATCCCAAAGTATTGATCTAGGCCAATTTTGGTATATTTCATACCACCATTTCACCGCCAAATGCGATCAAATACAAAAAATTGTTCACTTTTTCACAAATTTTTTCACAAACTTTAGGTTTCTCACTGAAATCATTTACAAACAGCTTGTGCAATTATGGCATAAATGGTTGTAAATTCTTCTCTGGGATCCCCTTTGTTCAGAAATAGCACACATATATGGCTTTGGCGTTGCTTTTTGGTAATTAGAAGGCCGGTAAATGCCACTGCGCACCACAAGTGTATCATGCCCAGCAGTTAAGGGGTTAATTAGGGAGCTTTTAGGGAGCTTGTAGGGTTAATTTTAGCTTTAGTGTAGTGTAGTAGACAACCCCAAGTATTGATCTAGGCACATTTTGGTATATTTCATGCCACCATTTCACCACCAAATGCGATCAAATTAAAAAAAACGTAAAATTTTTCACAATTTTAGGTTTCTCACTGAAATCATTTACAAACAGCTTGTGCAATTATGGCACAAATGGTTGTAAATGCTTGTCTGGGATCCCCTTTGTTCAGAAATAGCAGACATATATGACTTTGGCGTTGCTTTCTGGTAATTAGAAGGCCACTAAATCCTGTTGCGCCTCACACGTGTATTATGGCTAGCAGTGAAAGGGTTAATTAGGGAGTTTGTAGTGAGCTTGCAGGGTTAATTTTAGCTTTAGTGTAGAGATCAGCCTCCCATCTGACACATCCCACCCCCTGATCCCTCCCAAACAGCTCCCTTCCCTCCCCCACCCCACAATTGTCCCCGCCATCTTAAGTACTGGCAGAAAGTCTGCCAGTACTAAAATAAAAGGGTTTTAAAAAAAAAATGAAATTTTTTTTTAGCATATTTACATATGCTACTGTGTAGGATCCCCCCCTTAGCCCCCAACCTCCCTGATCCCCCCTAAAACTGCTCTCTAACCCTCCCCTCTGCCTTATTGGGGGCCATCTTGGGTACTGGCAGCTGTCTGCCAGTACCCAGGTTACAATAAAAAGTGCTTTTTTTTTTGTTTTTTTTGTTTTTTCTGTAGTGTAGCTTCCCCCCCCCCACACCCCCCACAGACAAACCCCCACCACCTTGCTGATTGTTTTAATTTTCATTTATTATATATTTTTTATTTCCCCATTTTCTGCAGTGTAGCGGTTCCCACCCGCTCCCTCCCCATGCACGCGCCCGCCCCCACCCTCCCGTGCACGCGCGCGCGCCCGTGCGCGCCCCCAGCCACCCCCGCCCACGATCCCGCCCCCCTTCACATCCACAGGGCCATCGATGGCCGCCACCCGCCTCCCGGTCCGGCTCCCACCCACCAACACATGGAGCAACCGATCTCCGGTGCAGAGAGGGCCACAGAGTGGCTCTCTCTGCACCGGATGACTTAAAAAGGTTATTGCAGGATGCCTCCATATCGAGGCATCACTGCAATAACCGGAAAGCAGCTGGAAGCGAGCAGGATCGCTTCCAGCTGCTTTCCACACTGAGGACGTGCAGGGTACGTTCTCAGGCATTAACTGCCTTTTTTCTGAGGACGTACCCTGCACGTCCTCAGTCGTTAAGGGGTTAACCACCTGACCACCAAAACCTCTCTCATCTATCCATTGGACCCACACCACACTTACCCCTAAACTTTTGGACCCACCTCTGCATTTAACCCCCTAACCACTGAATGCCAATTACTGAGACCACCCACCACACTTAACCTGTTAACTGCCAACCCCCTGGCACACCTTACACCCCTGATCACCACCTCTCATGCATCTAATTCCCTAACTATTGAAACTTTCACCACATCTTTCCACCATCATGACCCCTGCACTGCACTTAACCTCTTAACTGTTTGAACACCCACTGCACCTAACCTTCTAACCGTGACCCCCAGAACATTTAAAGGGACACAGAACCCAATTTTTTCTTTCATGGTTCAGATAGAGCAAGCAATTTTAATCATCTTTCTAATTGACTCCTATTATCATTTTTTCTTTATTTGAAAAAGTAAGAATGTAAGCTTACGAGCCGGCCCATCTTTGGTTCACCACCTGGGTAGCGCGTGCTGATTGGTGACTAAATGTATGTAAGATGGGCCAGCTTACATTCCTGTTTTTTCAAATAAAGATATTAAGAGAACAAAGAAAAATTGATAAGAAGAGTTCATTAGAAAGTTGCTTAAAATTGCATGCTCTATCTGAATCATGAAAGACAAAATTTGGGTTCAGTATCCCTTTAACCACTAACTAGGGTTGCCACCACGGCCATGTTTTCCTGGACACTTATGAGTTATACATGTTGCAGGGTTTGCAGAGAGGAACATGAATAGTACCTGTTTAGTGTTACTATTTGTGTGCTGTCCAGGGTTGAAAATCATGTCCCTACCTGCACACCCTGCAGCATGTATAACTCATAAGTGTCCAGGAAAACACGTCTGAGGTGGCAACCCTACCACTAACCCCTCACTGTGCCTAACTGCCAGACCCCTTGCAACCCCTAACCACTACACCTCCACATTATTTAGCCTATGCCCAAAAGAATCCCCACTAAGGCACCATCCACCCTAAGGGTCCTAGCCACTAAGGCATTCCCTATTCTAAGAGCTTTCCTCATTAAAGCAGCCCCTTATGGCTCCTACTAGCAAACAGGATTAAATTGCTGCTATAAATGTTACTGGCACGAAATGAGTTAACTGGTTTGTATGTGTGACTAATGTGAAGGGACTAGTGCAATAGGTATGTAGTAGACTGCGCCTGGTTGAGCATACAAGCTCACTCTAAAAGATCCCCTAACAAGATCTGGGACAAAAAGTTAACTAAAAGTACAAAAAATAGGAGCGCCAAAGGCTAAAGTATGCGTTCAGGAAGTTAGAAAATAGTCTCAGTAGACTTAGATAGTGGCCATATAAGTAAACATATGAATGGAACTTTAAACCATATTTATTAACATATAAGTTAAAACATGACCTAAATAATACACAAGTATCTGTATAGAAACGTTAGGGAAGCCAAAGACCAGACACAGCTGGATGTGGCTATTCTTAATCAATGGTGTGCTTTTGACTAATGTGAAGGGTTAAATTACTTTGAGAGAAAAAAATCCCTTTTTAGTGGCTGATTTTTATTGTATACTGTTCCTGTGCCTACATAATTCATGTGAGACCCCAAAAAAAATATATGGGTGAGCCCGCTATGATATACCACTAACACTATAAGCCTGTTTTGTGTGCGTGTGTGTGTATATATATATATATATATATATATATATATATATATATATATATATATATATATATATATACTGTGTAAGGTCTGAGGACGGGGCTAGTCACCCCAAAACGTCACCTAATTCTGTATTATTAAATACTGGTTGTTTAAGACGCGGCTAGTGCGTCTCATTTACCCATATGTGCATTCTTTGTATGCACCCGGGCAACCTTCTGGATTTACAATGTGTGCAGAGCCCTGGGGACTGTTCACATATATATATATATATATATATATATATATATATATATATATATATATATATATATATATATATATATATATATATATATATGTAAGAAAAAAGGCACTCACTGGTTCAGAGTAAAAAATAACATTTAATAGTTTAAGTTAAGAATGCATGACGTTTCGGAGGCATTCCACCCCCTTTATCAAATGCATAATACAAACAGTTTGAATGTACAAAAAAACGACTAACACATACATTACCCCTTCACCTTAAAGGGACACTGTACCCAAAATTTTTCTTTCGTGATTCAGATTGAGCATGAAATTTTAAGCAACTTTCTAATTTACTCCTATTATCACATTTTCTTCATTCTCTTGGTATCTTTATTTGAAATGCAAGAATCTAAGTTTAGATGCCGGCCCATTTTTGGTGAACAACCTGGGTTGTCCTTGCTGATTGGTGAATAAATTCATCCACCAATAAAAAAGTGCTGTCCAGAGTACTGAAACCAAAAAAAAGCTTAGATGCCTTCTTTTTCAAATAATGATAGCAAGAGAACGAAGAAAAATTGATAATAGAAGTAAATTAGAGTTGCTTAAAATTGCATGCTCTTTCTGAATTACAAAAGAAAAAAATTGGATTCAGTGTCCCTTTAAATAACCCTGTGGCATCTGATGGCGCCAAGCCGCAATCGCGGCTTGCATGGTGCTAAACCGGAAGTCATGTGACCGGAAATCGCGTCATCCACGTGAACCACGTGGTGACGCCGGTTGTCATGGTGACAACTGTTTGTTGTTTGACGATATTCTCAGACAATAAGGAAATGTCTATCCAATAGGGTACAAGTATTCAATTTAAACATTAACAAGGAAATCCTATTGTCAGCATTAAAGGGAGCTATAGAATACCACAGTTTAGCCATAGGTCAGAATGCCAGTGTATTAAAAACAACAAAGGTAGTCGATCATAGATGATCGAATGTAACAACATAAAGGCATGAATATGGTGAACATGCAGCAACCTAAGCCAACAGCAGACATATATGCAATACCACATTACCATCTATAAACAATTATATGAGAAAAATTATGGAAAATGGGTAAAAACTCATCACTAACCATCTCAAATCTTGGATAATGACTGGTATATACATATATGTCTGCAATTAGTCAAATCGTGTGTTCTTGGTGTCTCCTGGAGTATGGCAGAAAATACCTGAGGACTTATGAATTGAGAGTGATAAAAAGTCATATTTAAAAGTCATTGATAGTGGATATGTTTAATGGTAGAATAAACAGTGACAGGGGCAATCGACTCCTACAAATTGAGACAAGATGGATCTACACTTTGGATACCATAGCACCTAGGGGATTGAATACTATGCTGGATTTCTCGCCATTCTATACTGCGAGTTGATTTAACTTCTCTATATGGACTATAACTGTTTATTCTACCATTAAACATATCCACTATCAATGACTTTTAAATATGACTTTTTATCACTCTTGAACACACGATTTGACTAATTGCAGACATATATGTATATACCAGTCATTATCCAAGATTTGAGATGGTTAGTGATGAGTTTTTACCCATTTTCCATAATTTTTCTCATATAATTGTTTATAGATGGTAATGTGGTATTGCATATATGTCTGCTGTTGGCTTAGGTTGCTGCATGTTCACCATATTCATGCCTTTATGTTGTTACATTCGATCATCTATGATCGACTACCTTTGTTGTTTTTAATACACTGGCATTCTGACCTATGGCTAAACTGTGGTATTCTATAGCTCCCTTTAATGCTGACAATAGGATTTCCTTGTTAATGTTTAAATTGAATACTTGTACCCTATTGGATAGACATTTCCTTATTGTCTGAGAATATCGTCAGACAACAAACAGTTGTCACCATGACAACCGGCGTCACCACGTGGTTCACGTGGATGACGCGATTTCCGGTCACATGACTTCCGGTTTAGCACCATGCAAACCGCGATTGCGGCTTGGCGCCATCAGATGCCACAGGGTTATTTAAGGTGAAGGGGTAATGTATGTGTTAGTCGTTTTTTTGTACATTCAAACTGTTTGTATTATGCATTTGATAAAGGGGGTGGAATGCCTCCGAAACGTCATGCATTCTTAACTTAAACTATTACATGTTATTTTTTACTCTGAACCAGTGAGTGCCTTTTTTCTTACATATACATTTGATGATCTCTTTTGAAGTGCACCCTGGAAGTTGCTACATTGTATATGGAGTGCCTTTCTCATTGACTTTTATCTATCTATCTATATATATATATATATATATATATATATATATATATATATATATATATATATATGTATGTATGTGTATATATATATATAGTATGTATTTGTGTGTGTGTATATGTATTTGTTTGTATGTGTGTGTGTGTGTATATATATATATATATATATATATATATATATATATATATATATATATATAATTTACATACCCCCCAACTGTCCCTATTTTCGGGGGACAGTCCCGATTTTAGGGGTCTGTCCCTCTGTCCCGAGTTGCTAGCCATCTGTCCCGATTTGCCCCAGGCATTTAAAAAAAAAAAAAAAAAATTAATTCTATTGGGCCCATACTCAGAAGCAGCTGGCTTTGCTCTCACAGGGTTAGATACCTGTTATATTCCCTGTGGAAAAGGAATTATGTGTGGGTTAAGCAGGAGTAAGAAGGCTGTATACACTCTGACCACGGGTAATGGTGACCTCTCTGTGTATCTGCATGTATAAGTGTATGCATGTAGTGTGTGTGTGTCTGCATGTATAAGTGTATACTATGTAGTGTCTGTGTATCTGCATGTGTAAGTGTATGCTATGTAGTGTGTGTGTATCTGCATGTGTAAGTGTATGCTATGTAGTGTGTGTGTATCTGCATGTGTAAGTGTATGCTATGTAGTGTGTATGTATCTGCATGTGTAAGTGTATGCTATGTAGTGTGTGTGTATCTGCATGTGTAAGTGTATGCTATGTAGTGTGTATGTATCTGCATGTGTAAGTGTATGCTATGTAGTGTGTATGTATCTGCATGTGTAAGTGTATGCTATGTAGTGTGTGTGTATCTGCATGTGTAAGTGTATGCTATGTAGTGTGTATGTATCTGCATGTATAAGTGTATGCTATGTAGTGTGTGTGTGTCTGCATGTATAAGTGTATGCTATGTAGTGTGTGTATATCTGCATGTGTAAGTGTATGCTATGTAGTTTGTCTGTATCTGTCTGTATCTGCATGTATAAGTGTATGCTATGTAGTGTGTGTGTAATGTTTGATTTGCTGCCTAAGTGTATTAAAATATATGACTTTATTTAGAATTTAATTTTTATTACTTTGGTCTTATGATTTTTTAAGGCCCGCCCACCACATTTCAATTTTTTTGCGCGGGGGGGGGGTCCCTCTTTTGAATTTTGAAATGTTGGGAGGTATGTATATATATATATATATATATATATATATATATATATATATATATATATAAAAACATATAAACAAACAAAAGAATGGTCAATTATTGTAGTGTAGTAATGGAACTCTATATCCTCTATAAATAAATATTAATAAACCTTGTTATAGCTAGCTATTTTATCACATCCCTAAAACATTTTATAAAGAACCAATAAGGGTAAGGTATGCAATTTCTCATAGGGTGGCAAAATGGTTCCAGGTGGACAAATCTGTTTTTACCAGCACTAAGCGCAGGAAATATTTTGTTTGCACTATAATACATCAAGGTACATAGGATAGAAAGCGCCTCTTTGACCTGATAATACAAAGCCTTTTCACCTTTGGGGTTGACACAGGTAGCTGTAGTCTACTACAGAGATACAGAACACGACATGTGAGCCTTACTTTTCTTTGCACCTGCCAGTGATAAGGACAGATAACACTAAATATCTAGATAATTAAAGAGAAAGCTTTATGCTACTAGCAACTGTCTGTGACCCTCTCTCCTCCCAACTATGTCACCATCTGTTCTTTTGCTAACTCTGGAAGGTCCCCTGTAAACTGAAACCTCATAACATTTAATCTGTAAGCCAAGCGAGGACACTTTATTTAATACATAACCTGCCACACTGTATTAATCACTCTGTGGAACAACAGAACTGAAGTATCATTTATTGTACGTTTTTGTATTTTGCCAGATCGGACTTATTTTATAAATGTTGAAATATATATATATATATATATATATATATATATATATATATAATTATTTTATATTTATATATGCAGTATATATATATATATATATATATATATATATATATATATATATATATATATATATATATATATTATATTTATAAATGCAGTACAGTATATATATATGCAGTATGTATATATATAAATATATATATATGCTATATATATATATATATATATATATATACACACACACTGTATACATATATATAAAATATATATATTTCTGATTGATGATGTTAAGACTTGCTTGGTACAGCCTAGGGTGTCATAAGTGTTAAAGGGACACTTTAAATGGACATAAAACAAGTTGGGATAGAGACAAAATATAATAATATGTACTTTAATTACTTTACCTGCAAATTTATACTGCAGTGCCTCGCCATTAGCCCTTTCTTTTTAGTTTCTGAATTGTAAAGCTCGAACTCCCCCTCCCCACACACATTTCCTTTTATAGATGTATCTATATCTAGTGTTGTTTTGATAGAAGGTAAAAGTGATTAGGGAATATCTGCTGGAGCATGCCTAGAAGCTGGGAACTCAGTTAAAATACAATGCCTGTGTCTAAACACTGATAAGAGGGGTGGAGTAGCTGCTCCAGGCAGCTAAGCTATGTAATTCAATTTGCTTATTTTTGAAAATTATTTTAAACTACTTGCCAGCAATTTTTAAACTATTTTTTAAGCAAACAATTTTTAATTATTTAGCCCTTTTAGGATATGCACAGATCTTAACCTGTTTTATGTCCCTTTAAGTCAAAATCAAACGTCTATGATTCAGATAGAGCAGCAATTTTAAACAACTTTCCAATTTACTTCCATTAACAAAATGTACACAGTCTTTTTATATTTACACTTTTTGAGCCACCAGTTCTTACTGAGCATGTGCAAGAATTCACAGAATATACAAATATGCATTTGTGATTGGCTGATGGCTGTCACATAAAAAAAATCTTCTCAGACTAAAGGGACACTCAAGTCAAAATTAAACTTCATGATTCAGATAGAGCAGGCAATTTTAAACAACTTTCCAATTTACTTCCATTAAGAAAATGTGCAGTCTTTTTATATTTTTTGACTTTTTGAGTCACCATCTCCTACTGAGCATGTGCAAGAATTCACAGCATATACGTATATGCATTTGTGATTGGCTGATGGCTGTCACATGGTACAGGGGGAGTGGAAATAGACATAACTGCAATTTATTTAACAAAAATCTACTACTCATTTGAAGTTCAGACTAAGTGCTATTGCATTGTCTTCTTATCATGCATTTGTTGATTATGCAAATCTACAGTGTTGACTGGTCCTTAAGTGCTATTGCATTGTCTTGCTATCATGTGTTTGTTGATTATGCAAATCTACTGTATTTACTGATCCGTTAACTGAGAGTGTCACATAGAATTAGGCCGGGGATGAAAATATCTTATTTCTTTAAACCTTTCATTACCGGGCTAATTCGTCTATATCGGAAAAAATCTTTGTAAGGAAACATCTTATGGTCGCAAAGGGGTTAAAGGGATTTTAAAGTTATTATTTATATATGCAATCACAATCCTAGGACAATCCCTAGCTCTAGCCCTTACCCTAACCCAGTGGTTTTTAAAGTGTGATGCGGCCTTCCAAGGGGGCGCTAGAGCATATAAGGGGAGGCGCGGGAGCTGTGACACTTCACACTATCCTATGGAAAACATGACTTTGGCAGAACATAGAAGGGCTAGATTACGAGTGGAGCTCTAGCATTTGCGTGAAAGTTTAATTCTGCTCGCATTACAAATTGAAAGTAATCACGATTTATGCTAGAATGATTACCGTGACTTTAGAGCTCTGGTTACCTGTTATGCTCAAATAAAAAGTGTCACAAAACACATCAAAAATACATTTGAAAGTACAGTTACAGGCAATCACCTTAGGGTGCAGCAATAGTGGGGGGCCAGAAGAACTTGACTCTACTCTTTTCCTGGCCAGTAGGAGGAGGCAAAGAGCACCCCAGCAAAGCTGTTAAGTGTAACCTCCCTTACCCATAATCCCCAGTCATTCTCTTTGCCTCTGTCAATGGAGGATGTGCGAAGTTGGTGTCTGAAGATATTTAATCCTTTTATGGGTACTTTTCCCTGCAAGCAAGGATTAGGGTCTAGCTGTGTCCACGTCAATCTCTTTAGTAAGAGTAGTGGTGGCTTTTAGCAGTTAAAAGGCGGCAAGGTTGTCTTTGCTTTACTTTTAACACTTTGCTACCCTTTTTTGTAGAAGGACAGAGTTGGTTACTCTGTTCTTTCTTTTCCTACAGGTCCATGACAGGGAGTGAAGTACCCGCCACACCTAAGGAGCAGCATCTGTCCTGCATTGGGATCTAAGGTAAGTGCCTTCACCTTCTAGGTACAGAAGGACAGCAGCACTTAAGAGGTTAATCCTCATTATCAGATCCTTTTTGGGACATAATAATCCTTATCAGTTAAGGATTCATATTGGAGACTATTTTTTTGACACTTAAAAACCAGTATGAGACTTAGGGAGTTCACTTGGCCAAGGGATGCAAAAGGTTAACGGTAGAGGATATCCTTTATTTATTATTAACCAGTCACTTGAATGCTTCTATGTTTAGAGGCTTATACATTATTATTACGTTTGATGGGGCTTATCTGATACTGTATTTAAAAATGGGTTTATTATTTAGCCGTTTTTTAACTGTGAGTCACTTTTCGTGCTCTTTCTCAGATGACGCAGTTTTCTTTTTGTCCCGCTCATGTGACGCCTGCACTTCCACATTATCAGAGCGGAGCTGTTGAGAAACACAGCTAGAGGCTTCTCGTGTCGGTTTTGTCCATTTTGAGACTACGATAGAGATTCTATCATCTATCCGGATCGTTTAGCTAGAGGAGAGGATCACTGCAAGAGAGTTCCGTTTTCCTCTTACTAGTGGGGTGTCTTTTCTGGCTGGTAGGAGCCTAAGGCCATCTGAGGTTGTTTTAAAAAATTTTGATGATATAGACCATCTATATTTGTTCCTATTTTTGGAGTTTAAATTTGATATTTATCCTTGATAATTAATTTTGATATTTAAAATTTATTTATATTATTTTTAATCTAATATGTCATTGCTATGGACTCAGAACAGGATCAGTCTATCTCTATAGATAAATGTTTACTATGTTTAGAGGCCCAAATTGTTCTGCCTATGCAATTTTGCTCCTCCTGTTTAGCCAAAACTTTAAAATTTAAGGACAAGTTACTCCCTACTGAGCCAAGTGTCTCTCAGGATAATGCTGTGCGTGACATGCCTCAGCTTTCTCCTCAAACGTCCCAAACCTTAGTTGTTTCTCATACTTAGTTGTTTCTCATAGTTGTTTCTCATACTGTGCCTTCTGTGTCCTCTCATCCACCTGGGGATGTTTATTTACCTGGGGATTTTGCCGCTCAGATAACTTCTGCAGTATCAGCGGCTTTGTCAGCTTTCCCTGCCTCGGGTAAGTGTAAGAGAAAATGTAAACATTTGCCAGCTTCTGACTCTAAGTATGCATTAGTCAATCTTTTCTTCTTAAATTGAAAGAGTCCACAGCTGCATTCATTACTTTTGGGAAAATAAGAACCTGGCCACCAGGAGGAGGCAAAGACACCCCAGCCAAAGGCTTAAATACTCCTCCCACTCCCTTCACCCCCCAGTCATTATTTGCCTTTCGTCTCAGGACTGTTTTTCTTTTTTCCCTATGTGGGAGAATTTATGCAGCTTGCCGGTTAGGACCTGGGGTACAGGCTGGTCCTGTTGGGTTCGTTAGGTTTTGCGGCTGTTCAGATATGTGGCGCTGCTTCTGCTGGTTCGGTAGTTGCACTGAGTGTTCAAGTTATCACTGTTTTTTTATGTTCCACTAAGCATTCGAGAGGACCCGTGGGTTCATGAGGCGGGAAAGAATTGTGTCAGTCCTCTTATAGCCTTCAGTCATGGATGTCTGGGCAGGGGAGGGTCCCGGCTGCGTCCCTCCATTTGACAGCTAGATTTCCTCCTTGTGGGAGGGGGCTGGCAGGCGTAGTGCCCCATGGCCACTGGTCGAGTGGTTTGGCCTTCAAGTTTTAGGGACTTGATCCAACAGCTTGTATAGTTTGTCCAGTATGTGGAAAGTTTTGTATTTTGAAACCTATTACTGTTTGGCACCTTTAAGGGGGTGCGTGTCAGCTATTTCTAGTGTATTTAGAGATGGCTCTTACTCTAGGCCACGTAAGGTCTGTCTGAATTATGAGACCTTGGGTCTTTTTCCATTGTATCCGGTTGGGTTAGATCTCCTTTTGGGGATCTGTGTTCCGGACGTTGGTTGCTCCTCGTGGGGACTTGTTTAGATCAGGTTTTTCCAGAGCCGGGAAGGTGTAGCACCTTTTCTCTCCCCTATGGAGACTAGCCCTGCTAGTAGGGTTTTGGGAACTTGAAGTATCCCTTTGGTTGTCCTGTGGCCTGGTGCAGTCTCTTCATTTGACTTCTGGCCTTGCTCCTTGTAGAGTTGGACTTATCTAGGGGAGGTTCCTTCATTGGTAGGAGCTTTCGAGTTCTCTGTGCTGTCCATGTTCTAGATAGGCTCCATCCCTCTTGTCTGGCTTTTGGCCAGTTGGGGTGTTTAGTTCCAGGGTATAGTTGCCTGAACTATTAGGTATCCGGACCTGTTTTTTCTTACTGAGTCTTTCTCTTCTGGGGCTTCGCTCCCAGCCCAATTTAGTTTTTTTTTGGGATCTCAGGGTTGGTCGGGATGTTCCACAGTGTTGGGAAATGGGGCTATGTCCTTGTTCCATCTACCTGACCAGGTCTCCATCTTCTAAGGAGGTTTTTTTCCTGTTCCAAGGCTTCGTGTTCCCCTCTTTAGGGACCTGTGAGTAGGTCTGGCAGCTTGGATTGCCTGGAGCGGCCCTCTGTCGAGGGGCTGTTTTGTGTGGTCTGGTTTCTTGAGGACCGCTTCCTTCCTTGCAAGCTTCCTTTGTGTCATCTGTTGTGGACTCTGGGTTTTCAAACTCTGGGTTTTCATCTGGATCTATTACACGCTTTTTGCGATTGAATACTTTAGTGTTCTAGGGACTGGCACTGGGAGCTCTTTGTCTCTTTTGGTTGCGTCCATGCTTACAGGATGATGGGGAGATGGATTTTCTGTCTCTGTGCCCAGTGGTACTCTGTGTTTCGCTTGGTATCGGCGTGGCTTCCTTCCCTGTTTGGGTTCATTTGGGTCTCTGTGAGCTGGGCCCACTCTTGGAGGTGTTTTTTTTTTGTATTAAGGGACTTTTCGGTTCCTTTGTCCTCTTTTGCCTCGTCTCTTTGAGGATTTTGGCAGTTTCCCCTTCATTTGTGGGGGGTGATTGGTGGGGGAACGTCTGTGGGCAACGGTGTTTCTTGGTGGACTGTTGGCTCAGTTGTGTCCATTTTACGGTCTCTTGTTTGGCTCTGGACTAGCTGCGAGTCAGCATCATTGGGGCTTTTCCATTAAAACCTTTTTTCTCGGCTTTGGTTGAAGCAGGATTTTTGTGGGATTGAGGTTCAGGTCTGGTGCCCTCAGTAGGGGTCGCATTTTGTACCCTCCCATCTTGGCATTCAGTGTCCTCTATAGCTTGGGTATTGGTTTCCGAAAAGTAATGAATGCAGCTGTGGACTCTTTCTATTTAAGAAGAAAAATATAAATTATGCTTACCTGATAATTTCCTTTTCTTCTGATGGAAAGAGTCCACAGCTCCCCACCCGTCATTTTCTGTGGGGCTTCCTTATATTCTTCTGGCACCTTTTCACCCTGATGCTTCTTCTACTGTTCCTTGTTCCTCTGCAGAATGCCTGGGGGATGAGGGGAGTGGGAGGAGTATTTAAGCCTTTGGCTGGGGTGTCTTTGCCTCCTGGTGGCCAGGTTCTTATTTTCCCAAAAGTAATGAATGCAGCTTTGGACGCTTTTGATCAGAAGAAAATGAAATTATCAGGTAAGCATAATTTATGTTTTCTCATTTGTCTGATGAGGAAAATACTTTAGTAGCTTCTGAAGGTGAAATCTCAGACTTCTGAATCTGAAGAGGTAAATTTTAGATTAAAGCTTGAACACTTCCAGTTACTACTGAAGGAGGTTCTAGCTACTTTGGATGACTCTGAACCTTCAGTTGCTGTCAACCCCATGAAGTCTTCTAAACTGGATAGAGTTTATGATTCTCCATCTTCTAAGGAGGTTTTTTCCTGTTCCAAGAAAGATGTCTAAAATTATAGCTCAGGAATGGGATAAGCCAGGGGTTCCTTTTTCCCCTTCCCCTATTTTTAAAAAGATGTTTCCTGTTGCTGACTCTATTCGTGACTCATGGCGCACTGTGCCTAAAATAGAAGGAGCTATTTCTACTCTTGCTAAGAGAACTACCATTCCTATAGAGGATAGTTGCTCTTTTAAAGATCCAATGGATAAGAAGCTAGAGGCTTACTTAAAAAAGATGTACATCCATCAAGGATTACAGTGGCAACCTGCAGCGAGTAATGCCACGGTTGCGGGAGCAGCATCTTATTGGTGCGATGCCTTGTCTGATCTTATTTCAGAGGAAACTACAGTTCAAACTGGCCAATACCTTTATCTGTGATGCCAAAATGCAGATCATTAGACTGGGAGCTAAGATGTCTAGCTTCACCGCAGAGCTCTGTGGTTAAAATCCTGGTCGGCTGATGTTTCTTCAAAGGTCAAGCTTTTGGCTTTACCTTATAAGGGTAAAACTCTGTTTGGACCTGGTCTGGCAGAAATAATTTCTGAAATTACGGCTGGAAAGGGATCTTTCCTACCTCAGGACAAGAAGAATAGACCTAGGGGTCGACAGACTTCTAATTTTCATTCCTTTTGCAACTTTAAGGGACAGAAGTCCTCCTCTTCCAAACCAGACTAATCAAGGTCCACTTGGAACAAGGGAAAACAAAACAAAAAGCCTTTCGCTCACTCTAAATCAGCAAGAAGGGTCCGCCCCCGATCCTAGTTTGGATCAAGTGGGGGGCAGACTTTCTCTTTTTCGGCAGGCTTGGATATGCGATGTCCCAGATCCATGGACTGTGGACATAGTATCCCAGGGTTACAGAATAGGATTTAAGTCTTGCCCTCCAAGGAGCAGATTTCTCCTGTCAAGATTATCTCTTGATAGGCTTAGAAATCAGCAAATGAGCCTACCTATGTTTAGTTTAAACTAAGAATACCAAGAGAAAAAAGCAAATTTGATGATAAAAGTAAATTGTAAAGTTGATTAATATTAAAAGTCCTATCTGAATAATTAAAGTTTAATTTATACTAGACTGTTCCTTTAATCTAGTTCTTAAAGTTTTGCAGCAGCCTCCGTTTGAGCCGATGCATGTTGTTGATATAAAGTTGTTATCTTGGAAGGTTTTGTTTCTTCTTGCTATTTCTTCCACTCACAGAGTTTCTAAGCTTTCAGCTCTGCAATATGTTTCCCTGTACCTTATTTTTCATGCAGCTAAGGCGGTCCTTCATACTAAATTGGGGTTTCTCCCTAAGGTTGTATCAGATCAAAACATTAATCAGGAAATTGTTGTTCCTTCTTTTTGTCCTAATCCTTCTTCTCATAAGGAACGTCTTTTGCATAACTTGGATGTTGTGCACGCTCTAAAATTTTACTTACAAGCTACTAAAGATTTTCGGCTATCTTCTGCCCTGTTTGTTGTTTTCTCTGGAAAATGTAAAGGTCAGAAGGCCACTTCTACTACTCTTTCCCTCTGGTTAGGAAGTATGATTCGTTTTGCTTCTGAGTTTGCTGGACAGTAGCCTCCTGAGAGAATTATGGTTCATTCCACTAGGGCTGTCTCCTCTTCTTGGGCTTTCAAAAATGAAGCTTCTGTGGAACAGATTTGCAAGGTGGCTACTTGGTCCTCTCTGCATACTTTTTCTAAATTCTACAAATTTTATACTTTTGCCTCGGCTGAGGCCTCTTTTAGGAGAATGGTTCTTCAAGCGGTGGTGCCTTCTGTTTAGGTCCTCCTGCCTTGTTCTCCCTCTTTATTCATTCCATGTCCTCAAGCTTGAGTATTGGTTCCCACTAGTAATTGGAATGTCATTGTGGACTCTCCTTGCCATAGGAAAGAAAACAAAATTTATGCTTACCTGATAAATTTCTTTCTTTCCGGGCATGGAGAGTCCACGACCCCGCCCTCTCTTTAATTATAATTCGGCAGTTTTTTTTAGTAAACCTCAGGCACCTTTTCACCCTTGTGTTTCATCTTTTTCCATTTTCCTTTGGCTGAATGACTGGGGATTATGGGTAAGGGAGGTTACACTTAACAGCTTAGCTGGGGTGCTCTTTGCCTCCTCCTGCTGGCCAGGAGTTAAATATCCCACTAGAAATTGGAATGACTTTGTGGACTCTCCATGCCCGGAAAGATAGAAATTTATCAGGTAAGCATAAATTTTGTTTTTCAGATGTTAGGACAGAGACATAATTGGCTACAGTAAAGGGACAGAGGCAGCTAACAGACTTAGTGATAATCACACTGTCACAAATAATTCTCCACAATATCGACATAGTTTCAAAGACAGATCCCCGTGACCCAGCCCCAGTAGAAGTGGCGTCGCGTAACACTAGTCCTTTACACTAACCCTAACCTTAACCCCAGCTCTTAGCCCTAACCCTAACCTTAGACCTACAAATAGCTCTAACGCTAACCTTAACCCTAAGCCTAGCTCGAGCCCTTACCTCATCCCTGACCATAGCTCTATATCTTACTCCAACACTACCCCTAGCTTAAGCCCTTACTATAATCTTAGTCCAACCCTTGTTTTAGCATTTTGCATACTCTAGCACCAACAAAACCTCTAGCCCTTATTCTAATCAATCCCTAGCTGTAGCCCCAGCCCTAAAACTTAGCACGAACTCTAGGTAAAACCCCAAGCCTAGGTGCAGCCCTAATCCTAGCTGTAACTGTAACCCTAGATCTAGCCCTAATGCTAACTCTTATTGTAGCCCTATATCTAGCATAACCCTAAGTCCATATCCTAACATTAGCTATAACCCTAGCTATAGCCCGCACCCTCATTCTAACTGTAACCCTGACCTGAGCCCTGAGTGTATTTATCCTTGTCCTATTTCTAGCCCTAACCTTAAAGGGACAGTCTACTCCTGAATTGTTATTGTTTAAAAAGATAGATAATCCCTTTATTACCCATTCCCCAATTTTGCATAACCATTATGGTTATATTAATATACTTTCTACCTCCGTGATTACCTTGTAGCTAAGCCTCTGCAGACTGCCCTCTTATTTCAGTTCTTTTGACAGACTTGCATTTTAGCCAATCAGTGCCCTTTCATAAATAACTCCACTAACATGAGCACAATGTTATCTAATTGGCACAAATGAACTAACGCCCTCTAGCTGTGAAAAACTGTCAAATGCATTGAGATAAGAGGCCTTCAAGGGCTTAGAAATTAGCATATTAGCCTACCTAGGTTTAGCTTTCAACAAAGAATGTCAAGAGAACAAAGCACATTTGATGATAACAGTAAATTAGAAAGTTGTTTAAAATTAAACGTCCTATCTTAATCAGAAAAGTTTAACCCTAGCTGTAACTTAAATCCTTGTTCAACCCCTAGACCTAACACTAGCATTAATATTTACCTATCACTAACCCTATTCCTATCCTATAACAACCATAACATTGGCACTTACTTTGTCAATAAAATGGGGGACACATAAGCTACAATAATGAGGATGGATAAAAAAAAAGAGCCTTGGTTATTATGCTCCAAACATTTATCCATTCTTGATATAGAAGAAATAAACAAAGATCTAAGATGTGTTAGGATGGTTTTGTTTTTTCTCCCTTTGATGTTTAAATAATTTTCTTAACTTTATTGTTTTAGAGTTACAACATAAATATTTGTTTATTAAGCATTTCTCAAATAAACCTTAGGATTAATGTGGTGCATTCAAATGAAATAGGTTTGTGACATTCCTTAATCACCCTTGGGTATGATCCAGGCTTCTTACAGCCATGTCTCAGTGAAATTAGAGCAATAACCTTTAGATTGTAATGGTATTGGTGTTGGGGGAAGAATGTATCTTTTTCTGCCTCAGGACTAAATTTGTATCCTGGATCCGGCTCACTCACCTATCTACTCTTTGTTTTGCTCAGTGCTAAGTGCCAAAGCAAACATGCACAGGGAATGACACACACAGATGCACGGGAGCGCTTTACAGACATATAAATGTGCTCACTAGCATTGAAAAGGCTTTCAGATAAGAACCATCCAGCCTTTTCCTAACTGAATTAAACCTTGGCTCAGTCATCAGCACATTTTTCCCTACAATAAAAAAAATAAATAGAAAAAAATGTATTGCAAGCCAAATCATATTTTTTATGTAGTTGTGTCAGTTGATCTCAGTTCAAACTTGTTAAAACCTCTGGGTCGCAGGTTTGAATCCAGGCAGAGCTGACTCATCTTTTCATCTTTCTCAGGAGGGGTGTAACAATAAGATCCTGGGCAAGTATGGAAAGTTAAAGGGATAGGAAAGTCAAAATTAAACTTGCATGGTTGTAAAACAATTTTAACCCTTTGAGTGCTAAGCACTTTCCAACCTGGGTGCTAAGCTTTTTTTTTTTTTTTTTTTTTTTTTAAATAAATTGTAACTTTTTTTTTTCTTTTTTTAGATCCCCAAGACTTACACTTTTGGAAAGGTTAGGCGATTACCTTTCCAACAGTGGGTCTTGGGGGTCTGTAGCTGATACAGGCTTCTAAGCAGCATGCCCCCTGCTCCTATACTTAACATTGTAAAGTATAAATAAAGTTGCACTGTGACGTCATCACGTCATTGCGCGTGATGTCACCGCGCACAACGTGAAGCCTCGGTGATGCCTGTCACTATGCAGGCCTGATCGCTGGGGTAGGAGTGGGTGGGAGCCCCCAGATCTCCCTCAAGTTGAGAGAGTGCTAGTGATGGCTTTGAGCCATCGTTAGCACCAGAGTGGGAAACTCTGTGACGGCTCAGAGCCATCGTTAACACTCAAGGAGTTAAATTCACTTCTATTGTCAAATCTGCTTCATTCTCTTGGTATCCCTTGTTGAAAAAGAATATGCATACATCCTACACTTGTGGGAGCTAGCTGCTGATTGGCGCCTGCAAACATTAGTCTCTTGTGATTGGCTGACTAGATGTGTTTAGCTAGCTGTCAGTAGTGCAATGATGTTTCTTCAGGATAGGATAAAAAAGATAATGGGGTCTATTTATCATGATGTGAGCACCTTTGATCCGATATTGCGGATCATGTTCGCTGCACATCGATAAATGCCAACAGCATACGCTCTCGGCATTTATCATTGCACCAGCAGTTCTTGTGAACTGCTGGTGCTATGCCGCCCCCTGCAGATTCGCTAACAGGGGGTGTCAACCAACCCGATTGTATTGGATCGTGTTGATTTCCGGCGATGTCTGTCTGCCGCCTCAGAGCAGGCGGACAGGTTATGGAGCAGCGGTCTTTAGACCGCAGCTTTATAACTTGTGTTTCTGGCGAGCTTGAAGGCTCGCCAGAAACCCGGGGCATCAAGCTCCATTCGGAGCTTGATAATTCGGCACCAATGAGGCAAATTTGATAATAGAAGTAAATTGGAAAGTTATTTAAAATTGTATGTTCTGTCCAAATCATGAATGAAAATTTTGGAGTTTAACCCTCCCAATCAAATGTATCTACATAATAAGGAACACAAGTAGATACATTAATTAGATGTATATGAAGAAATTATCATTTGGTTCTCATTTCTGCTTAAAGGGACAGTAAACACCAGAATGTTTGTTGTTTAAAAAGGTAGATAATCCCTTTATTACCCATTCCCCCATTTTGCATTACCAACACAGTTATAATAATATACTTTTTACCTCTGTGATTACCTTGTATCTATGCCTCTGCAAACTGCCCCCTTATTTCAGTTCTTTTGACAGACTTGCATTTTTAGCCAATCAGTGCTTGCTCTTAGGAGCTTCACGTGCCGGAGCTCAATGTTATCTATATGAAACACATGAACTAACACCCTCTAGTGGTGAAAAAACTGTCAAAATGCTTTCCGATTAGAGGCAGTCTTCAAGGTCTAAGAAATTAGCACATGAACCTCCTAGATTTAGCTTTCAACTAAGAATACCAAGAGAACAAAGCAAAATTGGTAATAAAAGTAAATTGGAAAGTTGTTTAAAATTACATGCCCTATTTAAATCATGAAAGTTTTTTTTTTTTTACTTTACTGTCCCTTTAAGTAAAATATTCATAAAAAGAGAGGAATAATAAAGACTTTTAAACCATGTGACCATAATGTAGAGGAACTTTTGGGAGCCTGCTAAATGATATCAATAAAGGTATAGAAAAGAATAATAATAAAATGTTCTAATATGCTATTTCTCTCATAGAATTATGTGTTAAGCCCCATGCAAAGCAGTTAAACATGAAATTAAAATCAACTCTGGAGCAGCAATGAACCACTGATTCTAAGATGAACATTGATTGGTGATGCAATCAAAGGGAGAATATGTGCGTAGCCACCAGCCACTAATAACTGCTTGTGTTCATCTCAGAAGCAGTACATTGCTGTTTTGGAACTGACTTTAAAGGGCCAGTCTAGTCAAAATGTAACTTTCATTATTCAGATAGGGCATGTCATTTTAATCAACTTTCCAGTTTACTTTTATCATCAAACTTGCTTTGTTCTCTTGGTATTCTTAATTGAAACTAAACCTAGGTAGGCTCATATGCTAATTTCTAAGCCATTGTGGGCTGCCTCTTATCACATGCTTTTTAAATTGCTTTTCACAACAAGAGACTGATAAGTTTAGGTGGGCCATATAGATAACACTGTGTTAAAGCCCAGGGAGTTATTTAAGATTTAGCACAATACAATACTAAATGCAACTCAATAGATAATAAACAATCTCAGTCATGTGATCAGGGGGCTGTCAGAAGGTTCTTAAATACAAGATAATCACAGAGGTAAAAAGTATATTAATATAACTGTGTTGATTATGCAAAACTGGGGAATGGGTAATAAAGGGATTATGTATCTTTTAAAACAATAAAAATTCTATTGTAGACTGTCCCTTTAAGTATGTGTTTAACAGGACAGTCTACTCCAATATGTTTAATGTTTTAAAAGATAGATACTCCTTGTATTACCCTTTCCCCTAATATACTTGTTATCTCTGTGATTACCTTGGGCGCAATCCGATATACGGCGTAGTTTTCGGTGCAAGAGAGGGAACCCGCGCCGCCCGTAGTTTCACCTTGCACATCGGGGTATTACATATACCCCGCCGGCAGTTCCTAAAGTGTCGTAAGTCGGATAAACTAGCGATGTCCAGAAATGAGCGTAAGTACAAATTTCTGGAGTCGCTAGTGACTTACGGCACTTTAGAAACTGCCGGCGCCTAAGAAAATTTAAAAAAATAAATAAAAAAATCCCCCGTAACTCTCTAACCTGCCTCCCAAAAATAAGCCCGATACGTATATCCCTATATCCGCAATCCCCCCTCTCACTCCTAATAATAAATGTATTAACCCCTAGACCGACAACCCCCCACAACGCAATAAGCCTAATTATTAACCCCTAAACTGCCATAGCCCACACCGCAATAAACCTATCCTAGTATTAACCCCTAAACTGCCGCTCCCGGAGCCCAACGCCACCTACATTATATGTATTAACCCCTAAACCGCCGCTCCTGGACCACGCCGCACCTAAATAAAGTGTTTAACCCCTAAACCGCCGCTCCTGGACCCCGCCGCCACCTACATTCAATTTATTAACCCCTAATCTGACCCCCCTACACCGTCGCCACCTACATTAAATTTATTAACCCCTAATCTGACCCCCCTACACCGCCGCCACCTACATTAAATTTATCACCCCCTAAACCTAACACCCCCCTAACTTAATTATTATTTAAATAAATATAAATAATATTACTATTATTAACTAAATTATTCCTATTTAAAACTAAATACTTACCTATAAAATAAACCCTAAGATAGCTACAATATAATTAATAATTACATTGTAGCTATTTTAGGATTTATTTTTATTTTACAGGCAACTTTGTATTTATTTTTACTAGGTACAATAGCTATTAAATAGTTAATAATTATTTAATAGCTACCTAGTTAAAATAATTACAATATTACCTGTAAAATAAATCCTAACCTAAGTTACAAATACACCTAACACTACACTATCAACAAATTAATTCAATAAATTAACTACAATTATCTAAAATAAAATACAATTAAATAAACTAAACTATAGTACAAAAACAAACACTAAATTACAAAAAATAAAAAAATATTACAAGAAGTTTAAACGAATTACACCTAATCTAAGCCCCCTAATAAAATAAAAAGTCCCCCAAAATAGTAAAATGCCCTACCCTAAAGTAAATTACAAATAGCCCTTAAAAGGGCCTTTTGCGGGGCATTGCCCCAAAGTAATCAGCTCTTTTACCTTTAAAAAAAGAACAATCCCCCCCCAACATTACAACCCACCACCCACACACCCCTAGTCTAAAACCCACCCGATCCCCCTTAAAAAAACCTAACACTACCCCATTGAAGATCACCCTACCTTGAGCCGTCTTCACCCAGCCGGGCCGAAGTCTTCATCCGATCGGGGCAGAAGAGGTCCTCCATCCGCCAGAAATCTTCATCCAAGCGGCATCTTCTATCTTCATCCTTCTGGCGAGGAGCGGCTCCATCTTGAAGACATCCGGCGCGGAGCATCCTTCCTGCACGACGACTACCCAACGAATGGCTGGTCCTTTAAATGACGTCATCCAAGATGGCGTCCCTCAAATTCCGATTGGCTGATAGGATTCAGTTTAAAGTGAAAGTCAACCATAGCGTTTTTGAAACGCTAGGGTTGACTGTTGAAACAAATAAAGGGTATTTTTATTCATGAAGTATAAGATACTTCATGCAGAAAGTGCCTTTATTCTTTTCAACCGTTCGTCGTTCTTAGCTGCTACGGCAGCCCACGGGCATAAAAATTTTTTGCTAAGAGGTGACATTTTCACCTCTTAGTCAATAGCCGTGCGTTAAATCCGGTTTGGCGCCCATGGGAGCCGGATTTACTGCACGTCTATTTGCTAAGAGGTGAAAAGTCACCTCTTAGCAAAATATTTTTTTGCCGTGGGCTGCCGTAGCAGATAAGAACGTGAACGGTTGAAACGAATAAAGGCACTTTCTGCATGAAGTATCTTATACTTCATGAATGAAAGTGCCCTTCTATTTGTTTCAATAGTCAATCCTAGGGTTTAAAAAAACGCTATGTTGACTTTCACTTTAAGGAAGAATACTATGGAATTTCAGTAAAATCAAATGAGATCACAGTAAAGCAAAGCACTGCTGATTGGCTATTTTTACAACCTGCTGTTGGACAATAGCTGAAGGATAAGTGTTATCTGAGCACTTACTATTGTGAGATGAAGAAATTGTGAGGCAAAATATCTTTCTTTTTTACAAGTGATTTAGCATATAAGTATTATGTCCCTTTAAGGCATAATTTCTCTAGATCACTAGGAATAAGGACAAAGGTGTATTTGCAGATTTGATATGCATAGGGTGGGAAGGTGTTTGGTGGTGAGATCAAGAAAAGGGTTTCCAGTGCCAAAGCATGTTGCAATGGAGGCAATTCATATTACAGTTTGTCAGAGATTAATAGTTGGGGTTCTGATGGTGGGGAGTCTTTAGTTTTGGGAGGTGGGTGTGAGGATTCAGGAAGTGACAGGGTTAATCAGAGGATTTTTTTCTTTCTGTGATGGGTTGGGAGTTTACTGCAGGGGGTCAATTTATCAAGCTCCGTACGGAGCTTGATGCCCTGTGTTTCCGGCGAGCCGAAACAAAAGTTATTAAGCAGCGGTCTAAAGACGGCTGCTCCATAACCTGTTTGCCTGCTCTGAGGCGGCAGTCAGAAATTAACCCGATCTTATACGATTCGGGTTGATTGACACCCCCTGCTAGAGGCCGATTGGCCACAAATCTGCAGGGGGCGGCATTGCACCAGCAGTTCACAAGAATGCAATTATAAATGCTGACAGCCGTCGGACATGATACACTACTCTGTATCATGTCTGTCCGCACTTTAGTAAATATACCCCCAGGTGTCAATGTATATTTAACCCACAGAGAACTTAAAGGAAAATGAAAGTCATTTGTGTAGTAGAGATATACAGTAAAGTGAGTTTTAAAAAAATCCAGTTTTATTCTTTTTCTTAAATAAGATGTGGGATAAAACTCCAGTCCATTAGGAAGAGGCAAAACACCAAGCATAGCAAAGCTTTTAAACCCTATAACTTTCCCATAATCCCTCAAATCTGTGCCTCCAGGAAGGAGAGAGGTGAAACTTGAAGTGCTGATCTTCACGTTGTTTGACATGGTTTCTCTGATTTGAGACCCATTTCCTCTTCAGACAACCTACAAACAGGGCAGAGGCATAAACAGGAGTTCAGTCAGGCATTGAAAATCTTCTCCCAGTACGGCAATGCCACCAGCCTCTCTTAGGTGAAATGTGGTCTACAGTGTGCTGCTTGTTATAACCTTACAGAGCCTTGGCACTGTGGTTGTACTGTTGCAGACGCCTCATTTTTAGTGATAGAAATAAACCACATTCAGTACAGTGAAAACTTATAGTGGCTATACAAATACAATCCTATAATATAAAAGGCCAAGTGTGTTTGTCCGAAGCTGTCATGCGCAGTAGAGACTGTGCGAGGACAAACACACCTGGCCTTCAACAAACTGACCTATCTGCTGCAGTGCCGCGAGAACTGTAGGCATGATAGGGGTGGGGGCGGCCAGGCATGATGGGGCGGGGCCAGCCAGGAATGACGGGGGTGGGATCGGGCATGGCATGTTAGGACAGGCATGGTGGGGGTGGCCATGAGAGAGAGAGAGCAACAGAGAGGGGGAGAGAGAAAAAGAGGTGGGAGAGAAAGCAAAAGGGAGGAGAGAGAGAGCAAAAGAGAAGGAAGAGAGAGCAAAAGAGAAGGGAGAGAGAGCAAAAGAGAAGGGAGAGAGAGCAAAAGAGAAGGGAGAGAGAGCAAAAGAGAAGGGAGAGAGAACGAAAGAGGGGGGAAAGAGAGCAAAAGAGAGGAGAGAGAGAGCAAAAGAGAGAGGAGAGAGAGCAAAAGAGAGGGGAGAGAGAGCAAAAGAGGGGGGAGAGAGAGCAAAGAGGGGGAGAGAGAGTAACAGAAAGGAGAGAGAGAGCAAGAGAGGGGGGAGAGAGCAAAAGAGAGGGGAGAGAGAGCAAAAGAGAGGGGAGAGAAAGCAAAAGAGAGGGGAGAGAGAGCAAAAGAGGGGGGAGAGAGAGCAAAAGAGGGGGGAGAGAGAGAGCAAAAGAGGGGGGAGAGAGAGAGCAAAAGAGAGGGGCAGAGAGAGAGCAAAAGAGAGAGGAGAGAGAGAAAGCAAAAGAGAGGGGGGAAAGAGAGAGGGGAGAGAGAGGGGGAGAGAGAGAGCAAAAGAGAGGGGGGAGAGAGAGCACAAAAGAGAGGGGGAGAGAGAGAGTGCAAAATAGAGGGGGAAAGAGAGAGTGCAAAAGAGAGGGGGGAGAGAGACAGCGCAAAAGAGAGGGGGGAGAGAGTGCAAAAGAGAGGGGGATAGAAAGAGAGCAAAAGAGAGGGGGAGAGAGAGCAAGAGAGGGGGGAGAGAGAGATGGCAAAAGAGAGGGGGGGGGGAGAGCAAAAGAGGGGGGAGAGAGAGCAAAAGAGAGGGGGGAGAAAGAGAGCAAAATAGGGGGAAGGAGAGAGAGCAAAAGAGAGGGGGAGAAAGAGAGAGCAAAATAGGGGGGGAGAGAGAGTGAGCAAAAGAGAGGGGGGAGAGAGAGAGAGCAAAAGAGAGGGGGGGAGAAAGAGAGAGCAAAAGAGGGGGGAGAGAGAGCAAAAGAGAGGGGGAAGAGAGAGCAAAAGAGAGGGAGGAGAGAGCACAAATGGAGGGGGAGACAGAGAGCACAAAAGAGAGGGGAAAAAGAGAGAGAGCAAAAGAGGGGGGAGAGAGAGAGCAAAAGAGGGGGGAGAGAGAGCAAAAGAGAGGGAGGAGAGAGTGCAAATGGAGGGGGGAGAGAGCGCAAAAGAGAGGGGGGGAGAGAGTGCAAAAGAGAGGGGAAGAGAGAGTTCAAAATAGAGGGGGAGAGAGAGAGCAAAAGAGAGGGGGAGAGAAAGCAAGAGAGGGGGAGAGAGAGAGCGAGAGAAAAGGGGGAAGAGAGAGAGAACAAAAGAGAGGGGAAGAGAGAGAGCAAAAGAGAGGGGGGAGAGAGAACAGAAGAGAGGGGGGAGAGAGAGAGCAAAAGAGAAGGAGAGAGAGAGCAAAGGGTGGGACCGCTGTACTGCAGAAAACAGCCTGTGTAAACGGGCTTTAGAACTAGTATTTAATAAGCCATCAATTAAAAAAAAAACATGTTTTACATAGTGCAAAATTTAGGAGGTATTTATGTGTAGCACCAATCAACAGCAAGCTTCCAGTAAAGCATAGCTGCTCCTGAGCCTACCTAGGTATGCTTTTCAACTAAGTATATCAAAAGAATGAAGCAAATAGATAATAGAAGTACACTGGAAAGTTATTTAAAATCACATACTCTATCTGAATCATGGAAGAAAAATGTTGGGTTTCATATCCCTTTAACTTATAGCAGCTATAAAAATAGAATTTACAAAAAAACTGCAAACATATTTTACATAGCGCAAAGCATTAAAAATGCACTTTGGTAACACAAAAAAGCTGTGGCTGCAGTCTACTATGGAATATTAATATCCTGTACACAAAATCTTGTTCTGAAAAAGAAAAAGTTAAAAACACGTTTATTGAAATGATTTAAATAACAAAAAGACTTTATATACATATTATTGTATTTTATAGAATAATACATATACATAACACAGTGCATGTGTACGATATATCCAATATATCCATAACCCCACCCCAGAGCCGAAAGATTTGTTATTCATTTCCTAATTGTATTGCCAGTGAATACTGTGTAAAGGTTTCATTTACATTTTACCTTCAAAGCAGATGACAATGATGCTGTCAAAATTCCGCCAATTTGTCAGAGATGTATTCCCTTCCACAGAGTATAGTAAAACACCTCTTGGCGAGACTGCCTTCTTTAATTATTTAAATTGCTTGATTCCTTTATAAAATGTCACAACCAATCTCGACCACAATATGCATCACTTTTTAGAGGGACACTCAAATCAAAATTAAACTTTTAGGATTCAAATAGAGCAGCAATTTTAAAAAACTTTCCAATTTACTTCCATTAACAAAATGTGTACTGTCTATTTATATTTACACTTTTTAAGTCGCCAGCTCCTACTGAGCATGTGCAAGAATTCACAGACTATACGTATATGCATTTGTGATTGGCTGATGGCTGTCACGTGATACAGGAGGAGTGGAAATAGACATAACTCGGATATTTGTCAGAACAAAATCTACTACTCATTTAAAGTTCGGACTAAGTGCTATTGCATTGTCTTGTTATCTTGCATTTGTTGTTTATGCAAATCTACTGTATTTACTGGTCCTTTAAGTATTGCTATTATTATTAGTCTGAGCTGCTTCATGGAATGGCTGTGGAAGGGAGTGTAGGTGGCCCACTCCCATCCTCTCCCCTGTAAGAGCAGCCCATAGCATTTGTGGGATCCTGGAAAAGACAAATTTATGGGGCACAGGGTCTGGGGCTAGTGACATGCTCTCTCTGCCCAAAGGGAGGGCCTGACTATACCCTGCGTACATTGTGAAAATAGGGGGATATATAAGGTGCAATAATATGTGATATATATATATCTATATATATACTGTATATATATATATATATATATATATATATATATATATATATATATATATATATATATATAAATTATATATATTAAAAAAAATTAGTGTAAAAATATTTGAAGTATATAAAAAATAATAAATCATTTTACAAGTGATAATATGTGTAGGGCATACCCCCCCAACTGTCCCGATTTTTGCGGGACAGTTCCGATTTTAGGGGTGTGTGTCCCTGTCCCGGGTTGCTAGCCATCTGTCCCGATTTGCCCCATGCACTAAAAAAAATTTTTTTTTTTTTATTCTATTGAGCCCATACTCAGAAGCAGCTGGCTTTGCTCTCACAGGGTTAGAAACCCTTTTGATTCCCTGTGGAAAAGGAATGGTGTGTGGGTTAAGCAGGAGTAAGAAGGCTGTATACACTCTGACCACGGGTAATGGTGACCTCTCTAACCTACCTCTGGTAATGATGATGTCTAACCCCTGGTGATAATACTAGCATGCCTTCAGTTTTATACAATGAGCAGTGTTAATACCAGGGTAATGAACAGTGGCAGCCGCAGACTGCCAGCTAATGTGCTTGCCAACCCCAGTACCCCTTACAATGAATTACAGATACCCATATATGATGTAGTATGTGTGTCTATCTGTATCCATAACTGTGTGTGTATATCTGTATGTTTAAGTTTATGCTATGTAGTGTGTGTGTGTGTCTGCATGTGTAAATGTAAGCTATGTAGTGTGTGTATGTGTATCTGCATGTGTAAGTGTGTACCTGCATGTATAAGTGTATGCTATGTAGTGTGTGTGTCTGCATGTATAAGTGTATACTATGTAGTGTCTGTGTATCTGCATGTATAAGTGTATTCTTTATGTATAAGTGTATGCTATGTAATGTATATGTGTGTGTGTGTGTGTGTGTGTGTATCTGCATGTATAACTGTATACTATGTAGTGTGTGTGTATCTGCCTGTATAAGTGTATGCTATGTAGTGTGTGTGTATCTGCATGTGTAAGTGTATGCTATGTAGTGTGTGTGTATCTGCATGTATAAGTGTATGCTATGTAGTGTGTGTGTATCTGCATGTGTAAGTGTATGCTATGTAGTGTGTGTGTATCTGCATGTATAAGTGTATGCTATGTAGTGTGTGTGTATCTGCATGTGTAAGTGTATGCTATGTAGTGTGTGTATCTGCATGTATAAGTGTATGCTATGTAGTGTGTGTGTATCTGCATGTATAAGTGTATGCTGCATGTATAAGTGTATGATATGTAGTGTGTGTGTATCTGCATGTATAAGTGTATGCTGCATGTATAAGTGTATGATATGTAGTGTGTGTGTATCTGCATGTATAAGTGTATGCTGCATGTATAAGTGTATGATATGTAGTGTGTGTATCTGCATGTATAAGTGTATGCTATGTAGTGTGTGTGTATCTGCATGTGTAAGTGTATGCTATGTAGTGTGTGTGTATCTGCATGTATAAGTGTATGCTATGTAGTGTGTGTGTATCTGCATGTGTAAGTGTATGCTATGTAGTGTGTGTGTATCTGCATGTGTAAGTGTATGTTATGTAGTGTGCTACTGTGCATTTTTGCTGACTTTAAAGGCCAGAATCTAGAATATTAATGGGGAATGCAGAGAGCAGTTTTAAAGAATTTATTATTAAATGTCCAATTAAGATAAAAATATTTAGCAATGTCTTTGCAAAGGCTAATTAAATACATAGCTCACATAGCCATACCAGTGGTTTGAGCTTGTGTTTGATTTGCTGCCTAAGTGTATTAAAATATATGACTTTATTTAGAATTTTATTTATATTACTTTAATCTTATGATTGTTTAAACCCCGCCCACCACATTTCAAATCTTTTGCCGCGGGGGAGGGGGGGGGGGGTGTCCCTCTTTTGAATTTTGAAATGTTGGGAGGTATGGTAAGGTGTAATCCCCAGATATATGAGACTTTAACAAATTATGCGATAAAAAGACAGATTTAATCACAAAATATAGAATTTACACAGATCGTTAAAATAGCTATTAATAACTGTATTGCACGTCCAAAATTTGACGTCCAATCCAGTTATTAGTAGCTATTTCACATTGCAGTGTATGGGGACTGGGTTTTAACTGTAAATATATATGTATATGCTTATATACATATGTATTTATGTGTTAATATGTGTATATACCCATATAAACAATTAAATATATATGTATTTGCTTATATACATATGTATTTATGTGTTTATTTAATTGTTTATATGGGTATATACACATAACACATAAATATATATTTTTATATATATATATATATATATATATATATATGTGTGTGTGTGTGTATAAAATTTGCTGCCGAATGCTGCGCAAATTGCCCCCTGCGCTGTGCTTGGTGCTTTGGAGTGCCTCACGGTATTAGAACGAGGCTCCTATTGGAGCCTATGGAAGCACGCTCTCGAGAGTGCCTAACTTGTAATACCAGCACTCATAATCTAGGCCATAATTGGTTAGAGTAATAAAGGTTAAATTAATTTAGCTAGTGGTACTGGTGTACACTGTACAGTCATGTTTTGCTGTATAGATTAAAACATATCACGCATAGGGTTAATCTATAGCCTTTTAGCAAGTAAGCAAACAAATCACACACAGTTCACTACCCCTCTAATGTTCCAAGCATAATCCACTGCTTGTCTGACATATTATACTCATGGTCTCCTCAGGATACTCTGAGAGAGAGAAATTATACAGGAAGGAAGGATCTACAATGAAAGTTAATGGATATATCACAGTGACACTAAAATCAGCTATAACATTTTCCTATGACAATGTGTGCAAATATATTTGAGACGCACCTTTTTCTTATCCAATGTTCCCTATTATTTTACCTTTTAATGCATTTAATATCTGGGATATTTTAATCCTTCCGGACTGACAAAAGTATAAGGTGCTGAGTCGCTAGTGTATAGTTATGCAATTTGAAACTAATCTTACGGTTTATAGTTTACACTCCCATTTGCCGTACCACATCAGCCATTATTAACAAGTGGAACAAACTTATAGAAGGCAGAGTATTTTTTTCTACATTGGGAATACAAATATAGCATAGTGTAGCTATATTCAGAAAGCAGTTTATGCTGTTATTGTCACTCCAATATTTAAAGGGACATTAAACACTTTACAAATGCTAGATACAATGTTGCATTCAAAGAAAAGATTAGTCTGAGAATAACATGCAGATGTATATTTTAAAGCTTCAATAGCTGTTTAAATATTGACAAAATAAGTGTAAAGTTTTAGGGGCTGATTTATCACATGTCGGACGAACATGATTCGCTGTGGTGAACATGTCCGCCCAACATCGCTATCATTATCATTGCTCAAGCATTTCTAGTGAAATGCTTGTGCAATGCCGGCCCCTACACATTTGCGGCTAATCGGCTGCTAGCAGGGGGTGTCAATCATTCAGATCGTATCTGTTTAGGATGATTGCAGTCCGCCCCACCTCAGAGGTGGCGGACGAATTAAGGAGCAACGATCTCAAGACCGCTGCTTCTTAACTTACATTTCCGGCAAGCCAGAAGGCTCTCGCAGAATAAGCAGCATCCGCTGCTTCATAAATATACCCCTTAGTGTCTATAAAACAATGGGAGCTGCCATGTTGTAACTTAGGCTACCTTCTCTACTGTGGCCAATTAGGGACACTTATAATTAGGTCACTTGAGTGTGCAGCCAATGGCTGAGTGGAATAAAACAGTGTTCTGTACTTCTACATAAACTTAAAAGCTCACAATTTCAGAATGGAATTGCAGGAAAATGGGACAAAATAAATAATGAAAGTATATTGCAGAGTTTTTACATATATATATATATATATATATATATATATATATATATATATATACATATATACACGATTTAAATAAATGTTTAATGGCCCTTTAAAGAACATAGAATCCATTCTTTTTACGTATAAGCACTGTATATCAGGAATGAAGCACTGCATTGCCAACAATCTGTATATAAAATGAAGGTTTCAGAATCATGTAACACATTTTAACCTACATTACAAGTGGAGCTCTAATGATAGCGACGTGAATGGTGAAACAGAATTACCAAAGCATGTTTAGCATGTCCGGGATTTATTTAGTGAGCCATTTACTTTCAATGGATTGCGCGGTCGCACTAAACATTGCACATATTACAAGTTGTGAGTTATGTGTTGGGCGGAAGCAATGCTACTGTATTAGGTGGCCCTTTAACTGTTTCTTTTGTGAGTGAGTTTTTTGGCGTTTTTTTTATGCCAGTATCTGTTGCAGTGGAACATGTTCTATGTGCTGAGAAGTTAACGGTTAAGGAAAGATTTGGTTCCATTGAACTAAGCTATGAGATCTCAACTCATAGCTTGTGACAGGGATGAAGTGCCAGTAGAAATCTTTATGAATTCCTCAAATTTCGAGTTGGAACATTGCAGCAAGATTTTTCCCCATTAGTTTTAGAAACGGGTGTTAGTGAATCTATTGCAACAACGCGTTTCGCCTTTTCAAAAGTATTAATTAAAAAGTTAATCAAACGGATATGAATGCATTATTTGCACATGTCGTGAGCTGATATTGTTTAATGGGACAGTAAACACCTTGTGATTTTTTAATAAATTGTTTAGTTCTGCATAATGAAACATCTCTGCTATATACTTTCATTAAAGGGACAGTTTACTCAAAAAATTTCTCCCCTTTAATTTGTTCCCAATGATCCACTTTACCTGCTGGAGTGTATTAAATTGTTTACAAGTAGCTCCTTTACCCTTATATTGGCATTTGAAATTGTTAATTTAGCATGTGGTATCCCCACCTATTCTGAAAGTTTGTGGCCGCAGGTCCCAGCTATAGATAAGCTTTGTAAACACAGCCAGCAGAAGAAATTACACTCCCAGTGTGATAAAGCAGAGATAAGGTAATAACATGTTGATTTTCCATTGTTCTCTCAAAGTATTAGTGATTGTTTTAAGGACAGATATACGATAAAGAAGCAGGTATATGTGCACAATGTGATACAGTAATGAGATCTGATTATACCTACAAGCTCAACCTATTTTATTAGGCTGTGGCTTCAAAACACAAAATCAGAGCTTTAATATACAGAAATAAACCTTAAAAAGCTAATTTTCATACATTTTTTACTCTGCAGTTGGTAAAAAAAGCAATTGTAAACACATTAAGGGAAAAACTATTTTACAGTATACTGTCCCTTTAATTATGAAGCCGGGTTTCCCCGCACAGCTATTGGCTAAGAGGTGGAAACGTCACCTCTCAGCCAAATATGGAAAATAGCCTTCTGCCGGTGGGCTGCCTTAGCAGCACAGAACGGCGATCACTTGGAACAAATAAAAGAGCTATCATCATGAAGTATTTTATACTTCATGAATGAAAGTCCCTTTTATTTGTTCCAATGGTAAATCCTAGCGTTTCACAAACGCTAGGATTTACCATCACTTGCTGCACCTTGCTGATTTATCAAGGCTAACTCTGCAACATATATGTCCCTAATTTGCATTATCTGATAAATTTGCAAAACAATGCATTTATACTAATATTATAGCTGGGGGTAGCCTTGTTGTCTGAGGGCTCAAGCCCTGATTGGCTCCTCCAAATAAGGCAAATGGCAGGTGGAGTTTGTCTACTGATAAATAACTGCAGTAAAAAGTATGTTAATTTGTTATAAAGCCCTTGAAGGTCGCTTCTTAAATTCAGGAATTTTTACAGTTTTTCACAGCTAGACAGTGCTAATTCATATGTGCCATACAGATAACATCTGTCGTTGCAATGTACTTCTCTCTTATGATCTAGCTGTAAAGATTTTGTAAGGCGTTTAAATATTTATTTATCTTTTACCGAAGACTAAAGAAAGTCTGAGAGACTGTTGTTTGCTACTCAAGCATGCAAAAATGCTTTCCAGCAAATACTATAATGGTAATATGAACTGATTAAAGGATCATATACTACAGCTTTGGTTCATACACATATAGTTACATGCAAGCAACAGTTAGCTTGCACACAAAAATAAGAAGTTAATTCTTATTTGGGAAATCTATGTTTATGACAGGGAAATGTTTAAATCTTCACATTTAACTATTGATTTACTTAATAGAGAAATATAGCACAGTAAATTTAAAATTAATCTTAAATGGACTAGATAGAGCATGACATTTTAAACAACTTCGCAATTTAATTTTGTTTTCATTTTTGCTTAGATTATGTTAAAAAATTGTTAACTTTTTCCCAAACTTTGGGTTTCTCACAGAAATTATTAAAGGGGCAGTATACTATAAAATTGTTTTTCCCTTAATGTGTTTCCGGTTACTTTTTTTTGCCAACTGCAGAGTATATAATGTATAAGAATGAACTTTTTAAGGTTTATTTGTGTATATTAAATAGCTGATGTTGTGTTTTGAAGCCACATTCTAATAAAATGGGTTGAGCTTGTAGGTATAATTAGATCTCATTACCTTATCACACTGTGTACATATACATGCTTCTGTATCTTATATCTGTCCAAGACCAATACTTGGAGAAAACAGTGGAAAATTAACATTTTATTATCTTATCTCTTCTATACCCCACTGGGAGTGTAATTTCTTCTGCTGGCTGTGTTTACACAGCTTATCTATAGCTTGGACCTAAGGCCAGAAACTTTTAGAATAGGTGGGGATACCGCAGCCTAAATCAGCTATTCCAAGTGCTAAAATAAGGTTAAAGGAAATAATTGTAAACAGGATCACTGGGAACAAATTAAAGGGGAGAACATTTTTGAGTAAACTGTCCCTTAAACACACAACTACAGCAGTCATAAAACAAATGGTTGTAAAAGGATCCCTTGGTTCCCATTTGTTCCAAAATAGCAGATATGCATGACTTTGGAATTACTTTTTAGCAATTAGAAGTCCACTAATTGCAACTGCTCACCACACTTTTGAAATTCCTAGCAGTGAAGTGATTAATTAGTTAATTAATCTATACTATAATTGCGTTTGTAACAAGTCCGTCGGTGTCGCCAGTTGTGCACGCATCCTCAAAGGAATGTTGGCTGTGCGAGGCGGAGAAGGTCTTCTTCCAGACGGATCCATCATCTTCTATCTTCATTTGGAGTGAAGGTGGCGCAGAGCGGAGGTGCGGCCATTGAGGACCGCCGCTGAGGATCCAGGCATCAGGACACTCCTGATGCCTGGATCCTCAGTGGCACTCCTCAATGGCAGCGGTCCTCAGTGGCGGTCCTCGGCAGTGTGGACGCTCCTCTCCATGCGATCGTCGGTCTCACACTGAAGATTGAATGCAAGGTACCCCATATTTATTGGGGTACCTTGCGTTCCTATTGGCTGAAATTTTTAAATCAGCCAATAGGATGAGAGCCAATAGAATTTCAGTAGCTCTAATCCTATTGGCTGATTTCAAAATTTCAGCCAATAGGAATGCAAGGTACCCCAAATTGTTTGCGGTACCTTGCATTCAATCTTTAGTCTACGATGGACATCGGATGAAGAGGAACCTCCATGCTGCCAAGGAACGCCACCGCCGAGGACCTCCGCCATTGAGGAGCGCCGGTGAGGATCCAGGCATCGGGAACACAGCTGCGCACCTCCGCTCCACTCCGCCTTCACTCCGGATGAAGATAGAAGGTGATGGATCTGTCTGGAAGAAGACCTTCTCCGCCGGATTTCAGGAACAGTGAGTACCTATTTGGGGCTTAGGTTTAGGCTTTTTTATTAAAAATTTTGGGGTGTTTTTTTTTTAGATTAGGGTTTTTTTGGGCTTGAAAAAGAGCTGATTGCCCTTTTAAGGGCAGTAAAAGAGCTGAATGCCCTTTAAAGAGCAATGCCCATACAAATACAATGGGTAGTTTAGTTTTTTTTAGCGTTAATTTTTTTTATTTTGGGGGGTTTGGTGGGTGGGGGTTTTTTACTGTTAGGGGGGACTTAGTATTTTTTAGAGGTAAAAGAGCTGTTTAAATTTTAAGAGCTATTGGTTGTTTAGTATTAGATTAGGGGGTGTTTTTATTTTGGGGGGATTTTTTAATTTTATAGGGGTATTAGTTTAGGTTTAAATTTTTTGGGCAGCTTTGTTTATTTTTTCTGTAATTTTACTTTTTTTACTCTTTGTAACTTTAGCTTGGGGGTTTATATTTTTTAAACATAGACTGCCCTTTGGGCAGGCTTATCACCTAGTACTTGTAGTATATAAAATACAGAGATCACCCTCCCACCTGACTCTTCCTACCTCCCTGATCAGTCCCAAACAGGGGTCAAGTCCAGTGGGAAAGCATGAGAACAGAGTTCCTGCACTATTTTTGCAAATGTTGCTGCTAGTGGGTGGAGCACCATCTGGTTAGAGGGCTAGTGAGATCCTCTAGTAATGGGCAATAACACTTGCTATAATACACTAAATGCAAACCTGTCAGCAGTCCTGCTGTGTGGTATACATAGTGCTTACATTTCTTTCTGGCTTGCTCTGGGAATATTTAGTTCCCCTCAGCAGAAATAGGACTATTCCACCTTAAGTAGGTGAGACTGTGTGACAGAGGAGGAGTGTGGAGTTGCTGTCCAACTGGAGGTCTCAGCCTGCCCTGGAAAGGAAGGAGGAGGGAGGAAGGCGGGTGTGAGTAACTGAAGGTAAGCTGGCTATGCACCATGTGAGTTAAAAACAAAGTATGGACACCCTGGTTCTTTGACATTAAACAAAATGCACATGTGTCTAATTTAGTGATTTTAAAGTTGTTTTTAAAAAAGTTCAGTGTTTCACCAAAGAAAAAATGTGCTTATCAAGCAGCTTCCGGCTTTCTCTCTGATTGGAATTCCTTTTAGTTCTTCCAGAGATAACTGGGATGAGGTTTGCAAGGGAAATACATGTGCACACACAAATGAAAATAGTCCTTGCAATTAAAGGTGCTTGTTAAACATCTTGTAGTAGGATAAGCCCAATTACTTTATTTTATACAGCAATAGTATGTGCAGTCTGTTTATTTATCTTGGTGTCTGTATGTCTATCAGTTTTGGTCAGCAGGTCAGATATCAGATGTTTACATTGCAGAGCCTTTTACTGAAGCTCTTAGCTTTTTGGATTATTTATCATCATCAATATACAAATGCCCCTTCATGTGTTCTAAAAAGTGTGTGTCTGACTTCTCAGTATTCAGAATCAGTTGAATCCTAAATTAAAAGTAACAATTTCACCCCTGCCATGCGAAAATGTAGCCATGGGTGTCAATCCTCAGGCCCAAAGGCAACCATTCAGCATTTCATTGGTTTTAATTTGCTTTCATTAACCAGAGTGTATAGATTTTACACATATAAATACAGTGTGTGTGTGTGTGTGTGAATAAAACAATATTAATTGTGTGTTGGGGGGTGAATTCCTTGGTAAATTCCCACCCTTTTTTTATAGGACTTGACCCCTGCTCCCAAACAGCTCTCTCCCCTCCCACACCCACACTCCTGACCACCATCTTAAGTACTTGCAGAATGTCTGCCAGTATGAAGTTTTTGGGTTTGTTTGTTTTTTAATAAAATTCATTTTTATTTAATTTTCTGCAGTGTAGGACTCCCCTTAACCTCCAACCTCCCTAATCTCTCCCAAACAGCTCTCTTACCCTGCCCCTCCTAAGGGTTTTTGCCATCTTAGGTACTGGCAGCTATCTGCCAGTACCCATTTTTATAGATTTATTTATTAAGTATTTTATATATTTTTCTGTAGGGTAGTGGTTCAACCCACTGCCTCACCCCCTACGTTTGCTAATGTAGGCTTGACCAAAGTCAGACCCATTTATCAAGCTCTGTATGGAGCTTGAAGGTCCGTGTTTCTGGCGAGTCTTCAGACTCACCAGAAACACAACTTATGAAGCAGCGGTCTAAAGACCGCTGCTCCATAACCCTGTCCGCCTGCTCTGAGCAGGCGGACAGGAATCGCTGGAAATCAACCCGATTGAATACGATCGGGTTGATTGACACCTCCCTGCTGGCGGCCGATTGGCCGCGAGTCAGCAGGGGGCGGCGTTGCACCAGCAGCTCTTGTGAGCTGCTGGTGCAATGTTAAATGCGGAGAGCCTATTGCTCTCCGCATTTAGCGAGGTCTTGCGGACCTGATCCGCAGTGTCGGATCAGGTCCGCAAGACCTTTGATAAATTGGGGCCATAATGTTTTCTGTAGTGCAGTATCTCTTTCCGTGTCACTGTCAGTAACGATCAGGCATCTGCCTTCATATGGTAGCAGAGCACCAATCGCTGTGCAGACAGATGTCTGCAACTCAGGGACAGCAGCTTTCAGCTGTAACTTTACAACCGAGGCTGCTGTAACTTCCTGAAGTTAGGACGTATATATAAGTTATGCGGTACAATAAGGAAAAGTACTGCATGGTATATATATATATATATATATATATATACATCCTTTTGGGTCAAGGGGTTAAAAAGTAATAATTTGTGAGCTCAGGAGTGTGCATGTGTCTCCTAGCCACCAAGCAGCAGCGTTTTCAACTTTGTTTATAGCAATGTTATACATAGTTACAAACACTGCTGCCAAACACTGCTAAAGACAAGTGTACGCTCCTGAGCTCCTATCAGGCTACCTAGCTTTACTCTTAAAGGGACACTCAGGTCAAATTAAATTTTCATGATTCAGATACAGCATGTAAATTTAAACAACTTTCCAATTTACTTCCATTATAAAAAGTGCACATTCTTTTATATTTACACTTTTTAAGTCACCATCTCCTACTGAGCATGTGCAAGAATTCACAGACTATATGTATATGCATTTGTGATTGGCTGATTGCTATCACATGGTACAGGGGGAGTGGAAATATACATAACTTTGAAATTTGTTAGAAAAAAATCTACAACTCATTTGAAACTCAGAGTAAATGCTATTGTATTGTCTTGTTATCTTGCATTTGTTGATTATGCAAATCGACTGTGTTTACTGGTCCTTTAAAGCAGTGTTTTTCAACCAGTGTGCCGTATACTGTATTTATTTTTATATATATATATATATATATATATATATATATATATATATACACACACTGTATATATATCCTATATTAGGCTACAATGTGTGATTTTATAAAACTTTGGGATGGTGGTGTGCCACAGGATTTTTTAAGGTGAAAAAGTGTGCCACAGCAAAAAAAAAGGTTGCAAATCACTGCTTTAAATGATATCAAGACAATAAAGAACATTTGATAATAGAAGTAAATTGGAAAGTTGCTTAAAATTTCATTCTCTATCTGAATCATGAAAGTTTAATTTTGACTTTACTGTCCCTTTAACACTGTTGTTATTAGTTGAAATAAGAATATAAAAAACAATTAATTTTATCTTGTTGTCTATATCTCTTAGTCGGATTCCTAATTATATCTAGGGTTTTCCCTTATCCGACCCACCAGGGGCATTACGCATAAGTCAAAGAGGATTGGAGATAGTGAGTACCTGTCCTGCGTCCCATTTAAGAAGTTGAAAAGATAAAAAGTTTCATGAAATAAATCTTGACAATGGGCCCTGATATAAAACTTTTAGTCCAGACATAAAAGCACTGCTAAAGTAATATACATATAGTTCCAGTTCACCTGCCAAATGTCAGCATGTGATGTGAAGACAAAGGCTGGCAATATATCCTGCTTAGCCATCCAAATCAAGTCTAAAACTTTGCATTTATTTTCCAGCTTCTTACACTGGGTATAGTTTCTACTTGATTTAATGGACAAATAACAGCATGTGAACAGCTAGGACATTTGCCAGAATTTAAAGGGACATTCCAGTCAAAATTAAAATGGACATAGATTAATACAATTTTTGAATAGAAACATATTTACAATATATTGGCAAAAATGCTTCTAGTAAAAGTTATCACTGTGTAAGTGTTAACATTTTTCTCTGCACGTGCATGTGAATAGGGTTGCCAGGTGTCCAGTATTAGACCAGACAGTCCGGTATTCTAGAATTCTGACTGGTAAAGTCTATGGAAGAAAACCGGACAGAATTGTTTCTGTTTTTTTTTTTCTTGATCATCACCAGCAGTGATTACTCAGACACTTTACACCTAACTTTATTTTTAATGCTTAGGCTAAGCGGCTTTGCTGTGTGTGTGCCACCCGTGCTTCTAAATGTTTGGTGGTATCGTATCGGTAAGGTGACAGCCAGGTCAGGTGGTGTGCTGTGCCGGCCGGGGTAGCGTCAAGCGTAATCTTTGAGTGACACGCATACACGCGTCGTCACATGATCAAAGGACGTAAGAAACTTTGTAGACCTGCGCGGCGCGGGCGCACATGCTTTTTGAATTTAGTGAGGGCGGAGAGACTCAGCGTGTGTCACTCGGCGTGTGTCTTGTCAGACTGTCATCAAAGTATACTACTAATACTACAGTGTTAGTGGGTAATTATCTGGCTCAGCTGGCTAAGAAGACTGAGAGTGAGCCAGCTGTTGTGGTAGACTGTGTGTAAAACTTGCAGCCTGCCTGCCTGCCTGCCACTGGGATATTTAAGAAGGTTCAACTTCAAGTCTGATTTTGGAAACAGTTCACCTCATCACCATCAATGAGGTATCTGTTTGTAGTACATATCACATTCACACAACAACTTAAAAAGCAATATCACCCTCAAAAGTGTGTTTGTGTATATATATATATATATATATATATATATATATTATATATACAGTATATGTATATATATATATATATATATATATATACACACATATATACACACACAGTATATTTTATATACACACACGGTATATATATATACTGTGTATATATATATATATATATATACGCTAGTTGTGGGATCCAAGCACTCACTGTTAGTTGTATTGCCTGGGTGCACTCTATGGTAGGTAGGTAGAAACTTCTCAAAAGAAGAGGCACTCACAGGTCTTAATTAGCAAAAATAATTTATTGATTCATAGGTTCAGTCAACGTTTCGGTCCTCGCAGGGACCTTTGTCAAGACTGTTCTCAGTACTCCTCTGAGTGTAGCGGTCACCGCTGACCGCTACACTCAGAGGAGTACTGAGAACAGTCTTGACAAAGGTCCCTGCGAAGACCGAAATGTTGACTGAACCTATGAATCAATAAATTATTTTTGCTAATTAAGACCTGTGAGTGCCTCTTCTTTTATATATATATATATATATATATATATATATATATATATATATATATATATATATATATATATACATACACACACATATATACATACACACGCACACTCACTAAATTTGACCCCCACCCCCGTTTATTTGTTGGGTGTCCAGTATTTTTGTGGAGGACACCTGGCAACCCTACATGTGAAGCATAGCTAGATATTCACAGTGCACCAGCATTTTAAATACGGCAGCTGCTCAGAGTGCCAGTGGGGCTTGGATCATGTCAGCAATTAACAAATTGAGTCATTACCGGATGGTGCAAGCACCTTAAATTCTCTGAGCAAGTGCTGTTTTTAAAATGCTGATGCACGGTGCATACTTTAATAAACTTTTGAACCAGCTATCACTTTTATTAGAAACCTTTTTGTTAATACATGTATATTACAAAAATGCTGCTATTCACAAATGAAATGGATCCACATGGATTCCAGTTTTGACAGGGATGTCCCTTTAACTGTCAATTTTTTTAATCAAAACAATAACTGCAACTTGAGGACCACACTTATTTAACATCATATTTACTTTACTAGGTATAAACTCCAGAGTTTAGTCAGCTAAGTAAGAGTTAAAACAAAACATACAAGTGAGTTGCAAAGCTGCTGAGATTATCAGGATTTTGAGTTTTGTTATGTTAATTAAGTAATGAATTAATTAAAGGGCCATGATACCCAAATGTTGAAACACTTGAAAGTGATGCAGCATAGCTGTAAAAAGCTGACTAGAAAATATCACCTGAACATCTCTATGTAAAAAAGAAAGATATTTTACCTCAAAAGTTCCTCAGTAGCTACATCCCATTATAAAGGACTTCTAAGCAGCAAATCAGTATGTCTGTCCTGGGACAGCTAAGGGAGTGAGCTTTCGTGCACACTCATCTTATTTCCCTGAATCCCTATTCAGTTTAATGAAGTTTACCATGAAATATCATAAGACTTAAGTGAAATCTCATGAGATCACAGTAAAAGAGTTCATGACCTCAGCACTGCTGATGTTGATTGGCTGCAGTTCATTTCTTCATTTTTTATTTTTTTTTACCTGCAACTGAGCAGCAGCTGAGTATAACTTTTTACACAGAACTTACTTTGCTGAGCTGAGGAAATTGTGAGGTAAAATATCTTCCTTTTTTACATAGAGATGCTCAGGTGATATTTTCCTGACAGCTTTTTACAGTTATACTGCATCAGTTTCAAGTGATTTAGCATATGAGTATTATGTCCCTTTAAGCTAAATCTTCAAAAGAAAAGTGGAAGAGAGAAGCCAAGGCTAGCAATTCTATAAGCTGATAAATGTTGGGTACATTTAAAGTCTTATGTCCATTGTAAAGATTCTTGTAGAAAAAGGTGAACAAAAAAAATGAATGCACAACACAAAAGTATAATTGCTGCATAGTGTTTCCTATAATTTTATAGCTTTAACACTTAAATTGATAGTAAAGTCAAAATTAGGCTTTCATGATTGAATAGAGCATATCATTTTTAACAACATAGCTGCTCCTTTAACAAAGGATATTAAGAGAGTTAATTGCATTTTTATTAAAGAAGTAAATTGGAAAGTTGGAAACAAAAGAGGGCGCCTCATGGTGTGGTATAGTCTTAATGATCGGGTAAATGTAATGGTAAAAAAATGCTTACCAGAGCAAGTGGCACTGTGCTGTGACCAGTGCTAACGAACGGACTGACACTTTCAGCGGCCAGTACACTGGTCCCAGGTCTCTCACACAGGAACAGATCTTCAAAGCAGTGTCTCAGAGTGAGAAAACAAACAAGCAGCTGAGTGCTAGCAACGGCTAGTGTGTCCGTGCCCAGAAGTATTTCTCAGGAATGGTGAAGGTCAGGAATGGATCAGTGTCCCAGTATGGACCACTGGAAAACACCGGTATAAATAAGAATTGGCTGACAACTTCGTTAATTTTAAAAAGTTTAAAGTCAACGCTGAAAGTGTCAGTCCGTTTGTTAGCACTGGTCACAGCCCAGTGCCACTTGCTCTGGTAAGCATTTTTTTACCATTACATTTACCCAATCATTAAGACTTTACCACACCATGAGGTGCCCTCTTTTGTTTCCAACCTTGTAGATTTCCCTTGCACCGGGTCGACTGTGGAATTACCGACCATTGGACAAGTTAACTAGCAAGTTATTTCAATAGACTTTATTGACACTATTTGTATAGCACATATGGTGCATTAATTGCTGATTTTTGTTTGTGCACATTGTGATTTTGATTTTTTTTTTTTCACAGCTTATTGTTTGTTACTATTTTTATAATACACTGTATATCATTGTATTCACATTCACCAGTCACATTAAGTTTGTGGCTCATTTTTATTATCTAGAGAGCGCTCCTCTTCAGATCTCCGATATCGGGATCTGTAGTTTCTCTTAACCCTTTAAGGACACAGCTTTCAGTTTGCTCAATTGTTTTATGACGGAAAAATTCCGTCATATGTCCTTAAGAGGTTAAATTGGAAAGTTGTTTAATATTGTATACTTTGAATCCTGAAAAAAACTTGTTTTGAAAAAATTCAGTCAGTGCATATGTAAATTGTTGGTGATTTTGCAAAAATATGAAGACACAGTGGGGGATATGTATCAAGCTGTCAACTATGTTGCATTCGCCGGCATCAATACGCTCGCCTAACATCGTCTAACATTGCGGCCGTGTATCTTAATACGCTCTCCTTATTTATGAAAAAAGCTGGCAAAAAGACGCGCACCAAGTACGGGGCGACGAGCATCGGACTGTTGTTAACTAGCAATCATCAATCTCACGTCTATTCGGCTTTTTCCCCACTTTATTTATACCCTGTCACTAAATGCCGCCACTATATTAAAATGTTTAACCCCTATCTCGCTGCTCCCTGACACAGCCGCAACCTAAATAAAGTTATTAACCCCTATGCCGCTGCTCCCCGACACCCCTGCAACCTAAATAAAGTTATTAACCCCTATTCTGCCGCTCCCCGACACCGCCGCAACCTAAATACATGTATTAACCCCTAAACCTCTAGCCTCCCAAATCACTCCCACTAACTAAACCTATTAACCCCTAAACCGTCAGCTCCCCACATCGCCATAAACTAAATTAAGCTATTAACCCCTAAACCTAACAACCTGCTAACTTTAAATTAAAATTACAACATCCCTATCTTCAAATAAATGTAAACTTACCTGTAGAATTAAAATAAACTATATTAAACTATTAATTAACCTACCCTAACTATTATCCTACAATTAAATTACACTACCAATTAAATAAACTAAACCTAACCCTACTCAAATTATTTAAATATACTATTAAACATTATTAAAAGTACTAAATTACCAAAAAAAAAAAACTAAGTTGCAAACCCCCCCACTAAATTACGAAGAAAAAACCCCCCACATTATCAAAAATAAAAAAGAATTACACCTAATCTAATAGCCCTATCAAAATTAAAAAGCCCCCCCAAAATAAAAAAAAAACCCTAGCCTACAATAAACTACCAATGGCCCTTAAAAGGGCCTTTTGTGTGTCATTGCCCCAAAGATATCAGCTCTTTTACATTGCCAAAAATGACAAACACCCCCCAACAGTTAAACCCACCACCCAACCAACCAACCCCCCCCCCCCCCAATTTTTTTTATCTAAAATAACATAAGCTCCCCATTGCCCTGAAAAGGGCATTTGTATGGACATTGCCCTTAAAAGGGCATTTAGCTCTTTTACATGCCCAGACCCTAATCTAATAATAAAAACCCACCCAAAAAACCTGTAAAAAAAATCTAACACTAACCCCCGACGATCCACTTACAGTTCTTGAAGTCCCACTTGAAGGTTCCATCCAGCCGGAGAAGTCTTCATCCAGGCAGCAAGAAGTCTTCATCCGGGCGGCCTCTTCCATCTTCATCCAGCCGGAGAAGTCCTCAACCAGGTGGCAAGAAGTCTTCATCCAGACGGCATCTTGTATCTTCATCCATCCGGTGCGGAGCGGGTCCATCCTGAAGACATCCGGCGCGGAGCGTCCTCTTCATACAGTCGCCGCCGTAAACTGGAACTTCAATGCAAGTGACGCCATCCAAGATGGCGTACCTTGCATTCCTATTGGCTGAAAGATTTCAATCAGCAAATAGGATTATAGCTGCTAAAATCCTATTGGCTGTTCAAATCAGCCAATAGGATTTGAGCAGCTCTCATTCTTTTGGCTGTTCCAATCAGCCAATAGGATTTGAGCTCTTCAGTCTTGCTCAACTTTGTTCATATGCCCCCATCCTCCCCTGTGTGGAATTTTTGTGATAGTGGTGGGGTGTCTGACAAAGAGGGTGGAGGAAGTCTGTCAGGAGTAAGATGTAATTTCCCCTTAAAAGGACAGTCTACACCAAAAAATGTATTGTTTAAAAAGATAGATAATCCCTTTATTACCCATTCCCCAGTTTTGCATAACCAACTCAGTTATTTTAATACACTTTTTACCACTGTGATTACCTTGTATCTAAACCTCTGCAGACTGCCCCTTATCTCAGTGCTTTTGACAGACATGCAGTTTAGCCAATCAGTGCAGACTCCTAAATAACTCCAGGGCAGTGAGCACAATGTTATATATGTGACACACACATGAACTAGTACTGTCTAACTGTGAAAAACTTTCAAAATGCTCTGAGCTAAGAGGTGGTTTTTCGAAAAGTTTAGAAATCAATTTGAGCCTATCTAGGTTTAGCTTTTCAAAAATACCACCAAGGGAACAAAGCAAATTTAATGATAAAAGCAAATTGAAACGTTTAAAATTGCATGCCCTTTCTGAATTATGAAAGTTTAATTTTGACTAGACTGTCCCTTTAATCACAACATGGTCTAAATGAGTAACTACTGTAAAGCAAACTTCATTTAAAAGCAAAACAGTATAAGCAATGGTTTCTAAAGTTACCAAAAGTTCATTCACATATGAGTGTTGAACTGTTTGCCAGATTTATATCATCCATTTTTTTTGGGAAAAGAAATGGGGTAAACAGGGCATGACTGTTAATGTATCCTTGCAGAGCACGACTTAGATTTTTGTTGGGATGTAAAATAATATGGTTCCTGGGAATTCGTTACTTTTGAGAAAATAGGTTATACTGCTGTCTTTAGGTTATACTGCTGTCTTTATGCTCTTAAGATTTTGTACATAACTGTATTATTAGGCAGCACTGAGGAGGTATCGGGTCATTACAAGGTGTATGGACAGTGATCGATTTTATCGCTAGTGCTATTCCTGTTTTTATCTCATGTTTCGGAAGATATTGGATAATTTGGACTGAATCTAGTTTGATGGTAATCCTAACAGCTAATCGTATAAGGTCTGTATCACGTATCACAGGTCCCTGCAGCACAGAGGTAATCAGGCAGATGGGCAGGGTATTATGGTGATGTTCCTCTGATACCTCATCAGGTGTACAATACATCTCATTGTTTTCTCAAGAGATCTATGGTAATAGAGGGGCTGAACAAAAATCCATGATGGTCAGAGAGTGAGGAGAGAGTTATGGGGAAAGGCAAATAAAGCGGATGATGAATTGTGTGATTTGCTATACACAGTCACACTGCATTTATAATCTTTCCTTGCAAAGGAACATCAAGGAGTTATGAATTCTCCTTTATTAAACAAACATTTAACGTTCTTGTTATTTATAGTGGTTCCTTTAATCAGTGGGAACAAAGGGAGCACAGATCTCGTCACCCAGAACTTCACTTATGAATGTTTTCTTTTTTCACTTTTTAATTGATGCAGAATACAGCCAATCATAAGCTGCACTACCCACCCAATAGAATAGTTCAAAAGTGCACTCCAGCACCTGCAATTAGTCTAGGAGAATAAACGGAACCGCATATGCACGCTACCAAATTGTATCCTGTCAAACCTAATAATAAAAACTAAACTTTAAAGTGAATGTAAATTTTCAATTAGTTGTTGCTCCCTACTAATTCACAAACACGTTTAGTTAAACCGCCATATTTTTTCTTTTATACATTCGTTTTTTAATATTATAATTTATATTGTAACTTATCTCTGTTTTTCATCGCAACTCCTCCCATCCTGTACTTCCTTGATTTCCAGTCCCTGACGTATAGAGCGGTCCCACGTACCTCAGAAGCGTGTCCGTGTGGAGTCCTCAATTTGCGCATGAGGGTCAAAATCTGTTGTGAATATGCGCATGCGTTCCAGAAGATAGATTCAATCACTATCGACACAACTATTTCCACTGCGCATGCTTTTAAAGTCGTGAACGCGCATTGCTTCAGAATAGCTCTTGGAGTTGCGAACGCATGTGCAGAAGCATCGCATGACATTGCACAAAAGGGGTTGAACGCCCCGGGGGGAAAAAGCGGATTAGAAGACGGCAATGTCAATGTCAATGAGGGACAAAATGGCGGGCGGAGGAATCACAGCTACGCAAATTAGGTAAATAACTATATATTTGGATTTCGGATGCGAATTAAAAAAATGATGAATTAAAGTCCACATTATTTATTTGGCTGCAAAATATGACGATGAGCGATACTCTTGACTTTACAGGCACTTTAAGTGCAGTACAGGCTACATGCTTGAAATTCCTTGTTTATTTTGGTGTATTAATACACTGCATCCTCTAGACTATTCAGTAAATTGTCTGTGTTACCGTTGTACAAATTATTTGTTTGTTAGTCTGCAGTGGTATGTCAGGCTTCTACAGCGTATTTGTTTATGAAAGACAAGAAAAACAAAACACTGTACTCCAGTATATAATATGACAACAACTTAGTGCAACATCTCCATTTACTCTACATTTATATATTTATGGAAAAAAATACAAAATGCTTTAAAAATTTTGCAAGACATTTCATGTATGTAAATTACATTAGTTGTATTAAAATTGATGTTGTGAGTGGGTTCTATTCCAAGTTTAACATTGTTTTTTGTGAGCAAGCTGCTGATAGGTGGCTGCACATATATGCCTTTTTTATTGGCTCACCCATTGTTTTTAGCTACTTCCTCGTAATTCATTGTTGCGCCTTCAACAAAGGATACAAAGAGAATGAAGCAAAATGTGATAATAGAGATAAATTGGAAATTTATAAATGCCAGAAACATCTTACAAAGCATTTTGCTAAGCTTGGTTGTCTTAGCCAAAACCTTGTACATAATATATATTTGTTTTCAGGGTTTTGTCACAAAATGCCCGGTCAACAGGGGTTGCACTATACTGTTGGTATAGTAATATAAAAATGAAAGGGCACATTCTCTAAGTAATAACAAGTGTTTGCTAAGGATCTTTTTTATGTAAGTTGTAACATAATAGGTCCTACATTTTTAGTTTCTACTGAGGTAATGTCCTCGTTAGTTCATGGAGCATGTCACTTGGCTCTATTTATCATAGTTCGGTGGACATGATTTGCTACCGTGAATCATGTCTGCAGGACCACGCTGCTAGCAGACAGCATACACTGTCCGCATTTAACATTGCAGTGAAATCCCTTAGCTTCTAACAGGGTCTTGTAAGCTTTGATGGTGCGTTCATGATAGCCTTGCAAGCAATATATTCATCCCCTAAGACTCAGGTGGCCTCAGCCGGCTATAGATCCCAAATTTTCCCTATATTAAATGGCACAAAGCAGGGTTGCCCTCTCTCACCATTTTTATTTGCCCTTTGTATTGAACCTCTGGCAGCTAGGATTAGAGCACACCCTGACATTGTGGGAGTCAAGATAGCAAACTCGGAGTACAAGCTTGCTCTCTTCACAGATGACATACTGCTCGATATCACTAAACCCCTTTTGTCTCTCCCTAATCTATACAGGATCTTAGACATCTTCTCGATTATCGCGGGATACAAGATCAATGTAGATAAATGCGAAGTCCTACCGATAGCAATACCCCACCAAACCCAAAAATGGTTAGAATTGAATTTTGACTTTAAATGGGTGAAACACACAATTAAGTACCTAGGAATACACCTACCAACACAAACCCACTCACTATATAAATTTAATTACACCCCACTGTTCAAACAGATTAGACGAGACCTAGTGAAATGGAGGAACTATAACTTTTCTTGGCTAGGCAGACTAGCGGCAGTTAATATGAACGTCCTACCATGACTACTGTACTTGTTTAGAGCCTATTAAGATCATTAGACCAGAGATGGAAAAGATGCAGGCCGAGTTGCTTTCCTTTATCAGAGGGAATAAATCAGCAAGAGTATCAAAAGACATAATAAACAGACATAAATCGTTGGGCGGAGTAGGAGCTCCAAATTTAATGTACTACTATAAAGCAGCTAGAGTAGCACAAGATAAGATGTTGCTGAGGAGGGCGGAAGAGGCTGTTTGGCTTATAATAGAAGCAGAGATAGGAGACTGGGGGGATCCGGATTCAAGCTTTTGGGACACACGATTCTCACAGCCCAATAGGGTGACCTCTAGACCTTTCACTATGGACCACACACTGAACATTTGGGTGACAGTAGTGAAAAAAAATAACCTCCTGCCAGAGGTCTCACTTTTAACTCCACTTAGATACCTACTACCTAGCGAGTTGTGGACACAGATTATGAAATGGGAGAATAAGGGCCTGTACAGAGTAGCAGATATCTTAGAAAATAGAAATATAATCTCATTCTGCCACCTACAAGAAAGAATAGCGCCATTGACACTTCATTGGTACCTGTATCTTCAATTTGGTTCCTCCCTTCAATCATTCCTGAGAAAATCCCCGAGTGGGGCCTCTACCATCTTAGAATCCTACAGTGTCAGCCCACACCGAGCCAAACACTCTATATCCAAACTATATCTGACCATTCAATCCCATCCAATCAAGTCCAAATCCTCCATAATGAAAAGGATCTGAATATATCTAAGGAGATGGACGAGTGGGAGCAAATATTTCAATCTGCCGATAAAGGCCTACTGAGTGCAGACTTGAAAGAAAACACTATGAAGACGCTTTGTAGGTGGTACCTAACACCGGTGAGAACCGCACACATGTTCCCACATGGGAATAGATTTTGCTACAGGGGAGGTGGAATCTTACAGACATATGTGGTGGGATTGCACAGAGGTCAAGGCAGTGTGGAGACGACTGTCCCCGTTCAGAATTCTTTGCACAGTCACCAGAACCTGTATTGCGAGACATTGGAAATAGGTACCCCTTCTTGGGCAGAAATAGATAACAAAATACAACAAACCTATAACATGTACGAGTTAGCATCTGGAATATTGAACAATAGGGACACAGTTAATCAAATTTAGTACTACTGGATGGGTAGGAAGTCAGGGATTAAGTAAAAACCTCAGGTTAATGCTACATAGATCTTTAAGGCGGAATATCTTCTGGCTGAGCGAACAATTAGTTTACATTTTGTTGTCATTACCCCAAATAATGTCCCCCCCCCATAATTATCTAGATTCACTAACATTGTTCATTCTTTTAGTTTATCCTTCATATATCTATGACTCCAGCTATTAACAAAGAACGTACTGTATTACTTCATGGTTACAGAGTATTGTTGCCAGCTTTATGATTATTTGAATTCCAAGAACTTGAGACCTGGGATCTCCGGGAACATGTTGTATATTTATTTACTTTGGAATATGTTACTCAAACCTTGATGTATGTGTATCACTATAATTGTGAAGGTTAATAAAAATATTCAAACATAAGTTAGAAAACTTTATATTTTGCGTTGGTTTTACAGGGTATTGAAGCACAAGGCAATAGCACTTACACCAGAGGTTAAATACTTCATCATATAGACCAGTTTTATAACTTACACATCTGCAGATTGATCGGACACTTCCATTGTACTAATAATCCACCAGTTTTTTTACATGATCAATAGTGCTTAGGCACCATAGTACATATCCATACCTTGTGATACTTCTTAATTTTCTATTAGATGCCATTGACTCCGGTTCTGAATTTACTTCCACCATTATTGGGCTATATGCTACTCTTTACTGCAAACTACTCCACCAGGGGGAACTTCCGGGCAACGGCCATGACTGGTCGCATAGCTGTGTGCTGCTACAGCTTTCTTGTGATAAATGCAGAAATTTTCCTTACAGCCATTTGATCTACTAAATATTTTGTTGGAGCCAACTTGTATAATAGACGCTGCATCTATCCTACCTTGTGCTTCAAGAAATGCTGCTGGCATCAGCGCCTGGAGCTGTTTTACAATCTCGGCCTGCATTATACCCCCCGGCAGGGCGCCCTGGGCCCTGTCATTACGTGGCACTCCCAGTGCTCTAATTTGCAGCAGACTACCTGGGTCTCTACACCCATACTAACTACCCATACCCTTGCCAGCATTTACTATGGATACCGCTAAGGGAATTATGGAGGATATCTACTACCTGCTAGAGGACTATTTCCAGGCATATGAAGCATCGCTTAATAAAGTTACCACGTGGGGTAAAGTTGGAGCTTTGGAACAGCCCGAATCTAATGACTTACCCTCATCTTTCAAAAGACCCCTAACAGGCACTACAGATGGTCTGGAAGAGCTGGAGCCGCTCTGTCAAGAGAACATGGCCGCAACTTCCGCGCATACTACCGAGCGCCAAATGTGCCTGATGCCTGAGCACACTGAATGCCCAGCTTTGAGCAGCTCCCCTCGCATGCTGGCAGCAGAAATCTGGGCGCTTAGTCCTAATTATACCTCCGCCGGACCCCTCGATAACACTCCACAATGGCTGATGGCCGCTCCGAGACCTGTGCCCATACAGCCTGATGGCTTCTTCCTTACAGCACCATCCAGTGTTCAGCTGCAGGCGGCGAAAAGGACACTGAAAGGGAGTCTCTGCAGTCCATCTTTGAGAGGTTCTATTTGTTTATCTATTGCTATAGATGGGCGAAAGGAGAGAGCTGGAATAGGCTGATTTCTGCTGTACTTTCCAGATATTAACTTTCCGGTTTGCTGACATCGATATCTGGGACTCTTCATATTGGGGTAAATCTCTCTATGTACTGTATTTATGTACTATATCTTAGCAGCAATTGAGGCCTCTCTGTCATACCTCTGTGGTCAGTGTTTTTCAATAACCCTAGACTGAATCAGGACTACTGAAGAAAGAAGAGACGTTTAGGCTCTTACCCTGGCGTCTTGTTTGCTGTTTTTTTTTTTCTGCTATCTACATTTTCATCTTATTTGTTGGACCTTTGCAACGACCTACTGATGTTTATCTAATATAGTTCATGGTCTGTTTATAGAGGGAAAACATAATGCACAATGTTGTTCTATGAGGACTTCTGCCATCTTTCTGCCTGCGGCCGGGGCAAGAGGTTTGGCTCATATTATAGTAGGCAACATTATGCTGTTATTGATTACCTTTACTTGACTAGTTCCCCTGTTTCTGCGATGGGCAGCTCCATGTTACCACCATTCCCTATTATAGAGTATTATATCTGCATATTTATGTTTTCCAAATTTTAATATTCTTGTTACTGATTGCTAGCTACAGGCACCAAGATTGACCAAACTCAGTTTCTATATCCTAGTATTTAGCATGATGCCTGTACCCATTAATGACCACTTAATGTTCCTGTCTTGGGCTCTCTATATAATTATTAGTTCCTTTATAGGATGTGGCCCAATCAAAAAGTAAAGTAATCTGACTACATTGTGTGGTGGCCAAATTTCTATCTTGTTTAGAGGTCCCCAACATTTAGTTGAATGTCTTCATTTAGTCATAATAGATTTGGCTTTCATGCCTCTCAAGATAAATTAAGTTGGCCCACCTATTAGCATTACCAGACCTCATAGTGTGCCATGGGTTACAATCTCTTATATTACGCTTTAAGACAGCATACAATTCCAATAAGATCCTTCTATGGGCCTCCTTTATGTAATACATAAATGGCTGGTTGGCTATAAGCCTTGGCAGGGTAACCTTTTGAGGGTTATGGGTTTCTTATGGCAAGTTTACTTTACTGAGGTATAGTTCCCCAACACTCATCCCAACAATTATTTATTCAACCAGACCCTGATTGTCGAAAATTTTTATATGGTTCTATGAAAGAAGTTTTCAGCATAAGACCTTGTTAAACCTATAAAAATGCTATAAGCCTTAGCAGGGTAACCTTTTGAAAATTATGGGTTTCTTATGGCAAGCTCACTTCACTGATGTGTAGTCTCCCAACATTCATCCCAATAATTTGTTATTCAACTAAACCCTGATTGTAGAAAATGTTTATATGGCTCTATGAAAGAAGTTTTCAGTATAAGACCTTGTTAAACCTATAAAAAATGTAAAACCTGAGGTAAATAGAACAAGACCCATGAGTGGTCTTTCTAATACAGGCAGCCTCCTGTGCCATAAAAAAAACCTATTTGATTAGGGGTCCAAGAGTGGCCCCTTAAATAAAAGGGGAAGCTTACTTATTGTTGGCATTTCTGACAACTATGATTACATAACGCTACGAACACTCTCTATTTTTCCTTATTACAGTTATATTATTAGTGGAACTTATCAGCAACACTTGTATTTACATTTTATGTATTGCATACTCAGCTTTGTATTGTCTTTCTTCTGATGGTATTATTGAAGTGTTTTAATGCCATATATGTATGCCAAATTTTACCTCAATAAAAATTATAAAAAAAAAAAAAAAAAAAACTACTCCACCAGGGTTTTGTGCCCAAGTATATTTTGAATGAGCTCTCCACATATGGGCAGCGATTTTAAATATTATATAGCAGAATGTCCTATAACTTAAAGAGGTACCATGAATGTGTATACTTTTAGATTGAAAATATTACAATAAGACTAGATCCATGTATTTTTTATTGGCATTCTATATAACTCGCTTCTACTACTTTTATGCAATGTCCCTACCAAGCACTAAGAGCTGTGCGAGCGCAGCACCTTACTACAGTGTACCAATTTTTCCTTAGACACATTTATAGGGAGAACAGGCATTTTTACATTGTACCATAGTGTTTCACACCTAGAGGGCTACTGTGTAACTTATAAGATGGCCTCACTCACTTAGGAGAACAGCTTACTTCCTAAGAAATGTTATATTACCATGGTCACGCAGGTGTTTATTACCTATAGTAGCTTTACCCTTAATTAACGGGATAGACATTAGCCTCTATTTATGAAAGGTCTTGCGGACCTGATCTGACACTGCGGATCAGGTCCGCAAGACCTCGATGAATGCGGAGAGCAATACGCTCTCTGTATTCAGCATTGCACCAACAGCTCACAAGAGCTGCTGGTGCAACGCCGCCCCCTGCTGACTGCCAGCAGGGAGGTGTCAATCAACCCGATTGTATTCGATCGGCTTGAATTGCGGCGATTCCTGTCCACCTGCTCAGAGACCGCTGCTTCATAACTGCTGTTTCTGGCGAGTCTGAAGACTCGCCAGAAACACGGGCCATCAAGCTCCATTCGGAGCTTGATAGATAGGCCCCCCTGTCTTTAGGCTGACCTAATTGTGATCCATGTATTCTTACTTTTGTAAATCTGTCTTGGTTAGAAATATATTGTTGACATAATCCCTTTTACTATCCTATTTCATTCTCTCAGGTCTACAGACATCTAAACATCTCTGTAGTAATGAGTTCATTCTATAATATTGTTGAGAGAAAGCACATTTTATCTTTAGAACTAATCTCTAACATAACTGACCCGTCACTCCCATGCCCGAGTTATGGGGTCTAACTATTTAAGAATAGTGAATTATAAACCTTAATCTAGTGCAATACCCGCATAATCATATTTTGGTTCTTCGTTAATTTAAATCTCAACAAATTGTAGTGGTTTCAGGACTGCAGACCCCTTATTTCAGTTGTTTTAACTAATATAGCTCTAGAATATTATGACTAACGACATAAATGTTAGCCTTAAGTAACATGGGATGTTTATGTCTAATCGGTATAACTCGCAGACCGCAACCACTGAGCAATTCTTAGTCTTAATCAACATTTGTCTTAATAGCATCTAACAGTTGCATAAATGTGGAGGACACCTGAGTGCTTCATTTGAGTAGACAGCGCCTATAGGCTTGCATCTTCAGACTGGCAGCCTAACGGAGTGCTATCTGGTTAATAGCCTAATACACACCCTATAGCCCACTTACGAACCAAAGTCATTAAATTATCCACTTACTATTAGACCATCACAATGCCCTATACATAATATCCTAACCAAACTACATAAATCAGGTTTACACTAATGGTTTGGAACTTAAGGTCCCACTCAGTCAGACAGGACACTAGCCCAACATATAACCAACCCATTCATGCTTCCCCTCTAGCAGCTTGTATGGTTATGAGATGTCCTTTATGGATAGGTCGCTCTGTAATGTTGCAGCTTGTTTATAGTTTTTTTTTTATAGTTTTTTGAGCCATGATGCAATTAGTCATTCAGTTTTTTTTTTTTTTTTTTTTTTTTTTTTGCATAGAGGTATGACTCTTAGTACATGCTATTTCTCACACTTCAATGACCACCTCCCCCCCACATATAATACGCCCCCTAGTTAGGGTGGACTAAGTATGCGGTTTATCTCGCCTATACCGCATCCCTAATTATTCTTTTAACAGTAATTCTTCTACTATTATGTTCCCTACCCAGGTTAACAAAATTTATCAGCACCACTTATAAGTTTAAAATTCTGAATATCATAATTTGTACGTTATGCCTTGAATATTTGCTATGTATACTTGTATTTACTTTTTCCTCAATGATAAGCAATTTATGATTTCAGTATACTTCAAAGCAAGAGAATTTTTTTTCTTTTTTTTTTGAAAATGTGAGGTTTAGGTTGTTCTATACATGTTTGTATATTTATGTGATACAACAATATACCCTTCCAAATATCTCCTTCCCAAAGATAAAAGCAATCAATCAAACAAAGTGTGGATGGGCGCTAAAAGCGGAGTCAAACCAGTCAAATAGTTAAACACTTTCACTTGAAAAGTGAAAGTGTTTAATTATTTGACTGGTTTGACTCCACTTTTAGCGCCCATCCACACTTTGTTTGATTGATGTTTTCTAGCCTGTAGTTCCATATCTTTTGGAATATAGCATGTATGTTGTATCTTGTAATTAACCTCAATAAAAAAATATATAAAAAAACAAAACAAAAAAAAACTCCTGTACTCCAGGATCTCGTGATGAAAATAAAATGATCGTCTAATAAAAAAAAAATAATTAAGAAATTCTGCTTCAAACCAAACCTCCTCAAAGTCTCAAACATATACTTCCACTCGACTCTGTCGAAGGCCTTCTCTGCATCCAAAGATAACAGGAAGGCCTCCGGCAGAGCAGAGATATCAGTACCTCCAGTCTCTCTATATTGACAAATGACATGTAAAATGTTCCTAATGTTTAGGTCAGGCATTCTTCCCATAACAAAACCTGCTTGATCCATGTGTAAAAGTTTCAGTAAAATTAGTTTCAATCTATCTTCATAAAGATCTTGTAATCAAGGTTCAAAAGCGAGATAGGTCTGTACGAGGACACCTGGGTAGGGTCTTTATCATCTTTAGGCAGTAAAATAATATTTGCTAATTTAAATTGAGCTGTAATCTTTTCATTCTGCTGGAAGTATTGTTCACATAGTTCCTTAAGCTCCTGCATTATCTCTTCCTTTAATAACCAATACAATTCAAGGGGGAGCCCATTGGGTCCCGGTGCCTTCCCTTTCCTCATGTGTCTCATAGTATTAATGATTTCCTTATCAGTAATAGGTGCATTCAACATCTCAATGTCTTCTGGATCTATTTCAGGTAATTTTGAGTCTCTTAAGAACCTCTAAATAGCCCCCAACTCAGGATTCTGAGAGGTATATAGATCTTCATAATATTTCTGAAAAGAGTGCAGTTATCTCCTCTAAATTATTAGTAGTTATTACTCCTTCTTTAATTAGCCCTATAGGTTTTCTCTTTTTAGATTCATTAAAAAGACTCGCTAAATATTTTCCCACCTTATTCCCAAATCTTTCAAATTGTATCTGTTTCTTAAAGAGTGCTTTTCCTGCTACCGTTAGTAAAAACAGGTCCCTCTCTTTTTGCGCTTTTAGATAACTCTCTCTATTTTCCCTAGATGGATGAAATCTAAGTCGGGAGTACACCACTGAAAGATTATTAGCTAACTTGGTATTCTCAATATTCCCTTCTTTCTTTAAGTTGATTGCATAAGATATCTCCGCTTTTAGTGTCACTTTGGATGCTTCCCAAAAAATGTCCTTGTTCTCTCTATATTCTATATTATTAACACCATACTCTCTCCACCTATGTTTCAAGAATTCTGCAAATTTAATTGACTTGGTTAGATAATTAGGAAAATAAAAAGAATTGTAATTAGCTTTAACTGGTTCATTTAGGACCATCACAATTGGAGCATGGTCCGAAATAACAAAATCTTGGATACTTCCCCAATTCTCGGAATTAAATAATCTGATACTAGGAATAAGTCTAATCTGGATAAAGTATTGTGAGATTTAGACATACAGGTGAATTCTAGAGCCTCCAAACATCTGCTACCTTATAGCTCATTGTAAATTTTGAAAATACCCTTTTTTCATATTGCAGTTGTGACTTCCGAATTTTGTATGTCTGATTATTTATAAACTTTTTCCTATCTAATGCGGAGTTAGCGGTCAGATTAAAGTCACCCATAATTATCAACTTTTTATCAAGTCATTTATTTAGAATTTTATAAATTTGATTCCAAAATTTCCAATCCACATTATTAGGCCCATAAATATACTCTACCTTATTTATGTTAATATGGATGAAAACATACCTCCCCTCCTTATCGATTATCTTCTTTTTTATTTCATAGTCTAGTTTCTTATTTATCAGAGATGCTACCCCTCTTGCTGCTTCAGAATGTGAAGCACTGATAACCTCCCCTAACCAATTCGCTTTAATCTTTGAGTGTTCCAATTCAGAAAGATGGGTTTCTTGCAAGCCTATAATGTCTGCTTTTTTCTTACTTAAAGGGCCACTGTAAGTAAATATTTTCTATGCCTGTTACTAACTAACTACCCCAAATACGCTTTTTATCAATAGCATTTCATTAACATATCTCTACCGTATATCAGAAATCTTGTCTGCAAATTTAATTGTTTTCCAAACCCACTCCGTGGGTATCCTTTGCTCTGCACCAATCCGTTTACAATACCTAGGTTTCAAAATGGCGCTTTAAACACAAAGTTATTGGTTTAAGTATTTTGAACACTCAGTGCTGAAAATAGTGGGCAGGATAACGTGACATCATCGGCAAATAAAAAATATAACTTTTAGAACGTTATGAAACTTCGTTTTGGAGAAAATATAGGTCTGTAGGTTTTAATTAATGTTTATTAACTTTAATATGTTAGTTGTTTAGCTTAAAAATTATAACAGAAAGTAATCCTTTAAGATATTAAGAATAGCTTTACGCTTGATCGGGGAGTGAATTCCTCCCACATTCCACGATATTATTTTAACCATTATATATTATATTATGTATATCCCTAAGTTTAATCATCCTTGTAGGAGGGGGGAGGGAAGGGAGGGAGAGAGAGAGAAGAGGGAGAAAAAAAAACCCCCACACACACTCAAAACCCACCTACTACATCCACAAAACAAATGTGCCTTGCTAGGCACCTTCATGCTAAGGCCCTTTAGTTCAACTTTCATTAATTTTGTCTATCTATCATGATCTTAAATCTGGCTTCCCTTCCTGAAAGAGAGAGGGAAAAAAAGGGTGTTCTTTATATATTTCAACACCACTTAGTGACTAAGTTATAACTTTACGCACCACTCTGAACTTTATAGGTGCCAATTAATTATACTTACATACTGCTTAATAACTTCAAAATGCCTTCTTTATGTATTTCAACACCACTTTATAAGTGAACAGTGTATCTATTTAACCTTTAAAATGGTCTACAATCAATCTTGCAAAAATACCAATTGTACATGAATAGCTATAAGGGCAAGCCTCATACATTCTGTGTATATTTCAGCACCTCTCTGTAACTGACTTGTTTACTCCAGCACATCTTTAAGCTTTATAGGTGCTAATTAGTTATGCTTATATATGCAACAATTGTACATTAATTAATTAATAAATACAGAAACCCTTTCAATCTTTTCTTTCAGTGACCTTAACAAAAAAAAAAAAAACAACCCCTATGCATTTTTTATAAAATTCAACACCTCTTTATAGCTAAGCATTATGTCTATATACCCTTTATAAGTGCTAACTAATTAAAGGGACACTCAATCAAAATTAAACTTTCATTATTCAGATAGAATATGCCATTTTAAACAACTTTCCAATTTACTTCCATTAACAAAATGTGCACAGTCTTTTTATATTTAAACATTTTGAGTCACCAGCTCCCACTGAGCATGTGCAAGAATAAACGTATATGCATTTAAACGTATATGCATTTGTGAATGGCTGATGGCTGTCACATGGTACGTGTATGCATTTGTGATTGGCTACTGGTTGTCAGCACAGGGAGAGTGGAAAAGGACATAACTTTTAAAAGACTTTTTGAGTCACCAGCTCCCACTGAGCATGTGCAAGAATAAGCGTATATGCATTTGTGAATGGCTGATGGCTGTCACATGGTACGTGTATGCATTTGTTATTGGCTACTGGTTGTCAGCACAGGGAGAGTGGAAAAGGACATAACTTTTAAAATTGTCAGAAAAAAGTGCTATTGCATTGTCTTGTTATGTTGCATTTGTTGATTATGTAAATCTACTGTGTTGACTGGTCCTTTAAGCTTACATAAACACCATTTGTACATTGGTTAGCTTAAAAAAAAAAAAATTAATGCACATATATTTCAACCCCTCTTGGTGTCTAAATTATGTAGCTGTGACACTTGGGGGTAGATTTATTAAAGGTCGAGCGGACAAGATTCGCTGTAGCGAATCATGTCCGCTCGATCTCGCTAAATGCCGATAACATACGTTGTCGGCATTTATCATTGCACAATAATTTATAGTGAAATGCTTGTGCAATGCCTCCCCCTGCTCACCGGCGGCCGCTAGCAGGGGGTGTCAATCATCCCGATCGAATCAGATCGGGATGATTTCAGTAGGTGGTTTTTCAAAAATATGTGATTTAAAAGATATTCATGAATGAAAGTTACCCTATTTTGCTTTTTCCTTACACATCCCGTTAAGCATATTAGGTAATTTTACAACCACTTTTTAAGACCGCCGCTATTTAACTATCTCTTCAAGCACGCCTGAAACGATAGGCGTAGAAAGCAGCATCCGCTGCTTAATTTTTTTTTTACCCTATAATGTAAACTAGAAAAAAAAATTGTCTTTCAGCTGAAAGACTTGACAGATGTGCTTTTTAAGGACCAGATTTAATTTTTGTTGGCATCATAATCTGTTCTGGTTTGTAATTTAGGTATATTCTCAGTAGAAAAGCTAATATGTAGCGATACAATTATTATTCTTTTACGGACAGAAATGAAAAGTGATCCGCCTCTCCTTGATTGGGCTAGATTACAAGTGGGGCGAAAAAAAATATTATCGCTAACACTGCTCAAATTAAATCAATAGCTCTCTTATTCTTACTCTTATATTACAAGTTGAAGGTTAAAAGTTATTGCTCAGGAGCTGGAGGTCGAATAGCACAGCCACGTAAGTCCCTCTCCCAAAAGTCTTCTATTGGTTGCGCTGCAAAACCCTGTTCTCGAGCTCTAACCGGAAGATGTGCTAAACCAAGTGCAAGATGTGATGCAGGTGGGACCTGGGACTCACCATGCCGCAATGTAGCAACGCCACTACTGATTGTAGGGGACAAATGGGCCCCTAGAGGTATGGGCCCGGTCCCAACTGAGACCTCTGAGTTTATTTCCTTCGAGCGTGTAATTTTTGCATTACTCATTGTGTAACTCCTGGTTGACACTGCAACTCCCAAGTTGAATCCAGCAATAGCCGATTGGATCATTAGTTGTTTCCTGCTCAGGACCAGCAGTTCTTTTGCTCTTGAGTGTGGCTTTATCTATGTGTTTGCAGGGGTTATACGTAGGGTTTCACTGTGAGTAGTGCAAAATAACAAATTAGAGCATGTCACTTTTGCACTACAATGTCCCTTATATTTACCAGTATCAATTTAGTGAACAAGAAAAGCACACCGGTTGCAACTCACTACTTCCAATGTAATATTAAGAAGAAGAAGCAGCTGAAGGTTGACAAGCTACAATTTAAGAGGGTGCTGCTGCTGTATCACCTCTCTTTTCTCCTCTCAGCTATACATATTAAAGGAACATTAAACACTACATCAATGCTAGATAGAATGATGCTTTCAAATTAAGATTAGCCTGAAAATAACATGTAGATTTATTTTTTAAAATTTCATTAGTTGTTTAAATGTTGACAAAATAAGTGTAAAGTTTTAGTGCCTATAAAACAATGGGAGCTGCCATGTTGTAACTTAGGTTACCTTCTCTGCTGTGGCCAATTAGGAACAGTTATAAATAGGTCACTAGAGTGTGCAGCCAATGGCTGTGTGGAATATAACAGTGTTCTACACTTCCATTTTAAACAGGAACTGAAAAGCTCACAATTTCAGAATGGAATTACAGGAAAAGGGGGATAAAATAAATAATGAAAGTATATTGCAGAGTTTTTTTTATACATATGATTTATCATTTTATATTACCCCTTAAGGTAATAAAAATGTAGTAGCCTTCTTCTGAATGGTTTCTAGTATCTCATCAAATCATACTGTGAGACAGTGACACACTATTTTAAGTGTCTTCTCCAGATCACGCTATGGAAAATCATTTTCACACTGTGAAAAGGAGTCATGGATGAAATTGAGTTGTAGGCTGTCTATATATAACAATAACCTGGCATTTGTTATTACAAACTAATATAATTTAATTCTGAAAAAATATTGAAGGAAGGGGTATTCCAGTAATTCTTTTGAGAAAAATTGTGTGTGTGTGCATTCTACAGGCTCAACGGAAAATAGGTCTGGGCTGCTTTTTATTCCCAGTCCAGCCCTGGAGGCCCATTTATCAAGCTCCGGATGGGACCGCTGCTCCATAACCTGTCCGCCTGATCTGAGCAGGTGGACAGACATCGCCGCAATTCAACCCGATCGAGTACGATCGGGTTGATTGACACCCCCCTGCTGGCGGCCGATTGGCCGCAAATCTGCAGGGGGCAGCATTGCACCAGCAGCTCACAAGAGCTGCTGGTGCAATGCTGAATACGGAGAGCGGTCTAACAGACCTTTGTTAAATAGGCCCCATGAGCTCTGCTAATGGATTGGAATTTGGGTAATTGAGTAAACATAAAACCTTTATAACAAATTATACTAATAAGCACTGGACACCATTTCTTTTGTAAACATTCATTCTATTAAAGTAAAAAATCTTCTAAGGATTCCATTATTAGGTTAGATGCTATGTTATCAAAATTGACATATCTGTTTCTAAAATCTATTTCTCAGTATGCAGAGCATATAGCACATATATACTATGATCTATGACACTAAACCCAATTTTTTTCTTTTATGATTCAGATAGAGCATACTCTTTTAAGCTACTTTCTAATTTACTCCTATTATCAATTTTTCTTCATTCTCTTGGTATCTTTGTTGAAAAAGCAAGAATGAAAGCTTAAGAGCTGGCCCATTTTTGGTCCAGAACCCTGGATAGCACTTGAGATTGGTAGATATATTTAGCCACCAATCAGAAAGCGCTACCCAGGTGCTGAACCTAAAATGGTCCGGCTCCTAAGCTTTCATTCCTGCTTTTTCAAATAAAGATACCAAGAGAATGAAGAAAAATTGATAATAGGTAGACTTGTGCAGCTTCGAAAAATTCGTTTCGTTTCGGATCGATTCGAATTTCGGTTCGGATCGATTCGAATGTCGGTTCGGATCGATTAGAATTTGGAAAAAATCGAATGAATTCGATTCGGATTCTAAAAAATTCGGCTGGATTCGGTTTGATTCGGAAATTCAGAATTTCGGTAAGTGTTAGGTGGGATGTGCTGTGTATTACACTAGTATTATGTACTGTATATTAGGTTTAACCCATAGCAGAGTGATAAAACCTAATATACTGTACAATACTAGTGTAATACACGGCCATCCGAATCTACCGAATCAATTCAAATCGATTCAGATTTATTCTGTAGATTCGGCACTACCGCAATTCGGAAATTCTAATCGATACGAATTCGACAAATTCGTCCGAATTTCGATTCGGACCTAATCGAATCGCACATGTCTAATAATAGGAGTAAATTAGAAAGTTGCTTAAAACTGCATGCTCTATCCGAATCATAAAAGAAAAAAATTGAGTTTAGTTTACCTTTAACTGGAGAAAAGCTCATACATTTTATCAGAGATATTAGTAACAAACACAGATGGAATCTTGCATAGCTTCTCACCTATTCCTCTCTCTCCTCTGCAGTCAGAATATCACTATGAATATACAGAATGTGACAGCACAGGTGCCAGGTGGCGAGTTGCAGTGCCACACACCCCAGGACTCTGCACAGGACTCCCAGATCCCATCAAGGGGACAGAATGCTGTAAGTATGGGCCAAATTGACTGTTTCATATGAGGCAGTGTCTGATAGTGCAATGCATGTTAAACATGTCAAAATATGTATTGTCTAAAAAAAGGAAACCTGTACGAAAATGTGTTTAAATTGTAGCTAATACAGCTGTATTGGTTGCAAACTTGTCAATGTCAGATACTTCCTGTTGATTCTCATTAGCTGATAAAACATTTAAGTGCAATTTTTTCTTTTGTATGAGCACTGTGTCACTTTAAAGGGATACTAAGATCCAACAATGCTCCTGTTCCTTTCATCTTCTACCATCACCTCCTCCAATGCTAGACTACAGGACTTCTCTCATGCGGCACCAACCATCTGGAACGCACTTCCATAAGTTGTCAGACTTTCCCCTAACCTTTCCTCCTTTAAACGCTCCCTAAAGACATTTTTGTTCAGGGAAGCTTATATCCAAATCAGTAACAAGTGAATTCCACTTGCCTGATAGCTGCCCTCATCTAACTCCACACTAACATCATTCCCACCTTTGCAGTCCCCACCTCCTGTTTCTCACCCTCCTACCCATCTAGATTGCAAATTCCCACGGGAACAGGGCCCTCAATTCCCCCTGTATTTGTTTATTAAACTTTCTCTGTTGTCTTTTAAAAAAATTTTTAGTGTACTTTTATCTTTGTACCCATGGACAGCACTGCGGAATCTGTTGGCGATTTATAAATAAAGAATAATAATAATAAAATACTAAGCACACATTTTTTCTTCAATGATTCAGATAGAGGGGTAGATTTATCATGGTGCGGACAGACATGATCCGCTGTAGCGATCATGTCCGCCGCACATCGATAAATGCTGACAGCATACACTGTTGGCATTTATCATTGCACAAGCAGTTCTGGTGAACTGCTTGTGCAATGCCGACCCCTGCAGATTCAATCAACCCAGGGGTCAATCAACCCGATCGTATGTGATCGGGCGGATTGATGTCCACAGCCTCAGAGCAGGCGGACAAGTTAAGGAGCAGCGGTCTTAAGACTGCTGCTTCTTAACTCCTGTTCCCGGCGAGCCTGAAGACTCACGCGGAAACATCTACATCAAGCTCCATTCGGAGCTTGATGAATCGGGCCCAGAGAATGCAATTTTAAGCAACTTTCTAATTTACTACTATTATTTTAGGAATGTAAAGCTTAGGCCGGCTCCTAAGCTTTACATGCCTGATTTTTAATTAAAGATAGCAAGAGAAAGAAGAAAAATGGATAAAAGGAACAAATTAAAAAGTTGCTTAAAATTGCATTCTCTATCTGAATAATTAAAGAAAAAATGTGGGTTTAGTGTCCCTTTAATGACAGTAAAGAGATGGGTTTCACTGACCACTTGATTTTCCTATGTTCTTGTTATTGTACTTGTAAACGTTTTGTGAATTGTATGCTGGGGAGAATTGGGGTATATGCTCCTGATAAAATTTTGAAAACAAATTAAAATATAGGAGAATATCTATGTAATTAAAGAGTCAAAACCTTTCATATGGAGCATGTCATTTTAGAGAGACTTTTCATTTTAGTTGTCGGCCGCCAGCAGGGGGTTGTCAATCAACCCGATTGTACTCGATCGGGTTGAATTGGGGCGATTCCTGTCCGCCTCATCAGAGCAGGCGGACAGGGTTATGGAGCAGCGGTCTTGTGGAGCGGGTTATGAAGCAGCGGTCTGAAGACTCGCCAGAAACACGGGCCTTCAAACTCTGTTCGGAGCTTGATAGATAGCCCCAAAGTGTATTAAAATTACATGATCTATCTGACTCATGCAAATTTGATTTTGACTTTCCTATCCCTTTAACTATGAGTTAAACACATAGATATATCCAAGCAGTAGTACAACAATAAAATGCACTTACGCATTGATAATGAAACCATAAAATATCTGAGATATGAGACACAGATAAAAGTATAATGTGTTGTGATTTAACTATAGGTGATAATGTGAGAGGCTTTTAATTTGGAGTGAGCGATAGTGAAACACTTTACATGTGTGCAGTTTACAAGTAATAATGTTCTTGTTGGTTTCAGCTTTCTCTTGCAGTGCTGGGCAGTATCTGGATATGAAGATTCAGAAGTGCACTGCATGTGGGCAGGGAACATACTCTCTGGGGACTGCTGTGCGATTTGATGAGTGGTCAAAACTTCCTCATGGCTTTTTATCCATCTCCAGTAACCTGTATGATGAGAATAAAGGAGCCACCAGCAACTGCAGCATGTGAGCTATATCCATTAATGCTTATCCATACGCATGTAGGGGCCGATTTATCGATTTATCAAATGTCGGGCAGATATGATTCGCTGTAGCGAATCATGTCCGCCCGACATCACTAAATGCCGACAGCATACGCTTTCGGCATTTAACATTGCACAAGCATTTCACTAGAAATGCAGCCCCCTGCACATCCGCATCCAATCAGCCGCTAGCAGGGGGTGTCCGTATCCAAGGAAAAGTTAATGATATGAGGGAATTTTAAAAAAAAATAAGCAAAAGTAATATAAATAAAAATGTGTCACAATGGGAAGACATATAAAAAAATATAAAACAACACAATACCATGCTAAAGTGAAAATAAAAATGTGTTAAAAGATTACAAACAATAATATTCCAATACCGACCATAAATCAAATACTATGGGGTCGATTTACCAAGTGCCGGGCAGACATGAGTCGATGTAGCAAATCATGTTCGCCCAACATCGCTAAATGCAGACAGCATATGCTGTCGGCATTTAACATTGCACAAGCATTTCTAGTGAAATGCTTGTGCAATGCCGCCCCCTGCTCACGGCGGCCAATCAGCCGCTAGCAGGGGGTGTCAATCATCCCAATTGAATCGGAATGATTGCAGTAGGTGGCGGAGAAGTTAAGGAGCAGCGGTCTCACAAACGTTGCTTCTTAACTTCCGTTTCAGGCGGACATGAAACGCTGGGCGTAGAAAGCAGCATTCGCTGCTTGTTAAATCTACCCCCAAATATCAACAGTCCTTCGATGCAAAGTGAGACAGTCTTTATTTTCAGAAAGATCCTCAACAGTAGTCGTGTCTCAGAGCTTAAACTAGCTCCAGTGTAAGCGCTCAAAATATATACATCTCCCGGAAAGCAGCATACAATTTATTAAAAGCATAAAAACAGACATATATATTTGGTATTTGATTTATGGTCGGTATTGGAATATTGTTTTTTTGTAATCTTTTAACACATTTTTATACATTTAGATACCTTTCTCATTTTGTTTAGCTTAAAACCTGCAGCTAACACAGGAGTAATTAATTTGAGGCAGATTGGACTTTTGAGATAGGGGTTTCATTTTTTTTTACTTAAAAATATCATTTTATATTGTGTAAAACTTTGATAATACTTTTGAGCCTTCCATGCAGCCACATCTGGGGTGTTACTGTTACGTAGCCACCTATGTGGTGCTATCCTTATATACGCACAGCCTCCTTTGAGTTGGAACTAGACATTAGTGAAGCTATCTTTGTATGAGAACTTCTCATTAGTGCAGTTTCCTAAAAGTGGACATTAAAGGAACATGAAATCCAATTTTTTTCCCCTCATGATTCAGATAGAGAATACGATTTAAAAAAAAATTCCAATATATTTTTCTTCTATGGTTTGTTTTGTTCTCTTTGTATACTCTGTTGAAAAGTTTTTTTGAGAAACAGTTTTTTATTGAAGTTGTGAGTATATAAAACACGCAGATTTTGTCCGTAAATAACAATTGCATCAAATCAAGTACAACAATGAAATGAACAGGTATTGGCTAGGACACATTTTATGTCTTAATATGGTGTGAAAGAAGGTTCGGACAAACTAGAATGGAGCTTCCTTTTTGTTATCTCATGTGACTAATGTTCCCCACATTGATATAAAAGGTGCACTTTAGTCTAATGATGGTAAGATGTGGGGAGTTGGCTTTTGTGTCGGCCACTCTTGGACCAAGGTGTGTAGGGGGGGGGAAAGTCAGCGGGCAAGAGCCGCTCAGTAAAGAGGGGAGAGATGGGGGGGCGGACCCTATTAAGGGAGCTGTAAGGAATACAGAAGTGTCAGGAGATTTTAAGGGTTTAAATTAGTGCCCTAAATTGTTTTAAGAAATAAGCTAAGTGGTATTTGAGTGATTTATTGAGCTTGTGGGGTGAATAAGTTGTAGAGTCTTACCGTTAGGGTGCAGAGTTGATAGAAGTGGGTAAGATTAAAATTAAAGCAGATATTCTATCTTTAAGGAGGGACCCAACCACCATTCCTAAATAAACTTTGAATGAAGCATTCCAGCTTTAAATATCAGACATAGTAAGTTACAGGAGGAGATAAAGGTAACACAATAACATTCAGAACAAACGTCACATCTGAAGAGACCCGTCTAACAAACAGAACCCTTCTAATAAGTGCCAATAATCTTCAGGCACATGTATGGGATATGATCTTGTAAGAGTGTGTCTATAGATGGCTAGGAATAAAACATATAGTACTGAGAGTACACCGCTATCTAATATTCTGCAGTGATCAGGCATTATAATAATGTCATCATATACAAATCCGAAGTACCATAAAAAACAATAGTTGACTAGACCTCACAAATACAGACATGGTAAAGAGACAATCCCATGATGTGACAGTTACTTTATACACAAATTAGTATGGGAGCCATCATACTCTGGGATTTAAGTGGGAATTCCAGATGATCTGTTTTATTAGTAATTATTCAATATAGGTTTGGTGTACCGGTGAAAAAGGATTAGTAAGGATCCTTCTATTGTTTCGCTTAGTGTGATAAAGAGAGAATTAGCTGCTGGGGCCCCTCTACATATATTTGTAGCACCCAGGGATAGGCAAGGTGTCCGTATACGGACACTGGTGTCCGTGACTGGTCCCTGCAGTGTCCGCCACCCGTTTTGTGGAGGGGAGGGAGGAGTAGGACAGATGAATGCTAGTCCTCACTCCTCCTTGACCCAAGAGGCGTCCGCTTAGTAGCGGGAAAATGAGGGAAGAAGGAAGCTGCCTGCAGTCAACTAACCGTGAGTCGTGACTTATCCCAATTCCTTGATCTGTGCGGCAGCGTGATGCTGGTGTCTGTGTGTAGAAGACCGCTGCCTACTCTGACAAATCTTACATAACCAACCATGATGATCATGCAATTAACATCAAGGTGGGTGGGTTTGGTCAGGAGTTGCAGACTCTCAATATAACCCCCAAAAAATAAAAGGTAATACCCCCAGCAGTCTTTATATAAATGTTATTTTAAACTTGCTTGATTAGATAACTAATTTGTACTTGTGGAACTAGACCAGGGGCGTCCAACGTGCAGCCCATTTGACAGCAAAGTGTTGCTTTCCTGACTTATAGAAACATACAATTTGTCGGCAGATAGGAACCATTCGGTCTATCTAGTCTGCCCAATTTTCTGAATAATTGTATTAGTTCCTCGCCTTATCTTATATCTAGCATAACCTTAGGCCTATCCCATGCATGTTTAAACTTCTTCACTGTCTCTACCACTTCTGCTGGATGGCTATTCCACCACGTATCCACTACCCCCTCTGTAAAGAGTGTTTTTTCATGTTTTTAATTTGAAATGTACCTTGGTGTCCTTCAATAACGTCTGTACTTTGGAAAATGTCCGCCATAGCCTTGGTCTGTGCCTATCCCTGGTAGCACCCTGTAGTGCAAAGGAACCTAGGTAGCTCTAGGAAGTAATACTATTATGAGAAATTGCAGTATGAGTCTCAGTATACCACTCTGACCAGTGCATACATTACTAAAGCATTATAAGCTTTATGGGAATTTAGGTAAGTAGCGATCAGTTATAGCAATCCCTCATTCACCTGATCATATATTAGGCCACAGTAAATCTCAAATATAGTTATCAGTACGCCCAGATGCATATGTTATAAGCTTTGATGCTTCTCTAGTAGCTATATATTATTAAGCTATATGTTAGTAAAGTATAGATAGGCGAACATGGCAAGAATAGAACATTAAGCCTCTATAAAGGGATATCTGAAAATGCACATAGAACAGGCCATATATAAAGACCCTAGTTCTCAAATCTTTGTATTATAAGCTAACGTGTCTCCTATGTGACTAGGTATGTATAAGTCATGCTATATTTTTTACCAGAAACTTATCCACTCTGTCCCGGCCGCTGACAGTTCTCTTGGACCCCAAATGTTTTACTATGGGAAGTGTATTGTGGTAAATAGGGGATATGTTGGAACCCATAGCTCAGCCAGCTAAGCTACAGGTCCCCTTTATTGTTAGGTATAAATAGGAAAAGACAATCTAATGTACACCCTCAGCTTCAAAATGACTCCAAAATTGAGTGATGTGATTATAAGTTCTCCTGTGTTTGGGGTTATGTCAGCGGGACTAGTATAAACCTCCTAAAATATTATTCTATGTGTGAAACAGCCCTTCAATACTGGCTAGGTTCGTAAAACAACCATTAACAGTGGAATATATAAAACAGAAAATGTGAGGGAAACCTCTAAAACACAAGCATAGCAAGCGTCACATAAAACAGTTGTTGCTAGAAACTAGGACCTAGATTTGGAGTTTGGCGGTAGCCGTGAAAACCAGCGTTAGAGGCTCCTAACGCTGGTTTTAGGCTACCGCCGGTATTTAGAGTCACTCAAAATAGGGTCTAACGCTCACTTTTCAGCCGCGACTTTTCCATACCGCAGATCCCCTTACGTCAATTGCGTATCCTATCTTTTCAATGGGATCTTTCTAACTCTGGTATTTAGAGTCGTTTCTGAAGTGAGCGTTAGAGCTCTAACGACAAAACTCCAGCCGCAGGAAAAAAGTCAGTAGTTAAGAGCTTTCTGGGCTAACGCCGGTTTCTAAAGCTCTTAACTACTGTACTCTAAAGTACACTAACACCCATAAACTACCTATGTACCCCTAAACCGAGGTCCCCCCACATCACCGACACTCGAATAAATTTATTTTAACCCCTAATCCGCCGACCGCCACCTACGTTATCCTTATGTACCCCTAATCTGCTCCCCCTAACACCGCCGACCCCTGTATTATATTTATTCACCCCTAATCTGCCCCCCACAACGTCGCCGCCAACTACCTACAATAATTAACCCCTAATCTGCCGACCGCAAAGCGCCGCTACTTAAGTTATCCTTATGTACCCCTAATCTGCTGCCCCTAACACCGCCGACCCCTGTATTATATTTATTAACCCCTAACCTGCCCCCCACAACGTCGCTTCCACCTGCCTACACTTATTAACCCCTAATCTGCCGAGCGGACCTGAGCGCTACTATAATAAAGTTATTAACCCCTAATACGCCTCACTAACCCTATAATAAATAGTATTAACCCCTAATCTGCCCTCCCTAACATCGCCGACACCTAACTTCAAACATTAACCCCTAATCTGCCGACCGGAGCTCACCGCTATTCTAATAAATGTATTAACCCCTAAAGCTAAGTCTAACCCTAACACTAACACCCCCCTAAGTTAAATATAATTTTATTCTAACGAAATAAATTAACTCTTATTAAATAAATTATTCCTATTTAAAGCTAAATACTTACCTGTAAAATAAACCCTAATATAGCTACAATATAAATTATAATTACATTGTAGCTATTTTAGGATTAATATTTATTTTACAGGCAACTTTGTAATTATTTTAACCAGGTACAATAGCTATTAAATAGTTAAGAACTATTTAATAGTTACCTAGTTAAAATAATTACAAAATTACCTGTAAAATAAATCCTAACCTAAGTTACAATTAAACCTAACACTATACTATCATTAAATTAATTAAATAAAATACCTACAATTACCTACAATTAAACATAACACTACACTATCAATACATTAATTAAATACAATATCTACAAATAACTACAATGAAATAAACTAACTAAAGTACAAAAAATAAAAAAGAACTAAGTTACAAAAAATAAAAAAATATTTACAAACATAAGAAAAATATTACAACAATTTTAAACTAATTACACCTACTCTAAGCCCCCTAATAAAATAACAAAGACCCCCAAAATAACAAAATGCCCTACCCTATTCTAAATTACTAAAGTTCAAAGCTCTTTTACCTTACCAGCCCTGAACAGGGCCCTTTGCGGGGCATGCCCCAAAAAGTTCAGCTCTTTTTCCTGTAAAAAAAAACATACAATACCCCCCCCAACATTACAACCCACCACCCACATACCCCTAATCTAACCCAAACCCCCCTTAAATAAACCTAACACTAAGCCCCTGAAGATCTTCCTACCTTGTCTTCACCTCACCGGGTATCACACCGATCCGTCCTGGCTCCGATATCTTCATCCAACCCAAGAGGGGGCTAGACATCCATCATCCGACGGCTGAAGAAGTCCAGAAGAGGCTCCAAAGTCTTCATCCTATCCGGGAAGAAGAGTAGATCTGGACCGGCAACCATCTTCTTCCAAGCGGCATCTTCTATCTTCATCCGATGAGGACCGGCTCCATCCTGAAGACCTCCGACGCGGACCCATTTTCATCCGGCGATGTCCAACTGAAGAATGACGGTTCCTTTAAGGGACGTCATCCAAGATGGCGTCCCTCAAATTCCGATTGGCTGATAGGATTCTATCAGCCAATCGGAATTAAGGTAGGAATATTCTGATTGGCTGATGGAATCAGCCAATCAGAAACAAGTTCAATCCGATTGGCTGATCCAATCAGCCAATCAGATTGAGCTCGCATTCTATTGGCTGTTCCGATCAGCCAATAGAATGCGAGCTCAATCTGATTGGCTGATTGGATCAGCCAATCGGATTGATCTTGATTCTGATTGGCTGATTCCATCAGCCAATCAGAATATTCCTACCTTAATTCCGATTGGCTGATAGAATCCTATCAGCCAATCGGAATTTGAGGGACGCCATCTTGGATGACGTCCCTTAAAGGAACCGTCATTCTTCAGTTGGACGTCGCCGGATGAAGATGGGTCCGCGTCGGAGGTCTTCAGGATGGAGCCGGTCCTCATCGGATGAAGATAGAAGATGCCGCTTGGAAGAGGATGGTTGCCGGTCCGGATCTACTCTTCTTCCCGGATAGGATGAAGACTTTGGAGCCTCTTCTGGACTTCTTCAGCCGTCGGATGATGGATGTCTAGCCCCCTCTTGGGTTGGATGAAGATATCGGAGCCAGGACGGATCGGTGTGATACCCGGTGAGGTGAAGACAAGGTAGGAAGATCTTCAGGGGCTTAGTGTTAGGTTTATTTAAGGGGGGTTTGGGTTAGATTAGGGGTATGTGGGTGGTGGGTTGTAATGTTGGGGGGGGTATTGTATGTTTTTTTTTACAGGAAAAAGAGCTGAACTTTTTGGGGCATGCCCCGCAAAGGGCCCTGTTCAGGGCTGGTAAGGTAAAAGAGCTTTTAACTTTAGTAATTTAGAATAGGGTAGGGCATTTTGTTATTTTGGGGGTCTTTGTTATTTTATTAGGGGGCTTAGAGTAGGTGTAATTAGTTTAAAATTGTTGTAATATTTTTCTTATGTTTGTAAATATTTTTTTATTTTTTGTAACTTAGTTCTTTTTTATTTTTTGTACTTTAGTTAGTTTATTTAAATGTATTTTTTTGTAGGTATTGTATTTAATTAATGTATTGATAGTGTAGTGTTATGTTTAATTGTAGGTAATTGTAGGTATTTTATTTAATTAATTTAATGATAGTATAGTGTTAGGTTTAATTGTAACTTAGGTTAGGATTTATTTTACAGGTAATTTTCTAATTATTTTAACTAGGTAACTATTAAATAGTTCTTAACTATTTAATAGCTATTGTACCTGGTTAAAATAATTACAAAGTTGCCTGTAAAATAAATATTAATCCTAAAATAGCTACAATGTAATTATAATTTATATTGTAGCTATATTAGGGTTTATTTTACAGGTAAGTATTTAGCTTTAAATAGGAATAATTTATTTAATAAGAGTTAATTTATTTCGTTAGAATAAAATTATATTTAATTTAGGGTGTTTTAGTGTTAGGGTTAGACTTAGCTTTAGGGGTTAATACATTTATTAGAATAGCGGTGAGCTCCGGTTGGCAGATTAGGGGTTAATGTTTGAAGTTAGGTGTCGGCGATGTTAGGGAGGGCAGATTAGGGGTTAATACTATTTATTATAGGGTTAGTGAGGCGGATTAGGGGTTAATAACTTTATTATAGTAGCGCTCAGGTCCGCTCGGCAGATTAGGGGTTAATTATTGTAGGTAGCTGGCTGCGACGTTGTGGGGGGCAGGTTAGGGGTTAATAAATATAATATAGGGGTCGGCGGTGTTAGGGGCAGCAGATTAGGGGTTCATAGGGATAATGTAAGTAGCGGAGGTTTACGGAGCGGCAGATTAGGGGTTAAAAATAATATGCAGGGGTCAGCGATAGCGGGGGCGGCAGATTAGGGGTTAATAAGTGTAAGGTTAGGGGTGTTTAGACTCGGGGTACATGTTAGGGTGTTAGGTGCAGACGTAGGAAGTGTTTCCCCATAGCAAACAATGGGGCTGCGTTAAGAGCTGAACGCGGCTTTTTTGCAGGTGTTTGTTTTTTTTTCACCTCAAACAGCTCCATTGTTTCCTATGGGGGAATCGTGCACGAGCACGTTTTTGAGGCTGGCCGCTTGCGTAAGCAACTCTGGTATCGAGAGTTGAAGCTGCGTTAAAAATGCTCTACGCTCCTTTTTTGGAGCCTAACGCAGCCATTTTTTGGACTCTCAATACCAGAGTTACTTTTATGGTGCGGCCAGAAAAAAGCCAGCGTTAGTTTTTCGGGTCGTTACCGACAAAACTCCAAATCTAGCCGTAGGTCTGTGAACCTTAAAAAAGAAATGTTACATGATAGCAGAGAGAGCACTTCCTTCTATTGGGGAGTAATCAAGACTTAAATAGAGTCCAGTTTGTATCATAATCTGTTTATGTATATGGGAGTTCACAGAGCTTCAGAGTCATAGCCGAGAAAAAAGTAATGAAAGGAGCGCTAAACACAACCTTGTTCTACTTACTCATTAGTCTTTAGCCTACTCCAGCTTTATTTATTTTAAGACCCAATTGTTGGCTGATACAGAGCTGCCCGAGTGGTGAGACCAGTCCCCCCCAAAGATGTCCATAGACTGATGTCCCCCTGAGGGTTGGATCTAGGCTGCGACGTGAGTGATGCCAGGGTTGACACTGCTGAAGGTTTCTGTTGGCCTTCTCCTGGTACCAATTTGCTGATCTGAGTGAGCGGAGTGATCCCTTGTATAGCAGCGAATGGATCTGTCCGTCTGCACATCCTGGAAGAACCCAAGGCAGCTGTAGAAGCCATGTGTGCGACTGTGGGAGCTGAAACTGACACAAGTAGGGTGAGCATATCGGGTTCCATTATGTGCATAGGCCACACTGTTGGACAAGCTCTCTCCCGGTGCAGTACATCTATAGGAAGTAGATTAATTTGCAGTGTCGTGGGAGGACCTCCGTTCTCTTCGGCAAACTCCAGCCTAGGAGCTACCATTTTATCTGTGACCGTTGTGAGGTCTATGCTAGCGGCCATTACAGCAGTTGAGGGGATTTCCTCTGTGGGCTCAGCTCTGCAGGCAATTACGAGATCATCAAAGTCCCATTGCATCTTCTCTCCAAGGTTATCAACAAGTGCCTGTACCTGTAGATAGAAATCCTCCATACTTGGTGGTGTAGTAACGTGTGCTACGTATATTAGACTGCTTCTGTGAGGCCAGTAATCACTACCTCCACGTGTTCGTTACAACCTGCTTAGATCCATATAAAATCCCGTTAGGTTGCTCTAAACAGTAGCTGCTCCACTCATATGTGTATATAAATCAGAGGTATTGTGTTAAATTGCACTTAATCCCCCAAAACACCTAATCTTTCAGGAGCTCAGCAACTATGCGTCTTGTCTGTTCTGTAGTTGGCTCCGCCCCCCTTGTCATTGGTTTTTAGCTATCTCCCAGTAGTGCATTGCTGTTCTTTAAAAAAAAAAAAACTATACTGAGAGAATTAATCAAATTAGATAATAGAAGTAAATTGGAAAGTTGGTTTGGGTTTTATGTCCTACAGACATATTTAACTTTTATGAAATGATGCTGGAAATAATTCGGATACCATATGTCTGTGGGTTGTTAGGTCATTTGTGTTTCTACCGTTGTTTATAAATATCCTTCTATATGTTCCCCTGCAATATTGTTCCCTATTTGATTTAAAATCTTTCCATGCTCTTTTGATCAGCTCTATTTACTTGCATAGCTTATTTTCCAAATATCTCTTTTAAAGGTCATATTGGAAACCTCGTGGTGAATACATTTCTTCTAACACAGATGAATGCACAGCGACTCTCATGTATTCCATCAACCTGAAGCAGGAGGGATCTGTCAGCTTTGAGTACCTATACCCAGATAGTAACATGGGGTTTGAGTTTTTTGTAAGTATTCATGACAACACCAAATGCAACTGACAACTTCACATATTTAACCTAAAGCATTAATTTACAGACTGACAGCAGATTAGTTACTGCAGTTCCCGTTCTAATTGGTTCTCAGAAAGTGATCTACTGCAGGGTTGCACTTACATTAGTAAAGACTGATAATCCTGTAGTTTTAACCCGTGTTAAATCAAAGGTTGCGGATGCTGTTTAAGTCAGATACACAGTAGGAATCACGTGTGGAAATGGTTAAGGGCATGTACTGTATGTCAGATAATTCCTACCAGTAGTTGGCGAGAGAGAGTAAATAACAACGAAGATTATTTGAAGGTATAGGGATTTGTAATGTGAAAAAAAGAGAAAATCAGTGATAAGAATCTGTATATTTAATTAAAAAAAATCAAGGTGGATTAAAGTCTTAAACCACTGAAGGAATATTCCAATGTATTATCAACAGGAGTAAAGTAGTTATAATAATATTATTTGATTACTATAGACCATAGGTCCATAAGGTTTTCTATAATGATAGTGCATCCATAATAGTAGTAGTCAGTTTGTAACAATTAATTTCACCAACATTAAAATGTCTTCATGAAATCAAAGTCAGGATCCACACACACATTTTTATTTAATGGTATTCAAGATAGCTCACAGTAAAGCAAACTAACCATTTTTTAATATCATGTAATTTAAATGAGTATTTCTATAATTTATCTAACCAAAACTAAGGTGATTAATTCTACTGACGTATATTCTAATCAGGAAATCTATTGTGAAATTTCTCCTGCAATCTTTTAAAATGTATGCATAGTAGGAAAAACGTATGACTCTAAAATTACTCTGAAATGTTGGTGTCTAGTAGCTAACATGATTCATTTTATTATGAACCTATCTAGAGGCACTTGAGACTTAACAGGAAAGTCATAAAGGCCCTCAGACTACTATTAACAAATTTTCACATTGCTTGAACCACTCGGCTTTTAAGTGAGTCAAGAGTGTTGGCTGATCCACTGCTACTGATAGCAAATCTGATTGGTCTCTTAGCACTATACAGTAAACTAAGCAATCTAACATGGCTTGCCTATTCAGGTTCAGAATGACCAATGTCAACCAAGAGAAGAGGATTCCAGGTGGTTGAGAACCACTGAGAAAGGCTGGACCTTCCATGACGTGAGTCATATTACTACATAATGTCTGTATGACAAGTGGTTTGTTGCTGCTGTTCTCTGTATTTATGATGTGGAGATGTTATATCTCTGTAGGTGAAGTTGACAAAAGGTAATAATGTTCTGTACTGGAGAACAACAGCATTCTACGTGGGAGGTATCACCCCTAAACCTGTATTGTTGAGGAACATACAAATCACAGGTATATATGTATATTGTATGAGCATGTGTGAGATAAGGTATAACTTTTGGGGAATACACCTAAATCAAAATTTTACAAGGGGATTTATCATTTTTAGTTTTAAACCTATAATATTACTTAGGAAAGATGACAACATGCTTGATATATAGTAAATATTGTTCTCCCCAGGGCCTTTTTAGTGGGTGCACCACCTGTCTGATTTTATTTACCACAAGGCTAAAAATTGAAGTCAATATTAAGCTAACTTTAGTTAATATTAAATGTTTTTAATGTTTGTTGGTCAAATTATCATTTAATACATTTTTGTTAAATGATGCAGTTAATTTGTGCTTTGAATATCTTAAAGGGACATTAAACACTAAATAAATGTGTTAGATAGAATGATGAATTTAAAGAAATGATTAGTCTGAGAATAACATGTAGATGTAGTTTTTAAAGTTTCATTAGCTGTTTAAATATTGACAAAAAAAGTGTAAAGTTTTAGTGTCTATAAAACACTGGGAGCTGCCATGTTGTAACTTAGGTTACCTTTTCTGCTGTGGCCAATTAGGGACAGTTATAAATAGGTAACTAGAGTGTGCAGCCAATGGCTTCTGCATTTCATTTCTAACAGGAACTGAAAACCTCACAATTTTAGAATGAAATTGCAGGAAAAGTGGACAAAATAAATAATGAAAGTATATTGCAGATATATATATATAATTATCATTTTATATCACAATCTCAAAGTGTTTAATGCCCCTTTTATTATCATTTTTAAATGACAGAAAATGTTATAATATTGAATAGTATTACACAGTCCCCACCCGACTACTTCGTAATGCCCCTCAGCTGGCAAATTTTTCTGTGGATAATGTGTTCTTACATGTGATTACAATGAAGCATTGGGATATTTGGATTGTGTTTATTTATTCTGTTGTGGACTATGTTTTATGATCTGCCTTTTAGATTTATTTTGGGATACTGTCTTTGAATACATTATACTGTACGTTTCAAATAATGTGTCCTTGTTTGGGGTTACTTTTTTGCAGGTGCTGCATACACCTCAGAATGCTTCCAATGTAAGCCAGGCACTTATACTTCAGAAAGCGGGAGCTCATATTGCAAATTATGTCCTAAAAACCAATTTTCTAATCGAGGGGCCATGTCCTGTACCCCGTGTGAATCTGAAACATACTCAGGTAACTTGGTCCTGTTGTAATTGATGGGCAACTTCCTGTTTCCAGTGTAAACCTAAACTGTACTTTGGTAATTTGGCCCTGTTGCAACTGAGGGGCCACTTCCTGTGTTCATTGTGAACCTGAAATGAACTCCAGCAACTTGAGTACCTCCAAGGATATTTTTAGGCTTGACATACAGAGGATGGTGAGCAGGAATTTCTGTGAGTTCAGAACAAAGTTTATTTAAGATTGTAGGACTTGATGATCTGAGATTCAGTAGTCAGTCTATTTTCAAGACAGAGAGTTTTATTGCAGTTGATACAGACTTGTATTACTTTTTGCATAGATTTTAATTTTAAAGCCACTCTATTCTATAGAGAATCCCGTAACAACCTACTTATTGCCCACTTTTCAAGTGCATTTGTGTAGCCATAAAGCTACTGAGTGTGCACACACCTGGGCAAAAATTTATTTGAGTAATAGCTGCTAAAATTTTAAAATTCCATAAATCTAGACAAAGGGGCTGAATTCTCAAGCTCCGAATGGAGCTTGATGCCCCTGTTTCCGCGCGAGCCTTCAGGCTCACCAGAAACAGCAGTTATGAAGTAGCGGTCTGCTTCATAACTTGTCCGCCTACTCTGAGGCTGCGGACATCAATCCGCACTATCCTATATGATCAGGCTGATTGACATCTCTTGCTAGCGGCCGATAGGCCGCGAATCTACAGGGGGCGGCATTGTACAAGCAGTTCACCAGAACTGCTTGTGCAGTGATAAATGCCGACAGCGTATGCTGTCAGCATTTATCAATGTGCGGCAGACATGATACGCTAAATCGTATCATGTCCACTCGCACTTTCATAAATCAGCCCCAAAGGCTTTTGGAAAAGTGTTTCTAATGGACTGGGATATCCCCATACAAGGCATAAACATTTGAAAAGTACTGGAGTGTGGGGTGGTGGGATAGCGCTAAAAAAAGCTCAGAGTCAATAAACTCAGAATAATGGTTAAATTACCGATTATGTATATGAATTTATGGATTTGACTTAGTTTTGACTTAGTTTTGGTGTAGGTGTGCAACACTATGCCACCTAATTTGGGAAGGGGTCTATTTCAGATATTTGATAGGGTTTCAAAGATTGACAATAAATCCTGAATGGTATACTTGACAGGTTCAAATTAACCCTAATGTGGGTGTTTAGGTAAAATCCTACAAAATAATTCAAAATAACCCTAGTGAAATAATCAGATAGTTGATTTCATGCTAGTAGTTTATACTAATAGATAGTGTGATGATGGTGTTAATAAGGGTTTGGCTTTCCAAAAGATATGTGTATGAATATAAAATAAAATACAGGGCATTATGACCCAGAAGTAATTTTACTCAGACGTAGTTTTAGTCAATCTCCAGAAAAAAGTTCCTCCCAAACAACGGCTTGGCAATAAAAGCTTATTTAATACTGTACATACGAATACATTTAATACATAAAATAGGTCTAAAACCAGGAGGTAATGTAAAAAAAACAAAAATTTAAAAACAGTTATCCTATGAATGATGCCGGCATCCAAACAATTAAAAATCTTAATTAAAATTGTAAGTGTATATTGTATCTTTTTCACTAAACATACACAGTGTAACTAAATGTCTGTTAGATATATTGGATTAATGTATTGAATTTAAAACCTGACGAACAGATTCTCGCATATCATATAATGGGTATTCTGATCCCATACATGTAATGTCTGTCCCAAATGTTGAAACGGATACCGTAATGTATCTGAAAGATGTTTACAGGTGATAAATACCACAGTGTGAAGTCTTTTTGAAAAGTAACCTTGTTAGAATGTCCGCTCCCGGAATGTTGTTAGCAAGTTGGCAAACAGACTGATCCGTCGTGTTTCCAAAAGATAGTTCAGGAGTGTGTCCTACTCTCTGAAAGAAGTTCCGGGTTAAGGTGTCAGCTGTGGTCCGTGATACAGCAATAGAGTATTCCGGTGTCGAGTGATGTTCCACTTATTTTCTCTTGGTTATTTTTCAGACTGGTTAGTGATTTAGTAATACCGGATCATGGGACAGGAATTATACATGCAGAGACTATTCCTATTTCCGGATATAGCTCAATGTACCTGTCCTAACCTGTATATTAGGTAAGTCTCACCGGTTAGATTTTTAATTGTTTGGATGCCGGCATCATTCATAGGATAACTGTTTTTTAAATTGTAGATTTTTTTCACATTACCTCCTGGTTTTAGACCTATTTTATGTATTAAATGTATACGTATGTACAGTATTAAATAAGCTTTTATTGCCAAGCCGTTGTTTGGGAGGAACTTTTTTCTGGAGATTGACTAAAACTACGTCTGAGTAAAATTACTTCTGGGTCATAGTGCCCTGTATTTTATTTTATATTCATACACATATCTTTTGGAAAGCCAAACCCTTATTAACACCATCATCACACTATCTATTAGTATAAACTACTAGCATGAAATCAACTATCTGATTATTTCACTAGGGTTATTTTGAATTATTTTGTAGGATTTTACCTAAACACCCACATTAGGGTTAATTTGAACCTGTCAAGTATACCATCCAGGATTCATTGTCAATCTTTGAAACCCTATCAAATATCTGAAATAGACCCCTTCCCAAATTAGTTGGCATAGTGTTGCACACCTACACGAAAACTAAGTCAAAACTAAGTCAAATCCATAAATTCATATACACAATCGGTAATTTAACCATTATTCTGAGTTTATTGACTCTGAGCTTTTTTTAGCGCTATCCCACCCCCCACACTCCAGTACATATCTTAGGTGATTTTTTGAGGTTATATCAGCTAAGAGTCTGAGTGTAGCATCTATGAATTAACCTATTCTTGTTTTTTATTATAAACATTTGAAAAGCTTGTGGAAACATTTTTTTATCTCTGGGTGAAGCACATCACATGGGATATCTGATGAACTGAAATAGATGAGAGAAACTAAAATCTATAAGACTTGGGGGTCGATTTATCAAATCTCGGGCGGATATGATCCTTTGTCGACATTTATCATTGCATAAGCATTTCTGGTGAAATGCTTGTGCAATGCCGCTCCCTGCACATTTGCGGCCAATCGGCCGCTAGCAGGGGGTGTCAATCATCCCGATCATATACCTCAGAGGTGGTGGATGAGTTAAGGAGAATCTTCTTAACTTATGTATCCGTCGAGCCTGAAGGCTCACGCGGAAACAGCAGCATACACTGCATGATAAATCTACCCTATTAATGGATTATGGCTTTTCCAATACCATAATATGGTGTCTTATTCAATTTAGATAAACTGTTTCTCAACATATAACAATTGCTGGGTTGATATAGAATTGCTAAAGTCACATGCTCTAACAAACAAAAGCATGTCATTTTTTCCACTAAATTTGTCCTTTAAAGGAACTGTGTATATATATCATTAAAGGACCAGTCAACACATTAGATTTGCATAATCAACAAATGCAAGATAACAAGACAATGCAATAGCACTTAGTCTGAACTTCAAATAAGTAGTAGATTTTTTTATAACAAATTTCAAAGTTATGTATATTTCCACTCCCCTTGTACCATGTGATAGCAATCAGCCAATCACAAATGCATATACGTATAGTCTGTGAATTCTTGCACATGCTCAGTAGGATCTGGTGACTCAAAAAGTGTAAATATAAAAGACTGTGCACATTTTTTTTTAATGGAAGTAAATTGGAAAGTTGTTTAAAATTACATGCTTTATCTGAATCATGAAAATTTAATTTAACCTGAGTGTCCCTTTAATATGAAAGAGCAGTTTAAACATGAGCATTGGCAGGAAGTACTTATCAACCAGAAAGCATTAGCAGGAAGTATACAACTGATACTACCATAGTAGTTTCTGTCTCAGTTTAAATTTAACAGCTGTTACTTCACATTTTTTTTACATTTTCAATGTTACTCTTTAATCTGAATGATAGAAATGACTATAAAGCAAAGTTGAAAACATACATAGCTTAAGTACTTAGGGATGATTTTTCTGATTACTGAAATACTATCTACTTTATCTAGCACCTCAACACTGTAATATCAAATGTGGTAAATCTATGGTAGTTACAGGGCACAGTGTTATATGTAAGGTAAAACAGTTTCTGTGTCTGAAGTTGGCATTCAGAGCTGGACACTTTTTTTTTTTCTGTTCCCAGATACTGGGTCTGCCAACTGCACTGCTCGTCCACCTTGCACAGAGAAGGATTATTTCTACACACACACTCGATGTGATAACAATGGGGAGGTAAGCACTGATAACGGACAAATATGGGTTTATGGGTTATAAAGATATTCCATGTCACTACAAGGTGACACTGTGAGAAGCAGAGGGAGTTTTATGACATAGAATCTGTCAGATTGGCTAAGATACCTTCAGAGGGAAGCCACAGGATAATAACTTTAGTATTTGCTCTCTTTCCTAATAGACACAGCTGATGTACAAATGGATTGAACCTAAAATCTGCACTAACAATGCAAAGGATGCTGTACAACTACCAGCCTCTGGTGTGAAGACTCCATGTCCACCGTGTAACCCAGGCTTTTATCAGACAAATTCCAGTTCATGTGAGCCGTGTCCGCCTGAGACCTTCTCCAATGGAACATGTAAGTTTTACTTCACACCTACAGAACAACAAGGCCACAGGGGTTTGTAATGTAGAGGGTTAACAACAATTACTCACACAAAGGGTTAACCAACTTTTTCTACTTTAACCAGATTGTCACAGTCCAGCCACTCTAGGCCAGCTTGTGACTTAGTTCAGTGGGTGCAAGGGTTAATAAAACACTCTTGTCTGTACTAGACCCAGAATAATGCCCAAAACTCACCCTTTATGCCACCCACACTAAACCATCTCTGGTGGCATCACTTAGGTTAATTATATGGGAAATATTAAGCAAATACCTTACAAATAGATTCAAATCCTAAAACACATTTTGGCAAAAATATCTAAAAACACAAAACTGTTATTAATAGTCTCTTTCGTAACGTGGTTTTTAAATATTAGACAAAGGCAAAATCTTAATAAAAGAATATCTATTATGAACAAAAAGAATCAAAGTGCATATAAAGGGACAGTCTGCACCTTAGTCATCTTAAAGTCTTACCTTAAATTAAGATGCACCGTTTCTATATCATGCAGCAGGAACAGAAAAATGAATAGTGTTTCAGGCCAATTTGAAATGGCTGCCAAGCTCAGTCCACTGATGACATCATGATATGAGCTGCATATGGCATCCAATCACAAAAGGCTCAATAGTTGGATTCAACAGACGGTCAATGCTAATCAGCAGAGTGCCTAGATGCAGCCCAGATCGTGATGTCATTAGTGGGCTGAGCTTGGCAGCCATTTCAAACTGGCCAGAAACAATATTCATTTTAAAGTAACTTTTTTACTGTTGCTGCTGCATGATATAGAAAGGGTGCATCTTAATTTAAGGTAAGACTTTAAGATGACTCAGGTGTAGACTGTCCCTTTAAATGCACTTTGACTCTTTTTGTTCCTAATAGATATTCTTTTATTAAGATTTTGCCTTTGTCTAATATTTAAAAACCACATTGCGAAAGAGACTATTAAAGGACCAGTCAACACAGTAGATTTGCATAATCAGCAAATGCAAGATAACAAGACAATGCAATAGCACTTAGTCTGAACTTCAAATGAGTAGTAGATTTTTTTTCCTGACAATTTTAAAAGTTATGTATGTTTCCACTCCCCCTGTACCATGTGACAGCCATCAGCCAATCACAAATGCATACACGTACCATGTGACAGCCATCAGCCATTCACAAATGCATACACACTTATTCTTGCACATGCTCAGTAGGAGCTGGTGACTCAAAAAGTTTAAATATAACAAGACTGTGCACATTTTGTTAATAGAAGTAAATTGGAAAGTTGTTTAAAATGGCATGCTCTATCTGAATAATAAAAAGTTAATTTTGATTAACAGTATTGTGTTTTTAGATATTTTTGACAAAATGTGTTTTAGGATTTTAATCTATTTGTAAGGTATTTGCACGCAGGAGGCTATTTGCAGCTTAATCTAAGGTAAGACTTTAAGATGACTAAGGTGTAGACTGTCCCTTTAAATTAAATAATAAAAGGAATTAACAAACACAATTACACAAAGCAAACCGTTTGTATTAGTTACAGTTATTAGTATGTCTTGCTTTTAAAGTCAAACAGCAGCATGCTTAGTTACTAGGCTCCTAATGTGCTGACTACAATTTTCAAAGTGCAAGCCAAGCCTTTTATGAGTGCCCACAACTAACTGTCAAGCCGACCAAGTAGTTTACACCATGTAATAGATACATTTCCTACACAGCTCTCTTATGGGTCAATCCTGTGGCTTGATTTCTCAGCATAGGCCACCAACCACTTTCCCAACCTATCATCCCTTTATGTGAAATGGTTTGTGATCTTCAAGAAACTTTTTGGGTGTAGCAAGCAATGGCCAACACCCAGTGAGTATACAAATAGAAAAATGCATGTTGACATCATGTCCACTGGAATGCAAAGAGGTTTCTTGGTAAATTAATTTCAGTTTCCTTATTAGAAATTTAGGTATGCTGAAAATAAAGGACCAGATTATTAAGTGGATTGCAAAAAATAGCTTTTGCTAAAGTGATATTTGCTCTCCACTTTGTAATACCAGCGCACGCAAATGTGTGCTAGTATTATGGGTGAGGTCCAATGCGAACGTGAGAGCGCGCTTCTATAGGCTCTAAGGGGAGCTTCATTCTCATGCTGTGAGACACGGCAGAGAAACTAGCGGAGAGAAGGGAGTAAGTCGCCCAGCGATGGGCAGCAGAATGTAAATATATATGAATATATACATATATATTTATGTGTTAATATGTGTACATATGTATACATATGTATTTACAGGGAACATACAGTTTCCATAGACCACTATGTAATGGCACTTTTCAGTGCCTTTTTTTTCTAACACCCCACAGCTGCCGACTCTAGCCCCCAAAAACTGATAAGTGCAGTTTAAAAAGAAAAAAGAAAAATAGCACAAGTTTGGGGGCAATTGGGGGACATTTAGAAAATTAACTAGAGGTCTGCAGTAACAATAACCAGAGACTTGTAATGGCTGGTTATTTATCACATGCACGCAAATGGGCAAATTTGCCTGTTTGAGGGCGTGCGATAATTTAGCACCCCACTTGTAATCTAGCCCTTAATGTTTGATCAGAAAAACATCTATTAAAGGGACAGTCAAGTCCAAAAAAACTTTCATTTTTCAAATAGGGCATGTAATTTTAAACAACTTTCCAATTTATTTTTATCAACAATTTTGCTTTGTTCTCTTGGCATTCTAATTGAAAGCAAACCTAGGAAGGTGCATATGATAATTTCTACGCCCTTGAAGACTGCCTCTATTTTATTTACTTTTCACAGCAGGGGAGAGCTAGCTCATGTAGGCCATATAGATAGCATTGTGATCACGCTCGTGGCTAGTGGCAGACACTGCACTAATTGGCTAAAATGCAAGTCAATAGATAAGAACTAAAAGTCATGTGATTAGGGGCGGTCAGAAGATGCTTAGATACAAGTTAGTCACAGAAGTAAAAAGTGTATTAATATAACAGTGTTGGTTTTGCAAAAAACTGGAGAATGGGTAATAAAGGGATTATCTATCTTTTTAAACAACAAAAATTCTGGTGTTGACTGTCCGTTTAATTGATGGATGACCGTTTTTTTTTTTTTTTTAATTTCTATAATGGTTCTAATCCTATTGGGTGACAAAGACTGAAAGGCTGCCTCTGTGACATGTCACAGAGGCAACCTTTCTGTCTTTGTCACCCAATAGGATTAGAACCATTATAAAATTTGTTAAACATTGGACAAGGTTATATCTCAAACCTGTTCTATGTCATGACATAGAACACGTTTGAGATACAACCTTTTTTTTTTAAGGGAATTATATTATGCAAAAGTCACATAAGGCTACTGTTGAATTCAGTAGCTGTTAACTACATAGAAATTCTCCAGTAATGTGTCCAATGTTTAACAAATGTTATTGCCCTAGATTCACCTGACTTCAGAGAGACCCATAACTTTCCTGGTAAACTCTAAATGAGATAGCTGGGATAAATTATATTCTAAGTATAAACTTTACAATTAGTTTCAACAGACAAAACACTCATAAAAGTCCACCTAGATTTTTTTGTTCTCTTTACCATGGTAAATATATACTTTTTGTATTACTTCCTATCTCTTAAAAAGAAGTGATCATTATTCTGTCTGAAAGTCAACACTTGCTAATAGAAGTAAAGGAAAAGTCTCTTAAAACTGAAACTGCATACTGTTACTGACCCATGAGAGTTTAATTTTCACTTTAATTTCACTTTAACCATCCTGGTGCATCAACTATTGCAGTAACTCATAACCCACTCCAAACGTTAATCATTGTGGAATACAGCAGCACCTGCATTTTCAAAACAGGGCAGACCTACCCCTCTGCACAACCCCCAAATGGTCATTGCAATATCATGATCATTCAACCCTTAGATTCCCCCCTAAGTGAAAAAAACACCACATCAAGACCCCCAATAAAATCATCTTCTAACCCAAGACCTCACACAAAAACACCTTCACCCAAGATAACTATGATACAGGACAGTTCCTCAATACCAATATTGCAAGCCCCTCATCATAGACCAACCCACATATAATTCCTTGTTTTCAACGATATCCAGTCCACAAGGAACACATCACAATATTCCTATATTTAGAGTGGTGTCATATAAGAATGTATGAACTATAAGTGTAGTTATATATGTTCACTTATGCAAACAAAATTATATTTACTTTGAACCTCAACATTCTTAAAGGGGCATGGAAAATGCTTGTGTTCTACCAACATTTTACACATTTTTTTTCAAACAGCTATAGGGAGAGAGATCAGCAGAACTTTCTTACATCCGGCTTATATCAGGTTACAACTTTTACAATCACATAACATCCTGTACTGTTACTGGCAGAGACAGATACAGTTTTTCTTGCTCCCAGTTCATGGTAACGTTTGAACAGTCTTAGCAAAAAAGCCTATCACAGCTTATGTTTCATTATACGCTCACAACACACATGCACACACACACATGCACACTTTTTTTTCTCCGATTGAGATAAGCCAGGATTTAAAGGATTAATGCTTTTCGCTCTCATAACCTAACATTTTCCTATAGCCACACATAGATTAAGTTTTTTTGTTTTCTAATGTTTAACTGATTGAGAAAATATCTATAGCTGTATTGGTGGGGTGGGCAAGAGAGAGACTATATTTGTTCAGCTCAGAACACATCAATTTAAAAAACAAACAAACACAAAATGCTATAACATTTTAAAATATCATCCTTTTATTATCTACAACCTTTCATTGCTCCATTTATCTGCAGCTTGCACTCAGTGTCCTGTTGGTACGGAAGCAGCGATGGGCTTTGAATATAAGTGGTGGAATTCACTGCCAGCAAATATGAATGCCACAGTTATGAGTGGGCTCAACTTTGAGTATACAGGGCTATCAGGTATGTGCTGACAGACTGCAACAGGGTTACTCAGAAACTGCCTGCACATTAGCTGGTCTCAGCCGAGTAATAGAATCATCTAAGGTTTGTTGGTCAAATGGATACTCTTTTTTTCCCCCTCAAAACATTGTGCTGAATTTCATTGTATTTAAATAGTGAATAGCAGTTGTTTTTTATTTATATCAGAGATCTAGGTGTCCATCTCCTTTCTATTTAGCCATCATTTTATACAATGGTTAACAAAAAATTGTTTGTGTTCAAAAGCTGGACCCCTTTAGGAATTATGGGTTATGGGGATGGAAATGGAGTTTGTATTCTTCATATCTGCTATACCATTTGAGTTGGGGGTATTTTTTTCCTTTCTTTTTCAGGTTGGGAAGTAGCTGGAGACTATATTTATACACCTGCTGGATCCTCAGATAATGACTTTATGCTACTCACTTTGACCATTCCAGGCTTCAGGTAAAACTAGTTGGAGAGTGGACATACTTGCAGATGTACCAATCCACTCAATGATTGTCTGTCTAAATCATAATATTTATGCCCCTATTCCATATCTCTTTTGCAGACCACCAAGTTCTGTGGCTCTAGATACAGAAAATAAAGAAGTTTCCAGAATTAAATTTGTATTTGAGACACAATGTTCTGTGAACTGCCAATTCTACTTTATGACGGTATGACATGGTGGGGAGTATCAAGGTTAGACAGACAAGAAGGCTTCATACATTATAGGGAGAAATAGAGCATAGAAAGGAAATATAGGAAGAATGCAGAAAATTAGCTTAGCACACTTACTAAATTAACAAACATTTTTAGTATTACATAATTTTGGGTTGACAATAAGAGGTTACAGGACATTAAGGCACTCAGGAAATGGGGTGGGGCAATAAAAGGTTATAGGACAATAAGGCACTCAGGAACTGGGGTTGTGCATTACGAGGTTACAGGACAATAAGGCACTCAGGAGCTGGGGTGGTGCAATAAGAGGTTACAGGACAATTAGACAGTCTGAAAATATAATACAGCAACAGGATACTGGTGAAATACAAGTGGATCACTAATGTATGACACTTTCTAGCTTCCAATCCAGAAAAATGGAGTCCAGCCTCAATTAGGAAAATACAAATCCTTTATTTTTATTAATCCCACAACATGTTGTGGGATTAATAAAGGATCTGTATTTTCCTAATTGAGGCTGGACCCCATTTTCTGGATTAAAGTATACTTTGGAGTTGGGAAGCTCTGGACTCCGTGCCTCTGACTGCTTGGTGCTGTTCCTTTACAACATATAATTGCAGTTTTTTCTATCCTCCATCAGTCTGTGAATTCTGAAATAAGCTCAGTGGTGGAAAGTTGGGTGGGTTCCAGAGAAAAGCAATCCTACATCTATCATCTGCAGAGGAATGCCAATACTACTTTCACTTGGGCCTTTCAGAGGACACCATTACAGACCACGGTGAGCAGTCACAGCATCTCTGCTAGGTGTTGTAATTTTGTTTTCTTAAATTAGGTTCTATATTCCACCTTACAAGTCCTACTTTTTTCAAATTCAGTTGCAATCATACCCTTTGCAGAATTAAACCTTATCATAAATGACGTTATATCCATGTAGCTTTGAAGTGCCATACACCTTTTTCATCTATAGTCATAATTGTAGTGTCCCATATTCAGTGAGAATCCCACCAGTCCTGTCAGATTTGTGCCATAATGGCATCTGTTTCTTTTTCCATCCAGGACCGTATTTACGCAGCAGATATGGCCAAGATCTACTTCATCAATGTTACCAATGCCCAAGGTGGGGTGTCGTCTTGGTGCCAGCCCTGTGCTGTTGACACAGATTCCCTCTGTATTTCCTGTCCTCCTGGGCACTACATTGATAAGAAGACCAGCAAATGCACCCTCTGCCCACCTAATACTTACCTGAGAGCCCATCAGATATATGGAAGGGAAGCTTGTGTACCATGTGGCCCTGGGACCCGGAGCAATAATGTAAGGAAATAATATAGGTAGTCAGTGTTTGGGACAATATAAGATATAGAGGGCAGTTTATTAGAGCAATAGGACAGTAAACCATTATACGGAGTAATCAGGGGATATATACAGAGATGTTTTATAAAACAATTTGGGTTTCTGTAGATAGTTAGAAATAAGGAATTTGGGGAAAAACACAATTTTTAGATATAAATTACATTAAATAAATGAAGAAAATTTAATACTGAAAGTTCATTGAAAAGCTTTTAATCGTAATCAAACACATTTATAGGCAATTCAATTTTGAATTGTTGTTTCCCTTTATATTTAAATCTTTTTATTGATAAAACAGAATAAGTTTATACAGTTTCAACATTGGAGACAACATAAAAGATATAGAAGACTTGTCTATCTCTACATTTCTCTGTATTCTTTGTGTCTTCTATTGGTTAGTTGTAGTTGCTATCTAAAGTGGCAATATAGAGTTTCTCAGTGGGTGGACTACCAGAAATGTCCAGAATCTTGTAGGATTTCTGAGTGGGTAAGGAGTGAAGTTTGAGAATCAAAGTCCCTGCCACTTGCAATGGCAGTAGCATAAGGTTTGTTGTCTCATTATTAGAAAATCTATACATTGGGAAAAAAGAAATGTCTTATGTAACATAAAAATTATGCAAAAATAAGGAAACAGAATGGCCTCTAGTTATCAAGGTCTGGCAGACCTGATCCAACACTGCGGATCATATCCGCCAGACCTCGCTGAATACGGCGAGCAATACGCTTGCCGTATTCAGCATTGCACCAGCAGCTTACAAGAGCTGCTGGTGCAACGACGCCCCCTGCAGACTCGCGGCCAATCGGCTGCCAGCAGGGGGTGTCAATCAACCCGACGCCAGAAACATGGGGCATCAAGCTCCATATGATACATATGCCCCGATAAATGCAAATAATTCTCCAAACGAATAACAAAATAGAATGTTCCGGAAGTTTATAGAAGATGCCGGGATTTTCCCCTTCACGTACGATTAAGTGTTGCCTTGCATAAATGTTTTTAGGTCTCATGCATCTAGGTTCGCTTTTAGGATCCAGTAATACCATATCCTCTCAAATTGTATTTGTGTATCTAGAATCTTAGAGGCTGATTCGTACATTCTGTATGTTGTAGTTAGTTTATTTATCACCTCTTCCCATGGAGGAGCTGTAGTGTCCAGTACTTTGTTATGCAGGTTCTAGTAACCGTGCATGCAATTTTAATGAAAATATTTATATATTTGTTAAATTTCTGCAAAGGTTTGTGAAATAAGTGTTGTTTCCCTTTAAAGGGACATAATACTCATATGCTAAATCACTTGAAAGTGATGCAACTGTAAAATGCTGACATGAAAATATCACCTTAACATCTCTATGTAAAAAGGGAAGATATTTTACCTTAAAATATCTTAAGCTCACAATAGTGAGTGCTCCGTGAACAGTTATACTTCAAGTGCTGTCCAACTGCAACAAAAATAGCCAATCAGCATCAGCAGTGCTGAGCTCATGTTTTGCTTTGCTATGATCTCATGAGATTTCACTGAAATATTGTGAGATTTCATAATAAACTTCCTTAAACTGAATAGGAAAATAACATAACATATAACATAACACATGCCAGATGCACACTCCCTTGCAAGTCCTGGGACAAGAATCCTGATTGGCTACTTAGAGTCTCTTTACAGTGGGGTATGAATACTTAGGGCATTTTGAGGTAAAATATCTTCCTTTTTTTACATAGAGATGTTTAGGTTATATTTTCTAGTCAGCTTTTACAGCTATGCTGCATAACTTTCAAGTGCTTCAAAATTTTGGAATCATGTCCCTTAAGCATATACCGGCCAGTAGAGTTGAAATCAGTATATGGTGTCATACTTATTTGCATGATAACTTACTTAGGGCTAGATTACGAGTGGAGTTCTATTTATCGCTCCTGCTTGTGCGTTAACTGTGTTCCACTTTGACTTTTTGCGCATGTTGGATACCACACGTATTACAATTTTAAAGTCAAATGTTTTCACTCTCGTGCTAAACCGACATGCACAAAAAATAGAAGTTACAAAATCACAGCTGCATTATTGTGTTCACCCATAAAAGTCAATGGAGTGTAAAAATCTGAAGAAAAAAACTAACACCTAACAAGTTGCGCAAATCCGATCGCATTTTTTCAAGTGCACTTACCTGACATGAAATATAAATATCTCACATGCTAATTTTCTTCACATAGCAGAAAATGTATATATAATTATATATAGGTATAGATAGATACATATATATATATATATATATATATATATATATATATATATATATATATATATATATACAGTATATATATATATATACTGTATATATATATATATATCTTGTACATCCACAACATGCACTCACTCCTGTATGCTTGTTAGGTTGCCCAGGGGACCCATATAAATTCAGATACACAGGAGGGCACTCACGGTTCTTTCCATCCACAAAAGTTTCCTTTATTTACATGAATCAAATCATATACAGTATAAGAACATACAAATTAGCTGGTTTATAAAGGTGAACTGAGCCTGATTAAGTTTTACATTTAAAAACCTGTAAACACATCCAGGATAGTATTCTTAAAGGGACATGAAACCCCAATTTTTTCTTTCAGGATTTAGGTAGAACATACCATTTTGAACAACTTTACAGTTAACTTCTATTATCGAATTTCCTTCATTCTCTTGGGGGTACATTTACCAAGTGCCGGGGGGACATGATTCACTGTAGTGAATCATGTCCGCCTGACATCGCTAAATGTCAACAGCATTCGATGTTGGCATTTAACATTGCACAAACATTTCTTGTGAAATGCTTGTGCAATGCCGCCCCCTGCACATTCCCGGCCAATCGGCTGCTAGCAGGGGGTGTCAATCATCCCGATCAGAACTTACGTTTCCGGCGACCTGAAAACTTTGGGCTTAGAATGCAGCATTTGTTGAAGGAGCAGCAATGCATTATAGCTGAGCCAATGACAATCAGTATATATATGCAGTCACCAATCAGCAGCTAGAACCTAGGTTCTTTGCTGCTCCTGAGCTTTCCTAGATTAACCTTTCAGCAAAGGATAACAAGAGAAGAAAGCAAATTAAATAATAGAAGTAAATTGGAAAGTTGTTTAAAATTGTATGCTCTGTCAAATTATAACGTTACTGTCCCTTTAAACGAGCAATTACATACTTTTAGTAGGTCAAAAGAGTTAAATTTAAAAACTCATTGAACAACTCCTGGAAAAGTATTTTATTTATAATTGTAAAACTGTTGGTTTAGTGACCCCATGCAAAGTATAGTGGGAATTTTTGTGGCACAGATGCATCAAGTGCTAGATAAATTTGTTATTGCAGGGTTTTCTAACAATTTGGAATGGATTAGAATTTAAAAAATCTGATAAAAACTTTGAGTTTAGTTTGACATCTTAGTTTTCACTCTTTTTTTTTACTCTCTCTCTCTTTCAAGGCTCGCACCCTTTGTTTTAGTGATTGTCGGGTAGCAGTGCCAGCTGGTGGAACTAACCTGCAATATGACTTTTCCTCTCTTCCCAACCACACATCGTTTCTTGGGACTCCAAGCTTCACTGCAAAAGGACTAAAATATTATCACAGCTTCAACATCAGCCTTTGTGGGAATCAGGTAAGGAAGTTTAGGGCTAGCTACAAACCGAGGCGAAGTATCTATATGAATAGGCTGCATAGAGGTAATACTTTACTATATGCAATTACTATGAAGGCTGAGCTGGGCTGCTGGTTTATTATCTGGTGTTATGTGATGGCCTTCAAAGAATAAAGGGTATGATGATCAAAAACTCCTGGCGTGGAGAGAAATTTCACGCAGTAACAACCAGAACTCCATAGTGAGATAAACATTTACCAAGCTAACATTTGCCTTTCTCATATTCTTTGAGGAACCTCACAGTACTAATGAGAATTTGTAGATAATCTCACCAGAGTGGAGCACTTTTGATCATCGGGCCACAAGACAACTACAGCCTCTGTTTGCTTTGGCCAAAACTAGTGCAAGACTGTCAGGAACAGTCCCTTGTAGAGATTAATGGATCTCATTTATGGACATTTTATACATTTCTTGATGAGAAAGAGATGCAAATACAGCACGATAACAGTACTCAATCATAAATTTTAGTCACAACATGTTATGTAGTATTTTATGCTGTAAACATTAGATCTTCAATGGTCTGAGAGAGAGCTGGACAAGAGTGTTTGTTTGGCCAGATTTAAATTGTTCTCAAAGCCTTTACCTTTTAATATTTCCCCACATTTACTTGTGACTTTCCTGGATTGGGAGGCTAGGGACTGATTTGGGAGATAAGGGTGGAGTTCTACCAAAGAGGGGTTGACACTAGATGAGAATGGCTGGAGCTAGACAAGGTATTTAGCAGAGCTGAGCAGTGGTTTAGGGCATAGATATACAGTCATTAGACTATTACAAGGTCCTGATGAGCTGCAGTAGGCCCATGGGCGAACCTCCCAAAATGTGACAATCCTGTAAAATACAGGTATAATTTGTTAAATAAATAGCAATTCACATAAGCAAGCACCTGGGCGAGCCAATAACACGAGGCATCTATGTGCAACCACCAATCAGCTGCTACTGAGACTATTGAGATATGCTTTTCAACAAGGAATATCAAGAAAATTAAGCAAATTAGATAATATAAGTAAATTGGAAAGTTGTTTAAAATGGCATGCTCTATCTGAATCATGAAAGAAGAAAATTGGGTTTCATGTCCCTTTAAGTGACCACAAAAGTTAAGCATGGAAAACTAAAAGCGAACAAAAACTGCACATTTAGAATACATTAACATTTTTCTGTACTCTGGGGAGGCTGCTTTCAAATGAACCCTTTTATTTTCCATAGCAAGAAGCATAGTGAAGACTCAGTCCAATTTTTTTTCAGAATTATTTCATATTCATATATTTGGAGTACACAACTCCCACTTGGGGCAAGATTACATATACGGGTGACGCCGGTTTTTATGCGGTTTTGGTATCACATATGTTTAAAGATCAAAAATACATCAGAGCGCCAACTTTGAAGGCTGGGTCTATGTTGCACTTCTATATAAAACTCCACAAATTTAAAAATTATAACAGTTTATTGGTTTTAACAATGTTTTTAAAAAGTTACATCAAAATTCATGGATCCATGTAGTTAATAATTAAAAATATAAAATATGTTTAAAATCACGAACAATTTACAAACTTGCTGGTGGATGATTTAATATGTACTCTGTATAATAGCTGATATTTCCAAAATTTGATAGTAAACAATGACTGATAAAACCAATGTTGATAACGACGTGCAAACTTAGATAAATTCAGTTGTACATATATTCCATAATAAACAACAAATCTCAATGCGTTAAAAATAGCATATGGGACAATCCTAACAGCTTATTTTGGGCATCAACGAAAAGTGTGTGTGCGGTGATTCCTACTCCAAAATGAATTGAATGCAGTTTGCTCAAACTGGGTTGTAAAGACTGAAAGATTCTGAATTTCTGTCAGTGTTATGTGCCGGTGTTTGTGACCGGGTGAAAGAACTGGGCGAAAATTATTTTGTGTGTAGTGTGCCCGTGATTGAGTAGTTAATGTTTTTAATGCTGAAAATGGGTTCCTAAGGTGTAGGGCAAATCTAAAAACTTCCCTTGTGGTTTTCCTCTACAGAAAAATATATAAAAAATCATTGCGGCAGTTTGCGTTAGATCATGGTTGAAAAAAACAGTGGGTGTTATAACAAAAAATGATGTGCAGCAAAAAGAATATTTAGCAAAAAATATAGGCAGCAAAAAAATAGTCAGCAAAAATAGTGTGCGGCAAAAAATATTGTGCGGCAAAGAGATATATATAGTGTATAAGTGACAGTTTAATCCAAAACTTTAAAACGAAACCGGTGCCAAAAAATGAGTGAAAAAATGTGAAATTCACGAGTTAGGTGGTCCGGGACCTTATAGTCGTTATGGCTGATTCTGTTCCACAGTTGCAGATAGTCCCCAGTTAAGGTAGTGTGTGTCACAAAGCGAGCCCAATCCTCTATGTGCAGTTTATTCCTGAACAATGTGTGCGGACTTCATAGCGTGGATCAAAAATGTGGTTCGATAATAATTCCCTCTGTTAAAAGAAATGTATAATAGTGTAGATGGCTTTAACTAGTATAATAATAGGAGAGCTACTTACCAGTCAACGCGTTTCGGTCATACACTGACCTTTTTCAAGACTTTATTTATTATATTTTTTGCTAAATATTCTTTTTGCTGCACATCATTTTTTGTTATAACACCCACTGTTTTTTTCAACCATGATCTAACGCAAACTGCCGCAATTATTTTTTATATATTTTTCTGTAGAGGAAAACCACAAGGGAAGTTTTTAGATTTGCCCTACACATTAGGAACCCATTTTCAGCATTAAAAACATTAACTACTCAATCACGGGCACACTACACACAAAATAATTTTCGCCCAGTTCTTTCACAAACACCGGCACATAACACTGACAGAAATTCAGAATCTTTCAGTCTTTACAACCCAGTTTGAGCAAACTGCATTCAATTCATTTTGGAGTAGGAATCACCGCACACACACTTTTCGTTGATGCCCAAAATAAGCTGTTAGGATTGTCCCATATGCTATTTTTAACGCATTGAGATTTGTTGTTTATTATGGAATATATGTACAACTGAATTTATCTAAGTTTGCACGTCGTTATCAACATTGGTTTTATCAGTCATTGTTTACTATCAAATTTTGGAAATATCAGCTATTATACAGAGTGCATATTAAATCATCCACCAGCAAGTTTGTAAATTGTTCGTGATTTTAAACATATTTTATATTTTTAATTGCTAACTACATGGATCCATGAATTTTGATGTAACTTTTTAAAAACATTGTTAAAACCAATAAACTGTTATAATTTTTAAATTTGTGGAGTTTTATATAGAAGTGCAACATAGACCCCGCCTTCAAAGTTGGCGCTCTGATGTATTTTTGATCTTTAAACATTTCGCATTTGACCACTAGGGGTTATCTTCTTGGAGCTAAGGGTCTGATATAGTAGGCGCTAAAGATATTTCCTGTATTTGGTATCACATATACAGCGCTGCATATAATTGCGGCGCGTATATTTCACCTCTCGCCCGCAATTTTTACTCCCATAAGCTAACATAGAACCACATCGCAAATCGGTATCACATATTGAGCGCAAGGACTTACACAGCAAAAATGGAGAAATTTTACTCCATTTTTACCTCACCACACATAGGTAAGCACAGCAAGTCTTGCGCTGAGTTATTAGAGCACTGTAACCCCATGAAAATAGTAACTAACACCTAACGCATGCGCAATGTCTATCTCCCTCCTAAAAATAACTAACACCTAGCGCATGCGCAATATCTATCTACCTGTCGACCGCCAACCCACACCGCAATAACTAATAAATAATATTAACCCCTAATCCGCCAACCCCCACATTGCAAAACATCTAATTAACCTACTAACCCCTAATTCACCTACCCCCCACAACGCCGTATACCTAATAAAGTGATTAACCCCTAGACCGTCATCACCCCACAAAGCAATATACCTTAATAAACTATTAACCCCTAATCTACCATTCACCCATATCGCAAAGTACCTATTAAAACTATTAACCCCTAAACTGCCATCCCCCACCAACGCAATAAACTTAATTAACCTATTAACCCCTAACCTGCCATTAATCCACATCGCAACAAACCTAATAAATCTATTAACCCCTAATCCACCAAACCCCCACAATGCAAATAACTAATTAAATTACTAAGCCCCCTAACCTAACACCCCCTAAATTAACCCAAATTACCTAAATTAAAAAATACTAAGTTACAAACAATTAAAATAAAAAAGCTAACATTACTTAAAAATAAAAAAAACTAACATTAATCTAAGATTACAAAAGTTAAAAAACATTACAGAAAATGAAAAACCAAATTATCAAAAATAAAAAAATTAAACCTAATCCCTATGAAAATAAAAAAGCCCCCCAACCCCCCCCCAATCTAATGCTAAACACTAAAAAATCCTAAACTACCCATTGCCCCTAAAGGGGCATTTGTATGGGCATTGCCCTTAAAAGGGCATTCAGCTCTTTTTCAAAGTCCCATTAAATCCCTAATCTAAAAAAAACAAAAAAACAAAACAATTAAAAAAAATACAGATTCCTTTAAAGTGATGGTACATTTGCCTCCATAACTTTACATATTCTGAAAGCTCTTGTCATTACTAGCATATTGATTTATTTTTTTCAAAACTCAATGAAACTTCTAAAAATCAGCCCTTTATTCAGGCTCCGTTACCTGATTCAATGCAGCCCCTGTCAGAGATTTTCTGATTGTGGTATTTGATTGGCATCTCTTTCAGCCAATAGGAGCCTCACCATGCGCCCCATGGATTTTACTCACAGCACGCTCCCGTGCTTGTAACTCTGCCTGTAAGTAAAACTGTGCATGCGCAACTAAATACACTATTTGCGCAAATAAAACAGGGAGGCTGCTAAAGGGTACAGGTATTTAGTTGCGCAAATAGCGTATTGAGTTGCGCATGCGCAGTTTTACTTCCAGGCAGCGTTACAAGCACGGGAGCGTGCTGTGAGTAAAATCCATGGGGCGCATGGTGAGGTTCCACGCAAAACGGGAAGCCCTGGCAATGCCTGTCACTCTACAGGCACGATCGCCAGGGTAGGAGCGGGTGGGAGCCCCCAGATCTCCCTCAAGGTGGGAGAGTGCTAGTGACGGCTCTGAGCCATCATTAGCACCAGAGTGGGAAACTCTGTGACGGCTCAGAGCTGTCACTAGCACTCAAAGGGTTCAATTCAAATCAGTCAATAGGATGAGAGTTACTGAAATCATATTGGCTGATTTAAATTTAAATTTTTTGGTGTTTTTTTTTTTTAGATTAGTAATTAGGCTTAGTAATTTAATTAGTTATTTGCGTTGTGGGGGTTTGGCAGTTTAGGGGTTAATAGTTTTATAAGGATTATTACATTGTGTGGGTTTTGCGGTTTAGGGGTTAATAGTTTTATTAGGATTATTGCGTTATGTGGGTTTGGCGGATTAGGGGGTTAATAGATTTATAAGGTTTGTTGCGATGTGGGTTAATGGCGGATTGGGGTTAATAGTTTTAATAGGTACTTTGCTATGTGGGTTAATGGCAGATTAGGGGTTAATAGTTTTAATAGGGATTTTGCGATGTGGGTAAATGGCGGATTAGGGGTTAATACATTTATTAGGTAGTTTGCGATGTTGGGGTTGGCGGATTTAGGGGTTAATACATTTATTAGGTAGATCGCGATGTGGGTGAATGGCGGATTAGGGGTTAATAGTTTAATTAGGCATATTGCGTTGTGGGGGGTTGTCGGTTTAGGGGTTAATACTTTTATTATTAGTTCTGATGTTGGTTTGATGGCGCATATAGGGGTTTTATATGTCGGGTTTATTTTTGGGAGGCGGGTTAGACTTTAAGGGAGATTTCACTTTTTTTCTTTCTTAGGCGCCGGAAGTTTCTAAAGTGCCGTAAGTCACTGGCGACTCCAGAAATTTGTATTTACACTTATTTCTGGACATTGCTAGTTTATCCGACTTACGGCACTGTATGAACTGCCGGCGGGGTTTATGTGATACCCCGATGTGCAAGGTGAAATTACGGGCAGCACGGGTTTCAGCAGTTACGCTGAAGCTTGCGCCGCATATGTAATCTCGCCCTTGGTATCAAGAAGTTCTAATTATGAGCCTGGTTTTAAACATTGCTTACAACTCTGAACTACAATTACTAATTTGGATGAAAAGTAATATATACTTACACATAAAAATATAGTCAATTACATAACTCCATCTAGGCCTGCAGATCAAAATAATTTTTTAATTGAAAACAAAAGGGTTGCCCTTAATTTAAAATAATTTTTTAAAATTCTTTGACCAAATCACTTTACCTAGCTAAAAAAGCACCTAACACTGCAAATAACTATTGTGTATTTCCCAATCATAGGCACTAACATTGATTTTTATAATCCGGGCAGGTGCTACAATAGAGGCAGCCCCCACAAACATCCTAATTAGTATTCTGGAGCTGATGATGGGCACTTGTAGGAGCCAAACCTCTAAATGTAGGCACTATTTAGGCAATGTACAATGCAGCATATATTGTTGTCTGTGTACAGGTACTCTGCATTAATTATACAATGCAGCATGTTTATTAACGTATAGATGCCTTGCGTTATCGTATAGTGCAGAGTTGTGTTTATTAGTGTATAGATGCCTTGTATTATTATATAGCGCAGAGTGTTATGTTTATTAGTGTATAGATGCCTTGCATTATCATATAGTCCAGTGTTGTGTTTATTGGTGTATAGATGCCTTGTATTATTATATAGTGCAGAGTGTTGTGTTTATTACTGTATCAATGCTTTGTATTATCATATAGTGTAGTGATGTGCTTATAGGTGGATAGATGCCTTGCATTATTATATAGTGCAGAGTGTTGTGTTTATTGGTGTATAGAAGCCTTGCATTATTATATAGTGCAGAGTGTTGTGTTTATTGGTGTATAGATGCCTTGCATTATTATATAGTGCAGAGTGTTGTGTTTATTAGTGTATAGGTGCCCTGTATTATCATATAGTGAAGTGATGTGCTTATTGGTGTATAGATGCCTTGCATTATCATACAGTGCAGAGTGTTGTGGTTATTGGTGTATAGCCGCTTGCATTATCATATAGTGCAGTGCTGTGTTTATTAGTGTATAGATGCCTTGCATTATTATATAGTGCAGAGTGTTGTGTTTATAGGTGTATAGATGCCTTGTATTTTATAGTGCAGAGTGTTGAGTTTATTAGTGTATAGATGCCTTGCATTATCATATAGTGCAGAGTGTTGTGTTTATTGGTGTATAGATGCCTTGCATTATCATACAGTACAGAGTGTTGTGTTTATTAGTGTATAGATGCCTTGCATTATCATAGCGTGCAGAGTGTTGTGTTTATTAGTGTATAGATGCCTTGCATTATCATATAGTTCAGAGTGTTGTGTTTATTGGTGTAAAAATGCCTTGCATTATCATACAGTACAGAGTGTTGTGTTTATTAGTGTATAGATGCCTTGCATTATCATATAGTACAGAGCGTTGTGTTTTTTAGTATATAGATGCATTGAATTATCATATACTGCAGAGTGTTGTGTTTATTGCTGTATAGATGCCTTGTATTATTATATAGTGCAGAGTGTTGTGTTTATTAGTGTATAGATGCCTTGCATTATCACAAAGTGTAGAGTGTTGTGTTTATTAGTGTATAGATTCCTTGCATTATCATATAGTGCTGAGTGGTGTGTTTATTAGTGTATAGATGCCTTGCATTATCATATAGTGCAGAGTGTTGTGTTTATTGGTGTATAGATGCCTTGTATTATTATATAGTGCAGAGTGTTGTGTTTATAGGTGTATAGATGCCTTGTATTATATAGTGCAGAGTGTTGAGTTTATTAGTGCATAGATGCCTTGCATTATCATATAGTGCAGAGTGTTGTGTTTATTTGTATATAGATGCATTGCATTATCATATAGTGCAGAATGTTGTGTTTATTGGTGTATAGATGCCTTGTATTATCATATAGTGCAGAGTGATGTATTTATTAGTGTATAGATGCCTTGCATTATCAGATAGTACAGAGCGTTGTGTTTATTAGTATATAGATGCATTGCATTATCATTATCAATTTTTGGTGTAGACTGTCCCTTTAATTGCAGCCATTTCTAGCATTCACATAGCCCACAGGCTATTAGTAGGTACATCACTCTGAGGTACATCATAGCCAGGGGACATACACATGTAACAGACTAATTTCACCTTTATTACACAGAGTTTTTATACTTAGTCTATTAATTATAGAAACATTATTATTTGGTAGTAGATGCTTTATTCTTATTCAGCTAATTGACCTGTGACTTTCATCTCAATGCAACCTTATACCCTCTGTTATATACACAGTATTACCACTGTGGAATGAATTACCACAGCAGTTGCAGTTAGTAACTGTGCTATTTCCTTTTCTTTTTTTAAATTCCTCAACTGCTCCTTTGTTGCTGAGTGCAACTGCTATTTTTCAAATGTCTTATTACTGACGAGTGACATATTTTTATTAAAGGGACAGTCTACACCAGATGTTTTATTTTTTTAAAAGATAGATAATCCCTTTTTTACCCATTCCCCAGTTTTGCATAACCAACACTGTTATATTAATATACTTTTTACCTCTGTGATTACCTTGTATCTAAGCCTCTGCGGACTGCCCCCTTATCTCAGTGCTTTTGATAGACATGCAGTTTACCCAACCAGTGCAGACTCCTAAATAACTCCACGGGAGTGAGCACAATGTTATCTATATGACACACATGAACTAGTACTGTCTAACTGTGAAAAACTTTCAAAAAGCTCTGAGCTAGGAGGCGGTTTTCAACGGTTTAAAAATCAGTTTGAGGCTCCCTAAGTTTAGCTTTTCAAAAATGCCACCAAGAGAACAAAGCAAATTTGATGATAAAAGTAAATTGGAAAGTTGTTTACAATTGCATGCCCTATCTGAATCATGAAAGTTTAATTTGAACTAGGCTGTCCCTTTAAGTGTTATGCAGAACTACATTTTTATTCAGTGCAATATTATTTACTATTCTTACAAAAGGAGGTTTCCCCTTTAAAAGACTACTAAAGTCAAAATGAAATACAATTTAACAAAGGTCCAATTCACATCCATTATCTAAATATGAACATTTTATAATTTAATATTTTATTATTAGTAGTAGAGCACCAACAGATTCTACAGCGCTAAAAACATGGGTCTAATATGCAAGGTAACAATTATGGGCTAGATTACAAGTGGAGTGCTAAATAATTGTGGGAGCACAATAATTAACAAGCCATTAAAAGCTGCCTAATAAATTGAGCCCAATGAGATATCTCTTAACTCTTTAAATAGTCATATTTTGGCTTTTTCTTTTCATACTACAGGAAGGATGCTAAGTGTCTTGACATCTAGGCTTTGTTCTTGCTTAATCAGGATATATCCAATGTCTAAACCAATTTCTTCTCTTTGGAACATTAATTTGTTTTGGTTTTTACAAGCTTTACGGGTTTCTGTTCGAGAACTTTGGACATTTATCCTCTGTCTTGGAAGTTTTTTGCTGTTTTTATCAATATCTACAGCTGGAAGACTTTCTGAATTTTTTGCTCTTTCTTGCGAACTTTCATCAATATAATTTTTTTCCTAAAGGGATTTTTTCAATTACAAAGGTTTTAGACATTCCTTTAATTTGTTTGTCCTTTAGTCCATGTGAAGTTCAGGGGGCTATAGCAGTGTCTTTTAGCTTTTTGGCTAAATCTCATGACTACCAAGGTTTACTTGGAGGTGAGATAGTTTTTTTCCAAAATGCATTATTGCTAATTTTTCTAGATCAGTTTCCTCTTCTTGGATTTCATACTTTTTCTAAATTCTACCACTTTGATGTGTTTGGTAGGAAAGTCCTCCAGGCAGCAGTGTCTGGTATTTAGGTGCCTACTTTAAATCATTTTTGTTCCTCCCATGTCATGATCCGGTGTACAACCGTTCAGGAGACAAACCCTCGTAGCAGTGGTAGGGAGTTGGAGAAACCAACCCTTGACCCGGGAATCAGTATCCTTGACATGGATAGTTGTGATTATGCATTGAGTTATTGCAGGGTTCAAGAGCTGGAAAACACATATCTCCAACATATTCAGGCTCCGTAGAATACAGGTAGTATTGAGCATCAGAGTACATGACTGCAGACTTGACAGACAGCAAAAGATCCTGGCAACTAAGACATGCTGCAGGACACAGAGTGTACAATATGGCTGAGGCAGACGACTGAAAATCACAATAATAGTTACCTGGTAATTGTAATGTTGTAGGATTCAAAATGTATGATATAGCTGGAGTAAATGACTGAATAATAACAGAAATACAAATTAGTAGCTGCGGGATTCAGAGTACATGCAGTAGCTGAAGCAGATGACTGGATAATAACAACAAACAAATTGGTAACTGAAATATAATGCAGAGTTTAGACATAGCATAATACAGCTGTAGCAGATGACTGAATGTACACAGCAATAAAGACTTATAACTGAGATTTGTTTCAGAGTTCAGAGCATACAAAATAGTTGTGTCCAGGAAACAAAGCAGAATAAATCTGGGTATTTGCAGTTAGTAGAAAACAGGCAAAGGTCACCAGGCAGGACAGTAAACTTGGAACAGACACAGAGAGATCTGCTTTCAGAAACCACATCAAAGCTGGTTAACCTATTCTTGAGGGTTTCCTGAATAGAGGCTGCAGGAATCAGGTAGAGGATGATTAATTAGGAAGGTAAAGTTCCAGCAGTAGAATTAATTAAGGTTACGCCCCAATTAGCCTGATTGACAGGAGAAGAGAAACTTAAAGTGGCAGCAACAGCATGCAAGCAGGCATAACAACCCAATTACTTTTGGACTCCACAACTTGGGTAATAGTTGCCAGGAGTAATGGCTCATGCATTCTCACCACCTTATAAAAGAAAACAAAATGTATGCTTACCTGATAGATTCATTTCTTTCATGGTGGTGAGACCCATGAGACCCGCCCATTTTAATTTTTTACTTAGTTCATTTTTTTCTGGCAGCATTTTTAGTTTGCACCTCATTTTTCCTACTTTGTTGTTTCCTACTTCTCCTTTCTTGGCTATACAGTAGACTGGAATACCAGAGAGGTGGGAAGGATTAAAGGGACAGTATAAGCCAATTTTCATATAACTGCATGTAATAGACACTACTATAAAGAATAATATGCACCGATACTTTATATAAAAATCCAGTATAAAACCGTTTAAAAACTTACTCCCAATTTAGCTCTGTTAAAAAGGTTACTGGAACACCCACTGCAAGTGGGAAAAACAGACAAATGCATCCCCCTCCCCCTTCCTCTGCATATGAAAAGGCTCTTTACACAAACAGGAGCAAGCTGGAGTAGGTATACGTCGGTATTCTCCTAAAACGTTGGGGCTTGGTTAGGAGTCTGAAAATCAGAGCAATGTTATTTAAAAATAAGCAAAACTATACATTTTTTTTTAACTGTATGGGCTATATAAATGGATCATCTAAAAAACATTTATGCAAAGGAAAAATTGAGTGTATAATGTCCCTTTAAGTGTTCTAGGAGCTCAGGGAATCTTTGCCTCCTCCTAGTGGCCAGATGTTGAATCCCAGGGGTAATGGACTCTCAACACAATGAAAACAATGAATTGATCAGTTGAGCATACATTTATTTATATTTTTATTTGTTCTGATGAAACAATGAACCCAATTTTTCATGATTCGGGAAGAGCATGCAATTTTAAACAACTTTCCAATTTACTTCTATCATCTAATTTGCTTCATTATCTTGATATCCTTTGTTGAAAAGTATATCTAAATAGGCTATGGAGATGCTGATTGGTGGCTGCACATAGATGCCTAGTGTTATTGGCTTATTTATGTGCATTGTTGTTTCTTCAACAAAAGGATAACAAGATAATGAAGCAAATTAGATAATAGAAGTAAATTGGAATGTTGTTTAAAATTGTAATTTTTTTTTAAACATCTTATTAAAAGGATGTTGTACTTAAAAGTTGTCTTATATAAATGATACTGTATAAACATGTTGAAATTGTGTTTTGTGCTTCCAAGTGTGAAGTACAAGCTGTTTAAATTAATTAGTTGTGTACTTCCTACTAATGCTGAATAGCTGATAGGTGCTTCCTGCTAATGCTGATTGGCTGAAAGGTATATCCTATTAATGCTGACAGGTACTTTATACTAATTCTGATTGGCTAATAGGTACTCCCTACTAATGATCATGTTTAATTGCTGCTTTTTCATATCAAAGAAAGAAGAATTTTAATAGAGTGCCCCATTAAGTGGAAAATTCTATTTAGGAAGTATTTAGTAGTCATGAATTTCCCATTTATGTATGTTTGAGTAAGAGGTTAAGCTTGCATTGTCAATAGTATTTTTGCCTTTGAATGTGAAAATATGGTATATATGTTCTGCTTGGGCATGTGTTTTATTTATATATATATATATATATACACATGTTAATTTATTCCCCCTCCATCTTTTGGAACCTATTAGCTTTTTTTTATGTCACCTTATTTTCCTCTCACAACAGGGGAAGAAGTTGGCGTCATGCATGGATAATGTGACAGATATACGTTGGTCAGATGGAGAATCATCGCGGTCCGTAAATTCCTATGCTTGTCAATCCATATTACTACCATCAGATACTGCTGGGCATATGTCACTGGTGTCATCACAACCAGTTAGCATTGCTGATCGCTTAATAGGTGAGAACATGACATTTTTTATTAGTATTAGTGCTGAAAAGATTTTGTTATACTGCTAGTTATTGATTCATGTTTTTTTGTTTTTTTTCCAGGTGTGACAACTAAGACAACTCTTTTTAATATCTCATCTCCTCCGGAGCTGTTTTCACCAGAGAATCCTGGTATAAAAGATGTAATATTTTATTACAGGTAATCATTTTAGTTTCTTTCATGTTACACTCAGATCTCTAATATTTGTTTACAGTGAAAGTATAGGCAAAAGTAATTAACCAGTAAAACCTCCTTTCTTAAAAAGCTATATCCCTACACTAGAGGCAGAGACACTGAACGCAAACCAAGTACACCACCTTATAACAGCATATTTTATGGCAAGTCACCACCACAGAAGAAATCTAGACATCACATGTGGGATTAAAGTCCAGACCACTTGGATGAGGCCAGGCCCGGTGCTTGCATAAGGCAGCTGCCTTAGTGCACCCCAGCAGTGCGACGCAAAATTGGAGCAGTGATTTTTTTTTATTTATTTTTTTACATTTTAGCAGTGGTGGAACTTCCAGGGTCCCAAAGGTCGCATAATCCATTTGCAGCCACCGGGCCCTGGAAATCTGCCACTTGGTAGGGCCCAGCAGGTCTGAAAATCAGAGCAATATTATTTAAAAATAAGCAAAACTATACATTTTTTAAAAAAACTAAACTGTATGGGCTATAATGGATCATCTACAAAACATTTATGCAAAGAAAAATCTAGTGTATTATGTCCCTTTAAGCCAATTAGTGCTGTGTTGTTAGAATCCACGGGCGTCAGCACAATGTTATCTATATGGTTCACATGAACTAGCTTCCCCTGATGTCAAAAAGCAAATACAAAAGCATGTGATCATGGGGCTGTCTTTAGGGACTTAGAAACAGACAGAAAGAGGTCTAAAGGTTATGAAGTATGTTAATATAACCATGTTGGTCGTGCAAAGCTGGAAATGGGTAATAAAGGCATTTTCTATCTTTTTAAACAATACAAATTTTTGTGTTGACTGTCCCTTTAAATGCACTCTTCTATGCTGAAACCCAGGAGTCATGGGATAACATTAATACAGCAAGTCTAATGTATAGTTTTGAATGTCATATGTATATGCATTTATTATTTAATCTGTATCACTATGTTTTTATATTTCTGAAATATTAAAATTAAAAAAATTTTTAAAAAAATATTCATATAAATATTAACTTTTTTTAAAAGGGTTTAAAGGTATATGGTATATGACAAGGTATTTGAATGAAAAGGGCTATAATGAATATATATGTCTAAATATGTGTATGGGTGTATATATATATATATATATATATATGTGTGTGTGTGTGTGTGTGTGTGTATATATGTATATATGTATATAAGACCCTGAAACTGAGCTGCAGCACAGTGGGCAAGGCCATACAGCGGTTTCACAGGACAGGTTTCACTCAGAACAGGCCACGCCATGGTCGACCAAAGAAGTTGAGTGCACATGCTCAGCGTCATATCCAGAGGTTGTCTTTGGGAAACAGACGTATGAGTGCCGCCAGCATTGCTGAAGAGGTTGAAGGGGTGAGGGGTCAGCCTGTCACTGCTCAAACCGTACGCCGCACACTGTATCAAATTGTTCTGCATGGCTGTAGTCCAAGAAGGAAGCCTCTTCTATAGATGATGCACAAGAAAGCCCGCAAACAGTTTGCTGAAGACAAGCAGACTAAGGACATGGATTACTGGAACCATGTCCTGTGGTCCGATGAAACCAAGATAAATTTATTTGGTTCAGATGGTGTCAAGCGTGTGTGGCGGCAACCAGGTGAAGAGTACAAAGACAAGTGTGTCTTGCCCACAGTCAAGCATGGTGGTGGGAGTGTCATGGTCTGGGCCTGCATAAGTGCTGCCGGCACTGGGGAGCTACAGTTCATTGAGGGAACCATGAATACCAACATGTACTGTGACATACTGAAGCAGAGTATGATCCCCTCCCTTCAGAGACTGGGCCGCAGGGCAGTATTCCAACATGATAACGACCCCAAACACACCTGCAAAACGACCACTGCCTTGCTAAAGAAGCTGAGGGTAAAGGTGATGGACTGGCCAAGCCTGTCTCCAGACCTACACCCTATTGAGCATCGGTGAGGCATCCTCAAACAGAAGGTGGGGGAGCGCAAGGTCTCTAACATCCACCAGCTCCGGGATGTTGTCATGGAGGAGTGGAAGAGGACTCCAGTGGCAACCTGTGAAGCTCTGGTGAACTCCATGCCCAAAGAGGGTTAAGGCAGTGCTGAAAAATAATGGTGGCCACACAAAATATAGACACTTTGGGCCCAATTTTGACATTTCCACTTAGGGGTGTACTCACTTTTGTTGCCAATGGTTTAGACATTAATGGCTGTGTGTTGAGTTATTTTTAGGGGACAGCAAATTTACCCTGTTATACAGGCTGTACACTCACTACTTTACATTGTAGCAAAGTGTCATTTCTTCAGTGTTGTCACATGAAAAGATATAATAAAATATTTACAAAAATGTGAGGGGTATACTCACTTTTGTGAGATACTGTATATAAATATATATAAATGTGTATATACAGTATAACTGTTTTAATCAATTTAAATATGTAATATTTAATTATGTGTTTAAGTGTGTATGTACTGCAAGTATTTTACATTCCAATGTTCTTCACATAGTAGAAAATGTTTTTAGTATTTTAAATAGATATTCCTATATATATATCTGTATATATTTATACCTGTATGTATGTATGTATATATATATATATATATATATATATATATATATACATAAATATATATATATATTACAAAAATGTAATCACATATATATATATATATATATATATATATATATATATATATATATATATATATATATATATATATATATAAAAATATATATTTAAAAATAATAAGAACATTTTCTTCTATGTGAAGAAGATTGGAATGTAAAATATGCATAGCTACCTTCGACATAGAAGGTCTAATGCGGTGTTGGGTTAGCGTACAAGCAATAAATGTTAATTTTTGTTAGTTTTTTTAAAAGCATTAAATTAATAAAATTCTAGGGGGAGAAGAAGTTAGCATGGTCATGATATTTGAAGGACATTTTACTTTCAACTTGTAATATGTGCGCTAACCCGCCTGTGTTAAAAGCTTAAAGTAACCCTTTCTGTGCCTTTTATACCGTATTTCTGAAAATTTTGAGGTATAGAAGACTATTCCAAGGTCTCTGGTGCGATCTCCACTCTGGCTAGATGGACTACCATTCCTTTAGAAGACAGTATATCTTTCAAGGATCTAATAGACAGAATGCATGAAAGGCTTCACAGATGATCCTTCCAGCCGACAGGCTATATTTTTTTCCAGCTGTCAGTGTAGCATGCATTTCTGCAGCTACTGCAGTTTGGCGTAATAAAATTTCTGACCTTATTCCCATGAAGGTTCCCTTAAAGAAATTCAGTATCGCTTAAGGTTGGTCAAGACTACAAACAGTTTCATTTGTGATGCAGCTGTTAAAATTATAATGTGAAAAGTACTTCTTTGACTGTTCTGGCTAGCAGAGCTTTATTGCCATCGTCAGAGTCCAAACAGGCCAAAAAGCCTTCCCCTCTTCGCAATCTGAAGGTGCCACCCCCAAACCAGATGAATTTCTGATGGGGAGGGCAAATTGAGTCTTTTTCAGGAAGTTTGGAAAAAGTCAATTCAGGACCCTTGGGTACTGAACAACATTTCCCAGGGGTACCGCATAGGTTTTCCTCCTGTCTTATATTCCCAAGGATCCTTTAAAGGCCAGAGCTTTCTCAGCATCTGTATCAGACCTAGAAGCTATGGGAGTAATTACTCTGATGCCATTAGAGGAACAGAATCATGGGTTTTATTCCAACCTCAGTGTCCCAAAGGAAGAAGAGACTTTCATGCCCATAAAAACTCTTCTTTTGAAAGTTCCAACTTGCAAAATGGAGACAATTGAAACTATACTTCCTTCAGTACAGGAGGCTCAGTTTATGCCTACTATAGAGTTAACGTGTGGCACTTCCCTTTGGTCTGGCATTGGGACCAAGAATCTTCACAGAGGTTCTCAGAGCTCTTTTGTTAGTAGTGAGAGCTCAGAGGTTTGAGGTAGCTTCTTACCTAGAAGACATTCTGGTTCAGATTACCTCTCTTAAAATGGCAAAGGAACATACAAGCAAAGTTTTTCATTTCCTTTGTATTCACAGTTGGAAAATCAACTTCCCAAAGAGCTCTCTTATTCCTCAATCTGGGGTTTCATTCCTTGGTTTTGTAAAAGATTCAGTTTCAATTAGTCTGTCTCTCTTGGATCAATGTAGACAATCTGCATAAGGCATTTGATCTTCTTCAAATCTCTTCTCATTTTACCATCCTTCAATGTATGGTAGTTTTAAGAACCAACTATTCTGTCCTTCCTGAAGTGATATCTTCGGATAATATTAATGAGCATATTGTGTTTCCATCTCTCTTTCTAGCTCCAAAAACTCTAAAGAGAGATTGCTTCACAACTTGGATGTGGTCAGGGCCTTGACATTTTATCTTTAGCTTTCTTCTTTATTTATTAATTTCTCTGGTCTCTTAGTTTAAAACTTTGGTTTGTAAAACATAGTTGGTAGCGGGTAGATCTCAATGAGGGATCATGGGAAAGTGGGAGAAATAAAAGCTCTGTTATGTTGGGTGTCTTGCCTCCTCCTAGTGGACTGAACTTTAATCCCACATGTGATGGCTCATGGACTTTCACCTTTATGTAATAAATTAATTTATCAGGTAAGGATGAATTTTGTTTTGTAGCCCAAAAAATGTGCCTGCTTCAAGGAAGAGCCTTCTTACAGTATATCAGTCTGATCCATCTATGTCCCCTGTTCATGTACCGGTTGGGCACCTCTCCCTTTTGTTTTGTTATGTATGCAAATTATGACCTTTTATGACTTATCTCTGTAAGAGCAATGTGGGCATCAAGGAACTGTTGCCCACTGACCTAAATGGGTATGGATACACCTCAATGACAGAGCCCACAGAAGACTGAAAAGTAAGTCTTGGATTTGTAATATCTCTAGTTCAGAGGCAGATTGCCTGGTATTTTGCATCTGGTTTGCCTTTTTTTAGGTGAGACCAGACTGATATATTTCAGGGAAGTTTACTGTGAATTTACTCATAGATATACAAGGTTGGAAGTGGATGCGCTAGGGGAGTGTATGCCTATCTCTGGGAAATTTCCTCAAAAAGTTGCCAAAGAATATTAAATTAAAGGATGTGTGTGAGAGGGTGCTGATAAGTTAAAACACCAATAAAGGTATATATAAAAAGATCCCTTAATCTAATGTTATATATAACATCTAGCAGAAAAATGAAAATGGTATGTAAGACTCTGACCAGTACAAACCCTTTGAAATATCACATTCCCTTTTACAACACGGACCGATATTATATTTGTAATCCTATGATCACCTGGATAATGTGGTTACAAATTAATAATGGTAGAAGAATGCTATTTAAATAAATAAATAATATTTTTATAATCAGTCTTTTAGCGTCTTTTAGATGAGTAAAACACTCTCTTTACACAGCTCTTTCCATCTTTCAAAACTTCTGTATTTTTTTTTGCAAAGAAGCTATTTTTTTCAATAAAAATTATATATATTTTCTAGTGACAATTCCTTTAAAAATATCTATTTTGTAAAGAGAATTATTATTATTATTATTTTTTTAATAGTCTTTCAACTTTATGTTATTTACTTTATGTCTGCAATCAGACAGCTGTAGCCACCTGGGAAATTAAGATACATTAAATAAAGTACACATTTTTGGAAAGTACAGCCTTTGGCACATCAAATGAGGGGGGAGGGTCACATGTATTGCTAGCACAAAAATAAACAATGTAATAATAAGTAGAATATGGCTCTTTGCTAAAAATAAAATATTTTTTTATGCAAAACACCATATTCCATTAATTTGTTGCCCCCCTAAATTATGTGCTAGAGATACATGTAGCCCCTCATTTGATGCGCCAAAGTGTGTAATTTCTACAAATGTGTGCTTTGTGAACCATATTTTAATTTTCCAAGTGGCTAGAACTTTTTAATTGCAGACATCGCAATCTTGAAATCGTCTAAAAAAAACCCAGCCTTTTAACTTGTATGGGTTATGTCTGCAATCAGACACCTGTAGAAACCTGGGAAACTAAGATACATTAAATAAAGTACACATTTTTGGAAAGTACACCCCTTGGCGCATCAAATGAGGGGCTACATGTATTGATAGCACAAAAACAGACAATGTAATAATAAGTGGAATATGGCTCTTTGCATAGAATTTTATTTTTAAAGCAATGTAACTTATTCCATGAATTGCTGCGCACCCCAAATTCATGATAGAAATACTTGTAGCCCCTCATTTGATGCACCAAGCGGTGTACTTTTTGCAAATGTGTGCTTTGTGTACCCCATTTTAATTTCTCAGGTGGCTAGAACTGTTTAATTGCTGAAAACAGTACATATGTGAATGAATTACCGTCGTATCTAAAAGAACAGCGAGTTCAGGTATGCATACCCAAGCTCGCTGTTCTTTTACATACGACAGTAATTCCGTCACATATGGTTGAGCCAAGAGGTTCACGTGATATACACAGAAGTTGAAGCCGAACGCACACGCCGAGTAACAGTACACAGAAGAATCGGAAGGTGATACATGCCGTGGTGAACGGTAGGAAGAGCCTTATCCGTATCGGGTGATACTCCATGTGGTGAGTCTATTCAACCGACGACCCGAAGGTTTTGAGGCCTACTTTACAAATTGTCAACTGTACTGCATTCGATGGCACCAATACGATCGCCTAACATCGCGGCCGTGGACCTGAATACGCTCTCCATATTTATATAAAAAGCTGTCAAAAAGCTGCGCACCAAGTACGGGGCGATGAGCAGCGGACTGTTGTTAACTAACAGTCATCGATCTCGCTGCTATTCGGCTTTTTCCCAGCATTATTTATATACTGTCACTAAACACCGCCACTATACTAAACTGTTTAACCCCTATCCCGCTGCTCCCCGACCCCGCCGCAACTAAATAAAGTTATTAACCCCTATCCCGCCACTCCCGGAGCCCACCGCAACTCTAATAAACGTATTAACCCCTATTCTGCCGCTCCCCGACACCGCCGCAACTAACTAAATCTATTAACCCCTGGCCTCCCACATCACTACCACTTACTAAACCTATTAACCCCTAAACCGCCAGCCCCCCACATCGCCATAAACTAAATTAACCTATTAACCCCTAAACCTAACAACCCGCTAACTTTATATTAAATATTAACTCATCCCTATCTTATAATAAATTAAAACTTACCTTTAGATTTAAATTAAACTATATTAAACTAATAATTAATCTACCCTAACTATTATACTAAAATTACATTAAACTATATTAAACTAATAATTAATCTACCCTAACTGTTATACTAAAATTACATTAAACTACAAATTAAATTAAATATATTATATAGTTAAAAACTTAACCCTACTCAAATAATTTAAATCTACTATTAAAAATTACAAAGTTACAAAAAACTAACAAATAAGTTACACAAAATAACAAACACTAAGTTACAAAAAAAATAAACACTGTTACACAAAATAAAAAATAAATTATCAAATATTTAAACTAATTACACCTAATCTAAGAGCCCTATGAAAATAAAAAAAGCCCCCCCAAAATAAAAAAACCCTAGCCTACAATAAACTACCAATGGCCCTTAAAGGGCCTTTTGCTGGGCATTGCCTCAAAGAAATCAGCTCTTTTAGTTGTAAAAAAAATACAAATACCCCCCCAACAGTAAAACCCACCACCCATACAACCAAACCCCCAAATAAAACCCTAACTAAAAAAACCTAAGCTCCCCATTGCCCTGAAAAGGGCATTTGTATGGGCATTGCCCTTAAAAGGGCATTTAGCTCTTTTTCCTTGCCCGAACCCTAATCTAAAATTAAAACCCACCCAATAAACCCTTAAAAAAACCTAACACTAACCCCCGAAGATCCACTTACAGTTTCTGAAGACCCGACATCTACCTCAACAAAGCGGCAGAAGTCTTTATCCAAGCCGGCAGAAGTCTTCATCCAGACGGCATCTTCTATCTTCATCCATCCGGCGCGGAGCGGCTCCATCTTCAAGATATCCGGCGCGGAGCATCCTCTTCTTTTGACGTCTTCTTCCGAATGAAGATTCCTTTAAATTACGTCATCCAAGATGGTGTCCCTTTAATTCCGATTGGCTGATAGATTTCTATTAGCCAATCGGAATTAAGGTTGAAAAAATCCTATTGGCTGTTGCAATCAGCCAATAGGATTCAGCTTTCATCCTATTGGCTGATATAATTTTCAGATAGTGCCAAATTTGCATTCGGAACATCTGTAATGACGTAAGCATCTATCTGTGTCGGACTGAGACCGGCGGATCGTATGTTACGTCACAGATTTCAACTTTTGCCGGTCTGTAGGCTTTGATAAATAGGGTGAATCAGGCTCACCACAATTATGCTGCAGAATTCCAGCGTATTTGCGGTTGACGGCTTGATAAATAGGCCTCATTGTGTCATTAACAGCTCTGCCGTTCTCCAAGAACATTGTTTCTCTAAGCATATTGTCTTTTAAGAAATTGTTTCCTAACTTTTTGGACATAATTTTCTTTTAACTTCTTTTTGAACTTCTAAGAGGAGTTTAAAGGAACTTTTAATGAACTTTTTACTGCACTCAGATTAATGGTGGTATATCGGAAGACTGATACATATGTTGTATGCACATTAACGTTTTTTAGATTTTTTTTAGATATATAAGTGTTTTACTTATTTGCATATTATCTCTTTAGCTTAGCGCTATATTAAATATGTTTCACTATATTTTGATTTTTTGCTTTATCATTTTAGAGGTTTAAGTCCTATAAAGGTGTTATCTAGTGAGTAAATTAATTATTTAAAGGGTTTGTACTGGTCCTACATGCCATTTTTTATTTTTCTGCTAGATGTTATATATAACATTAGATTAAGGGATATTTTATGTATACCTTTATTGATATTTACTCATAGAACAAACTTTTGTTTGTGTCCTGGTAGAACGCATCTCTCTGTTCATATGTTTGCAGATATATACTTCACTACCTGTTGCTAAACCTCATTTAGAAAATGGTAGGCCACCATCCTTATAATATTTCTCAAAAATGTTATTGAACAGTACTTCCCAATCTGCAGAGCTCCAATCATAACCCTGTTATACTCAAACTTCACAGTCTCGGTCACAGCAGGTTAAAGGGACACTGAACGAAAAAATTTTATTTTGTGATTCAGAGCATGCAATTTTTTTTTTTTTTTTTTTTTTTTTTTTTAATGTTTTATTTTATCCAGCACTGAGTACAGCATCAATAATAATACAGAACATAAGGTACATTACACCAATATAAGATGATAGCCCTAGAGACAATAAAAAGCAAAGGAAAACAATGTATATTACATATCATATATCTTAATGGCTGAACTAGCCAATCTGTCTTGGTAACTCAGTGTTGGAACTTTTTTCCCTAATTTCCTCCCCCCCCCTCCCATCCCTCCCCGTTCCCTCCCATTAACCAGCAGCAACAACCATACATACAACGAAAAAAATAAATAAAAAAAAATAAAAAAAATAAAAGGGGGTGGGGGAAAAGGGGTCGATGATGAAACTCAAGTTACACTAGTCTACCTCAGATCACCACATACCTAATAATACTAGCTCTGAGTTCTTAAATGGATATATCAGATATTCAATTTCTCTTTTGGGGAAGATCTTAATGAAAGGCGCCCATTTGTAAAAAAAATTCTTTATGTCACGTTCATTGTGTATATTGGCATTTCGCTGTTCTAAAACACATTGTTTCTTTAGATGGTTCCTAATTTCTGGGATAGTTGGAGTCACCCTCATTTTCCATTTCTTACATATCAAATATCTGGTAGCTAGGATAGATAAATTAACTAATGTTTCATTAGGCTGACGTTCCTCTCCAGGTCTCAGACAAAATATAATCTGAAACAAGGAGAGGGCTACCAGCTCAATTTTAAGTACATTTTTAAGCCAGTATTCCAACTTACTCCAGACATTTCTCATCCTAGGGCAAGCCCAAAACATATGTATTAAATCCGCCGCTAAATGAGAGCATCTAGGACATTTATCAAATTCAGAATTTTGGACTCTAAGGCCTCTCTCCGGGGTGAAATATGCCCTGTGCAAAAGTTTCAAGTGAGCGTCTCGCCAGTTAGATGAGAGAGTTGATTTTAAAACTTTGTTCAAGGAAAGTTGTATAGTTTTAAATTCTATATTATTATGTGGAATTATATTGTTCCAAGTTATAGCTAAATTCTCCCCTAGCGGGACCGCCTTACTAAGACTCAAGAGATGATAACACGGGGAAATGGACATGGAGGAATCTCTAGCTATTGTAAGCCAGGATTCTATTTTACCTAAAGACCAGATCCAGCCAACCTTACGTGCTAGTTCTGTGATGTAATGTCTTATCTGTAAATAAGCAAAAAAGTCTTTATTTACCAAATTGAATTCATCTCTCAGTTGTGCAAAGGATTTAACACCTTTCCTATCTTGATCTATTAGATAGATGACTCTATTTAATCCATTATTATGCCATCTGTTGAACACAGTTGAGTCTAGACCCGGCTGAAAATTCGGGTTTCTAATTAGGGGAAGATATTTTGATGCCTTAGAGGTTATTGAGAGAAGTTTAGTTAATCTAAACCAGGCTTTGAGTGGATTCAAAATAAATTTAAATTCCTTAATACATAATGGGAGATCCTTAGGTTCCAAATGTGCCAAGGCCTGTAGTGAATAAGGTTCACATATATTAGACTCTAAATCAATATTTAAAACATAATTCTTGTTGAGAAACCAGTCTGCTACTATACGGACTAGAAAGCAGAGGTTATAGAATCTTAGGTTTGGGAGTGCAAGGCCTCCCATCTCTCTAGAAGCCATTAGTTTAGAAAGGGCTATCTTAGCTCTTTTCCCCTGCCAAATATATTGTCCAATTGATGAATTTAGTGACCGTATATCCTTCTCAAACAGAATTAATGGGATATTCTGCAAGATATACAACAATTTTGGGAGCAAAACCATCTTAAATAGGGCGATACGACCAGAAATTGATAGTGGTAGGGATTGCCAAGATTTAAGCCTTTCTTTAATATATACTAACATTGGAGTTATGTTCACTTTATAAAGATCTTTTAGATTCATTGGGATTTTAATTCCTAAATATTTCATAGATTCCGTTATCACCCTAAAGGGTATATCTGTTATACTGGTCTTATTTTTCCTAAGCCAAATTATTTCTGATTTTATAGGATTCACTTTGTAACCTGAAAAAATCCCGAAGTAGTCAGTAATATGGAGAAGTTTAGGAATATTTTTTGCTGTATTAGAGAGGTATATGAGTAGATCGTCTGCATATAGTCCGATTTTTATTTCATGGTTTTGAATTTTTATGCCTTCCAGCGAACACCTAAGCTTAATTGCTAGTGGTTCTATGGCTAGATTGAATAGGAGCGGGGAGAGAGGACAGCCCTGACGAGTGCCCCTCTGCAGTGTAATTGAAGAGGAAATATCGTTGTTGATAATCAGACTTGTAAGAGAGTGATTGTATAAATTTTCTACCAACTTAGGAAAATTACCCTCAATCCCAAACTTTGTTAGAGAGAAAATTAAATGTTTATGAATTACTAAATCAAAGGCTTTTTCTGCATCAATTGATATAATGGCCATGTCCGGGGGATCCACTCCCCCCGCTCCTTGTGAACTTTGTATATATTCCATTGTAACTAGTAATTCTCTAATTTTTGCTGAGGAGTTACGGTTGTTAATGAAACCGGCTTGGTCCGGATGGATTACTGTGATTAAGATAGATTGAAGTCTTTTTGCTAAGATAGAAGCAAGAATTTTATAGTCCGAGTTTAACAATGCAATGGGTCTGTAAGACTCCTTGCATGTGGGGTCCTTCCCTTCTTTTAAGATCAAGGTAGTGAGTGAAGATGCAAAGGAAGACGTAACCTGTTTTTGTTTAATAAAGATATCATTGTAAAGATTGCTCAAATATGGCGCTATCTCTGGAAGTAAAATTTTGTAAAACTCGTTGGGTAATCCATCCAGACCAGCTGCCTTGTTTAGAGGAAGTTTAATGAGTATTGCTCTAATCTCTTCTAGGGAGATAGGTGCATTAAGTCTATCGATCTCCTCAATTGTGGCCATTGGAAAATTGATTTTACTACAGAATTCTGTTGCTTTATTTATGTCAAACTCCTTACTAGTGTAAAGTTGTTGAAAATACTGATGGAATACCCTGGTTATTTCTTCAGGCTTAGTTAAAAGCTTCCCATTATGTTGAATTCCATCAATATTAAGACTTTTATTCTCATTCTTAATTAATCTGTTTAACATTCTGCCTGACTTATTGCCAAATTTATGCAATTTAGCTTGCATCTTAAGCTCATTATTCGTTTCCTGCATTAGGTAGAAGGTGTCTCTCGCCGCCTTAGCTCGTATATATTTTGCCCAATTTAAAGGCGTTCCTTCCAGTAAGTATAGATTGTAGGAATTAATCAGTGAATTACAGACTTCCTTCTCTCTTGCCTTTCTTTTTTTGTTCTGAATAACCGAATATGCCAAGATTTCTCCTCTGAGGACTGCTTTAGCAGTTTCCCAGAAGATATCAGAACGTTTAACATAGTTATTATTAAATTGAAAATACTCCTTAAATTTATTCTTAAGGCATTCTTTAAATTTAAAGTCATTGTGAAGGTAGTAGGGGAAAAAGAATCTCTGATTCTTTGGTCTACCGTAAGTAAGGTTAAATTGAAGAGTGATGGGCCCATGGTCCGACAGGAAAATAGGCATTATTTCGGACTTAACCGTGGTCAAGCTTAACTGTTCTCCAATTAAAAACAGGTCAATCCTAGATAAAGTTTTGTGTGCTTTAGATAAGCAGGTGAAATCTTGAGTATCAGGATTCTGATGTCTCCAGATGTCACGCAAGGAGAGGACCTGTTTAATTGTATTAATTATTTTGAAATCAAGATTGTCTTTTTTCTGTTTCAAACTTTTAGTATTTTTTCTAAGTCTGTCAATGGGACATTTGGGGGCCATATTAAAGTCCCCACCCAGGATTAAATGTCCTTCAGCCCTTAGAAGAAGTTTTGCCTGTAACGCGTCCCAAAATTCGGGGTCACTTTTATTTGGGCCGTAAACATTGCAAATTGTGTATTTTGCCTGACCTATTTTCACCTTGGCCAAGACATATCTCCCCCCAGGATCCGCCTCAGAGTCCAAAATCTCTACCCTAAGTTTTTTGCCTATAAGTATTACTACTCCTCTCTTCTTCCCTACACTCGGTGCTATAAGAACTTCTTTTACCCAGGATGATTTTAATTTTAGTGATTCCTCTAGATCTAAATGTGTTTCCTGTAGTAAGCCAATATCTGTCTGGGCTTTTCGTAGATGTGACAAAATTGCTTTACGTTTAATGGGGGAAGTAATTCCCCCTACATTCCATGATACGATTTTAAATTTTTCCAGATTTTGTGTTATTTTTCTCTACTATATAACAGGGAGGAAAAAGAGAGAGAAAAAAAAAAAAAAAAAAAAAATTATATGTAGAGAACAGGAGGAAGGAAGGGGGGGAAGGGAGGAGAGTCCCAATGCCCCTTGAGAATGCTGGGACCATACATCTATTTCCACATTTAATACAAAAACAAAAAAACAAAAAAAAACCATATTGGAGCACATATAATAGATCAATAGTCATAACTTATCCCCTGACTCTATCCAGCGAGGGATTTGTAAAGTTTTTCAGCTATTTGAGCATCTTCAGTAATATGCGTTACTCCATTTAGTACCACTTTCAATTTTGAGGGATACATCAGAACCGCCCTATGTCCTTGTTGTATAAATTTTGAACAGATCGGGGCTAATTCCCGTCTTTTTAAGGCGGTATCTGCCGAAAAATCTTGGAAGATCATAATTTTATTACCTTCTATCATAATTGGCTGATTTTTTCGTGCATGCTGCAACAGTAAATCTTTATCTTTGTAATTGAGTAGCCTGGCTATTACCGGCCGGTTTCTATTACTGCCGATGCCTTCTGACCGTGGAGGGCCTATTCTGTGGGCTCGTTCCACTATGATCGGGGGGTAAGAGGGAGGAATCTTTAGAGCTTTGGTAAGAGTATCGGATATGAAAGAGTCAAGGCTTTCAAATTGTTTATTTTCAGGAAGGCCAATTATTCTAAGATTATTCCGTCTTGAACGGTTTTCTAGGTCCTCTAATCTATCCATAATTTTTTGTAATTTTTTATCTGAGTTCTCAATCTTGGAACTATGGGTGATTGTTTGGTCTTCCAGATCCGATACTCTCTGTTCCATTTCTTGGAGTCTATTCGAAAATTGCCGCACCTCATGTGTTAAAGAGGAAATATCTTGCTTAATTTCAGATTTGAGAGTTTCAAATTTAGGGGTTAATGCCTCTGCAATATTGGTCACTAAAGACTGCATGTTAAGATTGTCTGGTATATCTGCTAAATTACTAAGACTTGTTTGTTCAGCAACTGAATCTGATAAATTCTTAAGCTTCTTATCTCTGTGTCTTCCCGTCATATTTGGGGAGGGGTGTTTTGGGGGGTTGGAAAGATATTTATCCATGTACCGCGTGCTTGTGAATTATAAAAAAGTGCTCCGAAGTGAGGAAAGGGAAAGAAGGAAGGGGAAAAAAAAAAAAAAAGGGGGGGGGGGGGAAGGGAGAAAGTGGAATTGTGAGTGTGTGATAAATAATGAGCCAGTTGACGGTAAGGAAAGTGAAAATGTACCCGTGAGAAAAGTGAAGATTTAAAGAGAAGGGCTGTGGAAGCCTGGGGTTGTAAAAAAGAAAAAGTTGGAAAGCCGTGATTTGTGGTGAGGGTATTAAGTTTAATAATTACTTGAGGGGGTGAATTTATTGTGACTAGTGGTAGTGTGAATTTATTGCGACAACAGGGATATATCTTTCCTGCCTCCTCTAAGTCCAACCAAGAGGTCTGCAGTCAACTTTTTCCAAGTTTTAGTTTATGTATCTGCGTATATGTTTCTACTCAAGCCAGGCGTGATATATTTCCTCTCTTACAATATTTTACAGCTTATACAGTAAGATTATTTATAAATATGACACTTAGAGGGCTATGTTGAACAAGCACCTGTAGGGGGAGGGAGTTGTGTGGGGCAGAATAGCGGCAGTACAGTAAAAGTTATCCTCTACCTGTTCGTAGGTTTTAGGGACACTTATGTATGTATATACAGGAAATGGGGTTATGAGAGAAAATTTTTCTTTTCCGCCCCTCCCCTAATTAACGATATTTGTATAGTATGTCCTCTCCCCTTTCTTTTAGAGTAAATACAATTATTATTATATTACTGAGGACTCTATTATGATGTGTACATAGTTAACCTAAAAAGCCATGCCTTTTAGTACCTAGGTATTACCTCTTACAATACTTTTTCTTATATAGCTTCTAAGAATTGTAGTAAAAGGCTAGGGCAATTTATCTCTAGACCATTAATTTAGGTGGTAGTCAGATCAGCAATCTTATTCACTAATTCGACAGATAAAGATATGAAAATGCAAAAAATAAACAAGATAGATAAAAGACCAGGACCGTAGTCTTAATTCTGACTTAGTTACAATTGCAACTTTAACCTCCTTTCCCTTCCAACCAGAGGTCAATAATCACTATAAAGAAAAAATAAGAGATACAAAATACAAAGGGAGAAAGTTCTCTGGGCAATTGTCACTCAGATATTAATCCTTTGATATTTCCAGGATCATGATAGAGTCCCGTTCAGCCCAGTGTCACATTTTTCAACAGTGTAAATCTGAAAGCGTGGGGAATTAAGTTGAGTGTTTATGTTGCTGCTTTATTACGCCTTCAGTATAGTTACTTTTCCCTTGCTTTTATATGTCCCCTTCAGTCGTTCCATGTGCTATTAAGCACTTATGATAATCTTCCTATATCTTCTTTTATTCTCCTCTATCTTCCCCCCTTCGGGTATAGCCTTGTATGAGTAGTTGTTCTTAAATTAGGGGTAAAAATGTTCTCAACCTTACACCTGGTTATGTGTTCCCCAGTATTCACGTTTTTAGTTTAAATGTTGTTTTCGTCGTCTAGAACGGCTGTGCAGTGAGACTTACCCTCTCCTCCGCTACCCGGTCGTCCCTCCGATGGTGAGTAAAAGGCCGGAGCAGGTGCGAGAATGCCAGGAAAAAGCAGGCGCTCCAATTACCTCTTCCACACAACCCGGTATCCTCCAGTGTCTCAAGCGGAGACGTGTCCCACACCCCCTCTCACGCAGCACCGGTGGGAGAGGGGGGGGGGGAAGTGCGAGACAGGGGACCTGCGGCAACGGCTTCACAGCTTGTGCTGTTCTCGGCGCCCAACAGGGCTCTCACTGCCTCCTCCCACGCAACCTCGGTGGGGGAGGGGGCAGACCAGTCACTGCGAGTTACACAGGGGCAGCAGCACCTTCTCTAGCAAACCGCCGGTCCTCCTTTCTCTCGCAGAATGCCGGTGAGTATGGAAAATACAGTTTAAGCTTGAAGTGGGTGCGGAGGAAAGAAAAAGTCCTTACTTCAAAAAGAATATTGGTGTCTCACTGCATCATTGGTTGAAGCCAGGGACAGTTCAGGCATCTGGGACCATTTGCTTTTTTCTTTCCCCTGACGTATGTCTTTAGCCAGGTAACCCCGAGGGGGGAGAGCGTTTCTAATGGTATTCGTGGTACACTAGTATAGCTGGAGGCATGATGTATGTTTGTTCCTGCATCAAAGCAGTGGGTTGGTTTTCCACTGCACGGCACCGGAGGAGATGTTGAAGCCTGTCCGTGTAGCAACCCCAGGTAGTGGGGAGGCGCGAAGTTCCTACCGCCAGGTGCTGTGAGACTGTAGGAGGAGGCTCAGCAATCAAAACCTTGCTCCTCCTTCACCAGGTGCCAGTAAAGCATCCAGAGCATGCAATTTTAATCAACTTTCTAATTTACGCCTATTATCAATTTTCCTTTGTTCTCTTGCTTTCTTTATTTGAAAAAGAAGGCATCTAAGCTATTTTTTTGGTTCAGGAGCATGGAAAGCACTTGTTTATTGGTGGGTGAATTTATCCACCAATCAGCAAGAACAACCCAGTTTGTTCGACAAAAATGGGCCGGCATCTAAACTTACATTCTTGCATTTCAAATAAAGATACCAAGAGAATGAAGACAATTTGATAATAGGAGTCAATTATAAAGTAGCTTAAAATTGCATGCTCTATCTGAATCACAAAAGAAAAAAATTGTCCCTTTAATTCTCAAAAGACAATTACAAATAAGTAATGATTCCACTAACTTTCCAATAAGGTAGTAGTGTTAATAGTAAAGTAGTTCTTTGTTTCAAAAAGTAGTAAAGAAACTATTTTTCATTTAATGGTAATAGAAACTGTGCCAGTATTAAATAAGAACTATATTTTATCAATGTGACAAATAGTAAACCAGTACTATATTTCATCAGTGTAGAAGTAACAGCAGTAAATTAATATTTATGATCAACATAGCAGTGACAGTAGTAAATTGTCAGTATGTATTGTCAATGTATAAGGAATAGTATTGCATACCAATAACATTGCATTGACAGTAATTAATAATATTTATTACCAGTGTAGTAAATATCTATCATCAATATAGTAGTGAATGTAATAAAGAAATAGGGCTAGATTTAACAAGTGTCGAGTGGACACGATTCGCTATAGTGAATCATGTCTGCTGGAGATCGCTAAATGTGGACTTATCATTGCACAAGCATTTCACCAAAATGCTTGTGCAATGGCGCCCCCTGCTCACTGGCGTCCTATAAGCCGCTGGCAGGGGCTGTCAATCATCCCAATTGTATTGGATCGGGATAAAGTCAACCCACCACCTTTTAGGTTAAGGAGCAGCGCTCTTACGATGGGCCTCTGAAGCAGTATCCGCTACTTAATAAATGGAGCTTATAGTCTTTATTATTGTTGTATCAGTAACAGATTTGTTTTTTTCTTTTTAAAAACGAGTGCTTCCATCTTTTCTTCTTGATCTCCAGATCTAGCAATTTGCTTTCTCTAAAATATGATTCCTTGCTATTTTCTTTCATTTTTACTCTGTAGAATGATTAGTCGTGTCTGCATCCTGTTTAAAAAAACCTCTGTATTTTCACAGATCGAATGAAGTTACTCAGGGCTGCAGTTCTGGACGTGCCACTACTGTCCGTATGCGATGTAACTCCTCTCTGATTGGTTCAGGCCAGGTTTCAGTGTCAAGGTGAGAAGAGATTGTTATCGCCTCAATAGTCAGTTTTAGAGATCAGCAGCTTCAGCCACTCTGAGGTAAAACTATTTGTAATCAAAGCAAGTGAACATGACTGAAGCACTGTTTAATAAAGAAGACTTTGAACACAAACAAACATCTAAACTTGTACAGAAGACATTCAAACATTGTGCTAGATTCATAGATGCTTCTTCGGCTGAGTTGTATTTAGGACAGTAAAGTCAAACTTTCATGATTCAGATAGAGAGATTTTAAACAACTTTATAATTTACTTCTATTATCTAATTAGCTTTGTTCTCTTTGCATCCTTTGTGGGGTATACAGGAGCAGCAATGCACCACTGGGAGCCAGCTGTTGATTGGTGGCTGCATGTATATGCCTCTTGTCATTGTCTCACCTGATGTGTTCAGCTAGTTCCCACGTGCGCATTACTGCTCTTTCAGCAAAGGATACAAAGAGGGCAAATCAAATTTGATAGTAGAAGCAAATTTGGAAATTTGTATAAAAAAAATAATGTTCTTTATGAATCATGAAAGAAAATGTTGGGGTTTAATTTCTCTTTTAAGAAGTGGAATTGTAAGAGACAGCAAGTTTCTAAAAACAATCGGCTAGATTAAGAGTTTTGCGGTATGAGTGAAAAAGCAGCGTTAAGGCTCTTTTTCACTACCGCTGGTATTACGAGTCTTTTTCAATGGGACTTCCATAGCGCCGGTATTACGAGTCTGTCTGGGAGGCCAAAAAGTGAGTGCTACACTCTATACTGCCAAGATCCATACCGTAAACTTAAAATCAGTAGTTATGAGTTTTGCGCTACAAAGCTGTAACATAAAACTCATAACTAAAGTGCTAAAAAGTACACTAACACCCATAAACTACCTATTAACCCCTAAACTGAGGCCCTCCCGCATCACAAACACTAAAATAAAATGATTAACCCCGAATCTGCCGCTCTGGACATCGCTGCCACTATAATAAACATATTAACTCCTAAACCGCCGCACTCCCGCATCACAAACACTAGTTAAATATTATTAACCCCTAATCTGGCACCCCTAACATCGTCGCCACCTACCTACATTTATTAACCCCTAATCTTCCGCCCCCAATGTCGCGACCACTATACTAAAGTTATTAACCCCTAAACCTAACCCTAAGTCTAACCCTAACACCCACTAACTTTAATGTAATTAAAATAAATCTAAATAAAACCTACTATTAATAACTAAATAAATCCTATTTAAGACTAAATACTTACCTGTAAAATAAACCCTAAGCTAGCTACAATATAACTAATAGTTACATTGTAGCTAGCTTAGGTTTTATTTTTATTTTACAGCTAAGTTTGTATTTATTTTAACTAGGTAGAATAGTTACTAAATAGTTATTAACTATTTACTAACTACCTAGCTAAAATAAATACAAACTTACCTGTAAAATAAAACCTAACCTGTCTTACACTAACACCTAACCTTACACTACAATTAAATCAATTACATAAATTAAATACAATTAACTAAATTACAAAAAAAACCCCACTAAATTACACAAAATAAAAAAAGAAATGATCAGATATTTGAACTAATTACACCTAATCTAATAGCCCTATCAAAATAAAAAGCCCCCCCAAAATAAAAAACCCTAGCCTAAACTAAACTACCAATAGCCTTTAAAAGGGCCTTTTGCAGGGCATTGCCCCAAAGAAATCAGCTCTTTTACCTGTAAATAAAAAATACAAACAACCCCCCAATAGTAAAACTCACCACCCACACAACCAACCCCCCAAATAAAATCCTAACTAAAAAAACCTAAGCTCCCCATTGCCCTGAAAAAGGCATTGGATGGGCATTGCCCTTAAAAGGGCATTTAGCTCTTTTTACACCCAAAAGCCCTAATCTAAAAATAAAACCCACCCAATAAACCCTTAAAAAAAAACTAACACTAACCCCCGAAGATCCACTTACAGTTTTTGAAGACCCGACATCCATCCTCAATGAAGCCGGCAGAAGTCCTCAACGAAGCGGCAGAAGTCTTCATCCATCCGGGCAGAAGTCTTCATCCAGACGGCATCTTCTATCTTCATCCATCCGGCATGGAGCGGGTCCATCTTCAAGACATCTGGCGCGGAGCATCCTTCTCTCTTGACGGCTAACGAAGAATGAAGGTTCCTTTAAGTCACGTTATCCGAGATGGCGTCCCTTGAATTCCGATTGGCTGATAGAATTCTGTCAGCCAATCGGAATTAAAGGTGAAAAAATTCTATTGGCTGATGCAATCAGCCAATAGGAATGAGCTTGCATTCTATTGGCTGTTCCAATCTGCCCAGTTGGATGAAGACTTCTGCCACTTCGTTGAGGATTTCTGCCGGCTTCATTGAGGATGGATGTCGGGTCTTCAAAAACTGTAAGTGGATCTTCGGGGGTTAGTGTTAGGTTTTTTTAAGGGTTTATTGGGTGGGTTTTATTTTTAGATTAGGGCTTTTGGGCGGAAAAAGAGCTAAATGCCCTTTTAAGGGCAATGCCCATCTAAATGCCCTTTTCAGGGCAATGGGGAGCTTAGGTTTTTTTTAGTTAGGATTTTATTTGGGGGGATGGTTGTGTGGGTGGTGGGTTTTACTGTTGGAGGTTGTTTGTATTTTTTTTTACAGGTAAAAGAGCTGATTTCTTTGGGGCAATGCCCTGCAAAAGGCCCTTTTAAGGGCTATTGGTAGTTTAGTTTAGGATAGGGGTTTTTTAGTTCGGGGGGCTTTTTTTATTTTGATAGGGCTATTAGATTAGGTAGGTGTCGGCGATGTCGGGGGCGGCAGATTAGGGGTTAATAAGTGTAAGATTAGGGGTGTTTAGACTCGGGGTTCATGTTAAGGTGTTAGGTGTAAACATATTTTGATAGGGCTATTAGATTAGGTAGGTGTCGGCGATGTCGGGGGCGGCAGATTAGGGGTTAATAAGTGTAAGATTAGGGGTGTTTAGACTCAGGGTTCATGTTAGGGTGTTAGGTGTAAACATAAATTTTGTTTCCCCATAGGAATCAATGGGGCTGCATTACGGAGCTTTACGCTGCTTTTTTGCAGGTGTTAGACTTTTTTTCAGCCGGCTCTCCCCATTGATGTCTATGGGGAAATCGTGCACGAGCACGTACAACCAGCTCACCGCTGACTTAAGCAACGCTGGTATTGGAGTGGAGGTATGGAGCTCAATTTTGCTCTACGCTCACTTCTTGATTGCTAACCTGTAATACCAGCGCTGTAGGGAAGTGAGCGGTGCAAATAACATGAAAGTTAGTACCGCACCGCTCATAATGCAAAACTCGTAATCTAGTCGAATTTTATTTAGGCTTGGTGGCAAAAAGTTAGAAAGTGTCGAGCTCTGTAGCTAGTAACGTTACCATAATCCAAAAAAATTTTTTTCTTAGAAATTAGAGAAAAAAAATCAACACAAAACTAATTAGCCATTTTATTCCTCCACAGTAAGTGCCCAGAAGGTACATGTGATGGCTGTACTTTTCATTTCCTATGGGAGACTCAAGAAGCATGTCCCCTTTGTACAGCCCAGGACTTCCATGTCATCACCAGTGTTTGTCATCACGGAATACAGGTACAATGTAATGCTGAGGATTTGTAATTCCAGAGCAGTGTATATGTTTTCAGCAAAGGTTCTATGTAGCCTTGTTTCTCCTCCTGTGGTCAGGGGCGGAACTACTATTGGTGCAGTGGCACTAAGGCCCAAGACTGGGGCTCACAATCCTTTTATTAGTGCAGGTTGCAGGTCTTTCCGTCCATTCTTCAAATCACTATACAGAGCAGCTTGTATATTATTACTATTACTTTCTACTGAGTTACCTTTGGGGGGGCCCAAAAAATAGTTTTTCAGCAGGGTCCTCTGTTGAGTTTGTCTGCTATTGCCTGTGGTGCATGCACCCCTAAGAGTATCTGTAGCTTTGGTAAGGGATACTCAGCAGCTTTACATATTTTTTTGCCCTGATACAACAAAAGAACCCCTGGTCAGATTCTAATTACCTACATGGGCTGGTCAGCTGTTCAGTCACTGTGACCTACTCACCTGTACTCAGGTAGGGTAATAATCTAGGTTCTAGCTGCTGATTGGTGGCTGCATATACAGTATATACAGATTGTCATTGGCTCACCCATATGTTCAGTTAGAAACCAGTAGAGCATTGCTGCTCCTTCATCAAATGATACCAAGAGAATGAAGCAAATTTGATAATAGAAGTAAAATGCAAAGTTGTTTAAATTTGTATTTTCTACCTAAATCATTAAAGGAAAGTGTTGGGTTTCATGTGTGTATTGTGTGTGTGTTTTCTTTATAAAATACTTTTTCTCCTGTTAAGTGTGGTCAGTCCACGGGTCATCATTACTTGTGGGATATTAACTCCTCCCCAACAGGAAGTGCAAGAGGATCACCCAGCAGAGCTGCTATATAGCTCCTCCCCTCTACGTCACACCCAGTCATTCTCTTGCACCCAACTAATAGATAGGATGTGTGAGAGGACTGTGGTGATTATACTTAGTTTTTATAACTTCAATCAAAAGTTTGTTATTTTAAAACAGCACCGGAGTGTGTTGTTCCTTCTCAGGGAGAATTTGAAGAAGAATCTACCTGAGTTTTTGTATGATTTTAGCCGGAGTAGTTAAGATCATTTTGCTGTTCTCGGCCATCTGAGGAGTGAGGTAAACTTCAGATCAGGGGACAGCGGGCAGGTTCACCTGCAAAGAGGTATGTAGCAGCATATTATTTTCTGAGGAATGGAATTGACTGAGAAAATACTGCCAATACCTATATAATGTAAGTTCAGCCTTAAATGCAGTAGTAGCAACTGGTATCAGGCTGGCATGTATGTATATTTACACTTCAGTATTCTGGGGAATGGCACTTCACTGGGATAATACTGTATGCATAAAACTTAGCCTATCTTGCAGTGAGAACGACTAGCAGCAGGCTTTCTAATGACAATTCATTTATTTGATGTTAAACGTTTTGCTGGCATGTTAAATCGTTTAATTTTCTGAGGTACTGGGTGAAAAATTGTTTTGGGCACTGTTTTTTTCCACTTGGCGGTCATTTTATTTAATTTAAGACAGTTTACTGATCTCCCTCACTGTTGTGTGTGAGGGGGAGGGGCTTAATTTGGCGCTTTTGCTACGCATCAGAAATTCAGTCACAAGTCTGTTTTCTTCCCTGCATGATCCGGTTCGTCTCTACAGAGCTCAAGGGTCTTCAAAAATTATTTTGAGGGAGGTAATCACTCACAGCAGACCTGTGAGATTGTGCTTTGACTGTGATAAAAAACGTTATATTCTGTACATTTTTTCTGCTATTTAAGGGTTAGTTATCCATTGCTAATGGGGGCAATCCTTTGCTAAAATTGTGTTTTTACCGGAAAGAATTTGATTTTATAGTTTCTCCGGTTTATTGTTACTCAACTGTCATAACTTTTTCTGTGCTTCTTAAAGGCACAGTACGTTTTTCATATTATTTGTAAATTGAATTGAAAAGTATTTCCAAGTTTGCTGGTTTAATTGCTAGTGTGTTAAACATGTCTGACTCAGAGGAATATCTCTGTGCTATATGTGCTAAAGCCAAAGTGGAGCCCAATATAAATTTATGTACTAATTGCATTGATGCTACTTTAAATAAAAGTCAATCTGTACAAATTGAACATCATTCACCAAACAACGAGAGGAAAGTTATGCCGACTAACTCCCCTCACGTGTCAGTACCTGCATCTCCCGCTCGGGAGGTGCGTGATATTGTAACGCCGGGTACTTCAGGGCGGCCATTACAAATCACATTACAGGACATGGCTAATGTTATGACTGAAGTTTTGTCTAAATTACCAGAACTTAGAGGGAAGCGTGATCACTCTGGGGTGAGAACAGAGTGCGCTGATAATAATAGGGCCATGTCAGATACTGCGTCACAGTATGCAGAACATGAGGACGGAGAGCTTCAATCTGCAGGTGACGGTTCTGATCCTAATAGAGTGGATTCAGACATTTCTTATTTTAAGTTTAAGCTTGAAAACCTCCGCGTACTGCTAGGGGAGGTATTAGCGGCTCTGAATGATTGTAACACCGTTGCAATCCCAGAGAAATTATGTAGGCTGGATAGATACTATGCGGTACCGGCGAGTACTGACGTATTTCCTATACCTAAGAGGCTTACAGAGATAATTTCTAAGGAGTGGGATAGGCCCGGTGTACCCTTTTCCCCCCCTCCTGTATTTAGAAAAATGTTTCCAATAGACGCCACCACACGGGACTTATGGCAGACGGTCCCTAAGGTGGAGGGAGCGGTTTCTACTCTGGCTAAGCGTACCACTATCCCGGTGGAGGATAGCTGTGCCTTTTCAGATCCAATGGATAAAAAATTAGAGGGTTACCTTAAGAAAATGTTTGTTCAACAAGGTTTTATATTGCAACCCCTTGCATGTATTGCGTCTGTCACGGCCGCGGCCGCTTTTTGGTCCGAGTCCCTGGAAGAGACTCTTGACTCAATAACTATAGATGAGATTTCAAACAAGCTTAAAACACTTAAGCTAGCTAATTCGTTTGTTTCAGATGCCGTAGTACATTTGACTAAACTTACGGCTAAGAATTCCGGATTCGCCATTCAGGCACGCAGAGCACTGTGGCTAAAATCCTGGTCAGCTGACGTTACTTCTAAATCTAAGTTACTTAACATACCTTTCAAAGGGCAGACCTTATTCGGGCCCGGTTTGAAAGAAATTATCGCTGACATTACAGGAGGTAAAGGCTATGCCCTGCCTCAAGACAGAGCCAAACCTAGGGCTAGACAGTCTAATTTTCGTTCCTTTCATAATTTCAAGGCAGGAGCAGCATTAACTTCCTCTGCACCAAAACAGGAAGGAGCTGTTGCTCGCTACAGACAAGGCTGGAGACCTAACCAGTCCTGGAACAAGGGCAAGCAGGCCAGAAAACCTGCTGCTGCCTCTAAGACAGCATGAATTGAGGGCCCCCGATCCGGGAACGGATCTAGTGGGGGGCAGACTTTCTCTCTTCGCCCAGGCTTGGGCAAGAGATGTCCAGGATCCCTGGGCGTTAGAGATCATATCTCAGGGATATCTTCTGGACTTCAAATCCTCTCCCCCAAAAGGGAGATTTCATCTGTCAAGGTTGTCGACAAACCAAATAAAGAAAGAGGCGTTTCTACGCTGTGTACAAGATCTTTTACTAATGGGAGTGATCCATCCGGTTCCGCGGTCGGAACACGGACAGGGGTTTTACTCAAATCTGTTTGTGGTTCCCAAGAAAGAAGGAACCTTCAGACCAATCTTGGATTTAAAGATCCTAAACAAATTCCTAAGAGTTCCATCGTTCAAAATGGAAACTATTCGGACAATCCTACCCATGATCCAAAAGGGTCAGTACATGACCACAGTGGATTTAAAGGATGCTTACCTTCACATACCGATTCACAGAGATCATTACCGGTATCTAAGGTTTGCCTTCCTAGACAGGCATTACCAGTTTGTAGCTCTTCCATTCGGATTGGCTACGGCTCCAAGAATCTTCACAAAGGTTCTGGGTGCTCTTCTGGCGGTACTAAGACCGCGAGGAATTTCGGTAGCTCCGTACCTAGACGACATTCTGATACAAGCTTCAAGCTTTCAAACTGCCAAGTCTCATACAGAGTTAGTACTGGCATTTCTAAGGTCGCATGGGTGGAAGGTGAACGAAAAGAAGAGTTCTCTCTTTCCACTCACAAGAGTTCCCTTCTTGGGGACTCTTATAGATTCTGTAGAAATGAAGATCTACCTGACAGAAGACAGGTTAACAAAGCTTCAAAATGCTTGCCGTGTCCTTCATTCCATTCAACACCCGTCAGTGGCTCAATGCATGGAGGTGATCGGCTTAATGGTAGCGGCAATGGACATAGTACCCTTTGCACGCCTACATCTCAGACCGCTGCAATTGTGCATGCTAAGTCAGTGGAATGGGGATTACTCAGATTTGTCCCCTACTCTGAATCTGGATCAAGAGACCAGAAATTCTCTTCTATGGTGGCTTTCTCGGCCACATCTGTCCAGGGGGATGCCATTCAGCAGGCCAGATTGGACAATTGTAACAACAGACGCCAGCCTACTAGGTTGGGGCGCTGTCTGGAATTCTCTGAAGGCTCAGGGATCATGGACTCAGGAGGAGAGTCTCCTGACAATAAACATTCTGGAATTGAGAGCAGTTCTCAATGCCCTTCTGGCTTGGCCCCAGTTAACGACTCGGGGGTTCATCAGGTTTCAGTCGGACAACATCACGACTGTAGCTTACATCAACCATCAAGGAGGGACAAGAAGCTCCCTAGCGATGATGGAAGTATCAAAGATAATTCGCTGGGCAGAGTCTCACTCTTGCCACCTATCAGCAATCCACATCCCGGGAGTGGAGAACTGGGAGGCGGATTTCCTAAGTCGTCAGACTTTTCATCCGGGGGAGTGGGAACTTCATCCGGAGGTCTTTGCCCAAATACTTCGACGTTGGGGCAAACCAGAAATAGATCTCATGGCGTCTCAACAGAACGCCAAGCTTCCTTGTTACGGGTCCAGATCCAGGGATCCGGGAGCGGTCCTGGTAGATGCTTTGACAGCACCTTGGACATTCGGGAGGGCTTATGTGTTTCCACCCTTCCCGATGCTTCCTCGATTGATTGCCAGGATCAAACAGGAGAGAGCATCGGTGATTCTAATAGCACCTGCGTGGCCACGCAGGACCTGGTATGCAGATCTAGTGGACATGTCATCCTGTCCATCTTGGTCTCTGCCTCTGAGACAGGACCTTCTGATCCAGGGTCCCTTCAAACATCAAAATCTAATTTCTCTGAAGCTGACTGCCTGGAAATTGAACGCTTGATTTTATCAAAACGTGGATTTTCAGAGTCAGTAATTGATACCTTAATACAGGCTAGGAAGCCTGTTACCAGAAAGATTTACCATAAAATATGGCGTAAATACTTATATTGGTGCGAATCCAAAGGTTACTCTTGGAGTAAGGTTAGGATTCCTAGGATATTGTCTTTTCTACAAGAAGGTTTAGAAAAGGGTTTATCCGCTAGTTCCTTAAAGGGACAGATCTCAGCTCTGTCCATTCTTTTACACAAACGTCTGTCAGAAGTTCCAGACGTTCAGGCTTTTTGTCAGGCTTTGGCCAGGATTAAGCCTGTGTTTAATACTGTTGCTCCGCCATGGAGTTTAAACTTAGTTCTTAACGTTTTACAGGGTGTTCCGTTTGAACCCCTTCATTCCATTGATATAAAATTGTTATCTTGGAAAGTTCTGTTTTTAATGGCTATTTCCTCGGCTCGAAGAGTCTCTGAGTTATCGGCCTTACATTGTGATTCTCCTTATCTGATTTTTCATTCAGACAAGGTAGTTCTGCGTACTAAACCTGGGTTCTTACCTAAGGTGGTCACTAACAGGAATATCAATCAAGAGATTGTTGTTCCATCCTTGTGTCCTAATCCTTCTTCGAAGAAGGAACGACTTCTACACAATCTGGATGTAGTTCGTGCCCTGAAATTTTATTTACAGGCAACTAAAGATTTTCGACAAACGTCTTCCCTGTTTGTCGTTTAAACTGGTCAGAGGAGAGGTCAAAAAGCTTCTGCTACCTCTCTCTCTTTTTGGCTTCGTAGCATAATACGTTTGGCTTATGAGACTGCTGGACAGCAGCCTCCTGAAAGAATTACAGCTCATTCTACTAGAGCTGTGGCTTCCACTTGGGCCTTTAAGAATGAGGCCTCTGTTGAACAGATTTGCAAGGCTGCAACTTGGTCTTCTCTTCATACTTTTTCCAAATTTTCCAAATTTGACACTTTTGCTTCTTCGGAGGCTGTTTTTGGGAGAAAGGTTCTTCAGGCAGTGGTTCCTTCCGTATAAAGATCCTGCCTGTCCCTCCCGTCATCCGTGTACTTTAGCTTTGGTATTGGTATCCCACAAGTAATGATGACCCGTGGACTGACCACACTTAACAGGAGAAAACATAATTTATGCTTACCTGATAAATTCCTTTCTCCTGTAGTGTGGTCAGTCCACGGCCCGCCCTGTTTTTTATGGCAGGTCAAAATTTTTAAATTATACTCCAGTCACCACTGCACCCTTTAGCTTCTCCTTTCTCGTTGGTTCTCAGTCGAATGACTGGGTGTGACGTAGAGGGGAGGAGCTATATAGCAGCTCTGCTGGGTGATCCTCTTGCACTTCCTGTTGGGGAGGAGTTAATATCCCACAAGTAATGATGACCCGTGGACTGACCACACTACAGGAGAAAGGAATTTATCAGGTAAGCATAAATTATGTTTTCTATTATGTGTTGCTGTAATGTTTCTAAAGATTTGCTGCATCCTGAATATAGAAAAATATATGATACAACTTTGTCACATTATAGGGTATGCACAAATATCGCAATTTTTTTTTCAAAGTTAAAGGGACATAATACTCATATGCTAAATCACTTGAAACTGATGCAGTATAACTGTAAAAAACTGACAGGAAAATATCACCTGAGCATCTCTATGTAAAAAAAGAAGATATTTTACCTCACAATCTCCTCAGCTCACCAGAGTAAGTTCTGTGTAAAAAGTTATACTCAGCTGTTGCTCAGCTGCAGGTAAAAAAAATGAAGAAATGAACAGCAACCAATCAGCATCAGCAGTGCTGAGGTCATGAACTCTTACTGTGATCTCATGAGATTTCACTTGGCTCTCATGAGATTTCATAGTAAACTTCCTTAAACTGAATAGGGAAATAAGATGAGTGTGCACGTAAGCTCACTCCCTTAGCTGTCCTGGGACAGACATACTGATTTGTTGCTTTGAAGTCCTTTACAATGGGATGTGGCTACTGAGGAATTTTTGAGGTAAAATATCTTTCTTTTGATGACCGGGAGTGGGAGAGATGTTTTATGTCCATCAAAAAGTCCTCTATCTCAGCAAACATTGTAGAAACTAACTACAAACTAATCTCCAGATGGTATCTCACGCCCACACGTTTACACAGAATTTACCCATCAGTATCCCCTAGATGCTGGAGGCAATGCGAGGAACAAGCTACCTTGTCTCATATTTGGTGGCACTGTCCACTAATTAGACCTTTCTGGGAACAAATTGAAAGACACATCTCGAAAAAGTTAAACCAAGATATAATACTTGAACCCCAAACAATCTTGCTCCACAACCTCCCCAATCTTAGATGCCAATACAAAAACTCCTTATTTCAGATTCTAATAAATAGCGCCAAAAGACTGATCCCACGACTATGGAAAAAATCCCAAACTCCCACCTTTCAGCAATGGTTAGAGGAGGTCAATCATGTCCTTAAATTAGAAGAGATGTATCATAGCTATTACTCTAGGAAAGACCAATTTCTCAATATACTCTTTCTCTGGAGGCAAGACGGATGACTACTTTAAACACTTTAAGCACTTCAAACACTGAAATTAATACTCACTCGTAAATAACTATCCAACTGTCTAGCGAAAACCCTTCCCCCCTTTCCCCCCTCTCTCTCCCACCGTAACCCTTCATTTCATATATTATTTATATCTTCCATGTTAATGTTATGATAAGTTGTTTTGTTGAAAAACCTGCTGAAATGATGAATGTACAGAATATACACTGGTTTGCAATCTAACGAAATATTATTTTGACTAACTGTATGAATATTGATTCTGTATTCTTTTATTCTGTTAATAAAAAATATTGAATTTAAAAAAAAAAAATATCTTTCTTTTTTACATAGAGATGTTCAGGTGATATTTTCTAGTGAGCTATGCTGCATCACTTTCAAGTGTTTTAACATTTGGGTATCATGGGCCTTTAATAATATTGTGTTGCAGTTGGGAGTACTTGCTATAAAGAGGGTGAGAAACGCTGCTGTTTAGAATAAAAAAATGGGGTTGTGATGACAGTACTGTGTGCATGGATGCATAGTGAAAGTGCTGTGCAATATATACAGTATATTCCATTTAATAATCTGCAAGAACTGAATTAAAGAGTTTAACAGAGATCCATAAATATATTTATATGAGCTCCCTCCAGCAGCTATAACATTTGTATGGGAACTTAGTTTAAAAGATATGTCTCTTTAACACAGTAGCTGTTTGATGATCATATAACTATTTAGTAATGGTAATTATGGAGTTATAACTTCATGCCAGATATTTCATTATATATTTGAGTCACATTTTTCTTCTACACTTAAAGGGACACTGAACCCAAATTTTTTCTTTTGTGATTCAGATAGAGCATAAAATTGTAAGCAGCTTTCTAATTAACTCCTATTATCAACTTTTCTTCTTTCTCTTGGTATCTTTATTTGAAATGCAAGAATGTAAGTTTCGATGCCGGCCCATTTTTGGTGAACAACCTGGGTTGTTCTTGCTGATTGGTGGATAAATTGATCCAGCAATAAAAAAGTGCTGTCCAGAGTTCTGAACCAAAAAGAAAAAGATTAGATGCCTTCTTTTTCAAATAAAGATAGAAAAAATGATAATGGGAGTAAATTAGAAAGTTGCTTAAAATTGTATGCTCTATCTGAATCACGAAAGAAAAAAATTGGGTTCAGTGTCCCTTTAATACGGCTGACCTGAAAGTCATCATTGAAAAGAGATAATGTTCTCCTTAAAATATATTATATATGTCTTCTGAATGCTAAATTCTATTCAAATATTCTATATAATAATGTGATTAAAACAACAACAGTGTGGCAATGTATATGTAACCGAGTAGTGTAATGTAAGTTTTATTTCAGTACTGGAATATAATAGCTGGCTGTCTCAAGTAACCTAGTGGAGTAATGTTATGGTACACTTTAATTCTAGAGAACAACTGCAATGTGGAAACCGCCACGAATGTGTAAAGGGGGCATGGATCTGCCAGCTGAGTCAGTCTCTATCTGCAAAACCGCAGATTTCTGGTTGAAGGTGGGAGTGTCAGGCGGGGTATGCACAGCGCTTCTTCTCACAGTTCTCACTATTTACTTCTGGAGGAAGAATCAGAGGTGAGTGATGACTTCACAAAATTGTTGCTCTTCCCAGAATCCTTTTCACTCCACACTCTAAATTCAGTTATGTGACTGAAGCTTTTAGTCAACAAAGCAGTTTATTATCTAAATGAGGCTATATCATGTTAATAAAAGTATGCAATCAGAAGTACAGATCTATCGTTCAACATGTCAAGTATTGCCAAGAGAAGAAGGTATAAAAGTGAAAATAAATTATATCATCATCTATAATATCAGAATGTATCAAGGCAGTCGATAGAAACCAAAATCTTGTAGCTAATACATTAAATTTAGATGAAAATATTTCAGGAGTTCTACATTACACTAGTTAGCAATTAATTGTTAGGATATTAAACCTTACTGCTTCTGTAAAGAAGATGTATATTCAGAACTGCTTATTTAACTTGTAATTGCAATAATGGTGGTCCACATTTAGAACTGTATGAGGCTGTATTTATTTCTAATGCTTCCAGTCCAAGCTAAACCGATGTACTGAGTGTCCAGTCACCAAGCTCAGTGTTACATTGGATGTCCGTAGTCATTTACGCCTAGATTACGAGTTTTGTGTTAACAGGTGTGTGGTGCTAACGAGCAGTTTATGCTCACCGCTCACAGACAGCACTGGTATTACGGGTTTTTACAAACCCGGCGTTAACCGCAAAAAAGTGATCGTAGAGCAAAATTTTGCTCCACATCTCACCTCAATACCAGCGCTGCTTACGTTAGCGGTGAGCTGGCTGAACGTGCTCGTGCACAATTTCCCCATAGGAATCAATGGGGGAGAGCCGGCTGAAAAAAAACCTAACACCTGCAAAAAAGCAGCGTAAAGCTCTTAACGCAGTCCCATTGATTCCTATGGGGAAAATACATTTATGTCTACACCTAACACCCTAACATGAACCCCGAGTCTAAACACCCTTAATCTTACACTTATTAACCCCTAATCTGCCGCCCCCCCGACATCGCCGACACCTGCATTTATATTATTAACCCCTAATCTGCCGCTCCGGACACCGCCGCCACCTACATTATACTTATGAACCCCTAATCTGCTGCCCCCAACATCGCCGACACCTACATTATATTTATCAACCCCTAATCTGCTGCCCCCAATGTCGCCGCCACCTACCTATACTTATTAACCCCTAATCTGCCATCCCCAACGTTGCTGCCACTAAATTAAAGTTATTAACCCCTAAATCTAAGTCTAACCCTAACACCCCCTAACTTAAATATAATTTAAATGAATCTAAATAAAAACAACTATCATTAACTAAATTATTCCTATTTAAAACTAAATACTTCCCAATAAAATAAACCCTAAGCTAGCTACAATATAACTAATAGTTACATTGTATCTAGCTTAGGGTTTATTTTTATTTTACAGGCAAGTTTATTTAATAACTATTGTACCTAGTTAAAATAAATACAGTTATTAACTATTTAATAACTACCTAGCTAAAATAAATACAAAAGTACCTGTAAAATAAAACCTAACCTAAGTTACAATTACACCTAACACTACTTTATAATTAAATTAATTCCCTAAATTAAATAAAATTATCTAAAGTACAAAAAAACAAACACTAAACTACAGAAAATAAAAAAATTACAAGATTTTTAAACTAATTACACCTAATCTAATCCCCCTAACAAAATAAAAAAGCCCCCCCCAAAATAAAAAAAAACCCTACCCTACACTAAATTACAAATAGCCTTTAAAAGGGCCTTTTGCGGGGCATTGCCCCAAACCCACACAGCCAACCCTACTCTAAAACCCACCCATTCCCCCCTTAAAAAAACTTAACACTAACCCTTGAAGATCACCTTACCGGGAGACGTCTTCATCCAACCGGGCAGAAGTGGTCCTCCAGACGGGCAGAAGTCTTCATCCAAGCCGGGCAGAAGTGGTCCTCCAGACGGGCAGAAGTCTTCATCCAGACGGCATCTTCTATCTTCATCCATCCGGTGCGGAGCGGGTCCATCTTCAAGACATCCGACGCGGAGCATCCTCTTCTGACGACGGCTACTACTGAATGAAGGTTCCTTTAAATGACGTCATCCAAGATGGCGTCCCTTCAATTCCGATTGGCTGATAGAATTCTATCGGCTAATCGGAATTAAGGTAGAAAAAATCCTATTTGCGGAAGCAAAACTGCCTGAGGAACTAAAGATTCCTAAGTAAGACAGGGTTTATGAGGACAGAAAGGCCCCACAAACTTTTCCTGTCCCAGTTCGCATGGCGAATATTATCAGTAGTGAATGGGAAAGAGTTGGAACTCCTTTTTCCCTTTGTCAACTTTTAAGAAGTTATTCCCAGTCCCTGATTCTCAGCTGGAATTGTGGGGTTTCATCCCTAAGGTGGATGGTGCCATTTTGATGCTAGCTAAGCGTACCACTATCCCTCTGGAAGATAGTTCTTCCTTTAGGGAACCTATGGACAAGAAGTTGGAACGTTACCTGAGAAGAATGTTCCAACACACAGGATTTTTATTTCAACCTGCGGCAGCGGTTGCTGCTGTGGCTGGGGTTGCTACCTACTGGTGTGACTCTCTGTCAGAACTCATCTAGGTGGAATCTCCCCTCGAGGATATTCAGGAGAGGATTAAGGCCTTAAGAGTAGCTAACTCCTTTATCTGTGATGCGAATATGCAGATTATACATCAGAACGCAAAGGCTTCAGGCTTTGCGGTCCTAGCTCACAGGGCTCTCTGATTGAAATCTTGGTCTGCGGATATGGTTTCTAAATCCAGACTCCTTTCCTTACCTTTCAAGGGAAAGGTTTTATTTGGTCCACACCTGGACTCTATCATTTCTACTGTTACCGGAGAGGAAAGGTGCTTTCCTTCTGCAGGATAGGAAGAACAGACATAAGGGACGGCAGTCTTCTAATTTTCGTTCCTTTCGTTTGGACAAGTCCCAGAGAACGCAATCATCCTCCATGCCTGAGCAACCCAAGAGTACCTGAAAACCTGCTTAGTCCTGGAATAAGTCCCAGCAGACTAAGAAGCCTGCAGATAACAAATCTGCATGAAGGGACGGCCCCCGATCCGGGATCAGATCGAGTAGAGGGCAGACTGTCATTTTTCTCAGACGCCTGGTTTCAGGATGTTCAGGACCCTTGGGTACTGGAGATTGTATCTTAAGGGTACAGGATAGGATTAAAATCTCATCCGTCCAGGGGCAGATTCCTCCTCTACAGACTGTCTACAAGACCAGAGAAAAGGACAGCCTTTTTAGATTGCGTAAGGGATCTATCCTCCTTAGGAGTAATTGTCCCGGTACCTGCATCAGAAAGAGGTATGGGGTTCTATTCAAACCTCTTTGTGGTTCCCAAAAAGGAGGGAACTTTTCATCCAATTCTGGACTTAAAGTGCTTAAACAAGTTTCTGAGTGTCCCTTCCTTCAAGATGGAGACGGTCAGATTGATCCTTTCCCTGGTTGAGGAAGGACAATTTATGACTACCATCTATCTGAAGGTTACATACCTGCATGTTCCGATCCACAGGGATCATTTTCAGTTCCTAAGGTTTGCATTTCTGGATCAGCACTTTCAGTTTATAGCACTTCCGTTTGGCTTAGCTACTACACCCAGGATATTTACAAAGGTTCTGGGTGCTCTCATGGCTGTAGCCAGATCCCAAGGAATTGCAGTAGCACTGTACCTGGACGATGTCTTGGTACAGGCACCATCTTTTCGTCTGGCAAAAGATCACTCAGAATTTCTTCTGAGTCTTCTTCGGTCTCATGGTTTGAAGATAAACTTGGAAAAGAGTTCTCTTACGCCAAATACCAGGGTGAATTTCCTGGGTACGGGTATAGACTCGGTATCCATGAGGATCTTTCTTACAGATCAGAGACAGCGCAAGCTGACATCAGCGTGCCTTGCCCTCCAGAGCACCTCAAGGTCTTCAGTGGCCCAATGCATGGAGGTGATTGGACTCATGGTGTCTTGTATGGACATTATTCCTTTTGACAGATTCCATCTCAGACCTTTACAACTATGTATGCTGTGACAATGGAATGGCGATCATTCGGACCTGTCCCAACAGATCGTATTGGACAGCCTGTCGAGAGATTCGCTCTCTTGGTGGCTTTGTCAAGATCACCTGTCTCGAGGCACGTGCTTCTTGAGACTGTCCTTGGAGATTTTGACTACAGTCACCAGCCTTTGAGGCTGGGGAGCAGTCTGGGGTGACAGGAAAGCACAAGGTTTGTGGACTCAGGAGTCTACTCTTCCAATCAATATTGTGGAACTGCAGGCAATCTTTAATGCACTGAAGGCTTGGCCCCAGCTGAGTTTGTCCCAGTTTATCAGATTCCAATCAGACAATATAACTACGGTCGCCTACATCAACCATCAAGGAGGAACAAGACGTTCCTTAGCGATGAGGGAGGTGTCCCAAATCTAAGAATGGGCAGAAGCCCACAATTGTATGCTGTCAGGGATCCACATTCCTGGTGTGGACAACTGAAAAGCAGACTTCCTCAGCAGACAATCCTTTCACCCGGGGGAATGGTCCCTCCTCCCTAAAGGTGTTTGCAGAGATTTGCAGCAGATGGGGGATGCCGGAGATAGATCTCATGGCCTCTCGTCTCAATGCTTAACTACCCAGGTACGGGTCAAGATAGAGGGATTCTCATGCAGAGTTGATAGACGCTTTAGCGGTTCCATGGAGGTTTAGACTCATATATCGCTTTCCTCCATTGCCTCTTCTCCCTCGTGTGGTGGCCCGCATCAAGCAGGAGCAAGCATCAATGAGAATCTCCTCTTCTCCTTCCTTGGCTGGGGTGTCTTTGCCTCCTCCGGGAGGGCAGATGTGTTATTTCCCAACAGAAAGTCGTGGACTCTCCCTGCCAGGAAAGAAAGGAATTTATCCGGCAAGCATAAATGTTGTTTTTGAGGCCCTACAGTTTTAGCATAAGAGTGAGTATAATGTAATGTCGCCCGTCAACCATTCCTTCCAAACTCTACATATAAAAAAAGTTTTGGGTATCTCTAATTTAGACGAAAAACGAAATATTCTTTACAATGGAGTTGCAGGCACTTGAAACAGATGTTTAAAGCCCTCACTTGAAGACATTTTCATTGCTCCTCTGAAGAAGTTTTAGAACATGATGCATTTTAGTATCCACACAGTTAAGCTTTTTGTTTTTCTACATACTCAAAAAACATCAAATGTGCTTTGTTGACCCACAGCCTAGAGTACAAGTATTCACGCCTAATGATGAACAGTTCAGGCAAGGATGGAGAGCTCCCAGCAGCTGACAGCTGTGCCATTATGGAAGGAGAAGATGCTGAAGATGATATTCTGTTTAACAACAAACATTCACTTTTGCGCAAGTTCAAATACCTCTCTGGGAAGGTAAAGCCTCATGTAAGTATTCTCTCATTCAGTGTCATCCTCTTCTCCATTGCTCTCTCTTGCCTGTTTTCTATGTCCCTACTTCTCTATCTTTCTATATTGACTTATTTGTTTTTTTTCCAGAGGTCATATGATGGGTTTGACTCTGTACCTCTGAAGACATCAGGAGGTTTGGATATGGACATGTAACTGAAACGACTCACTATACTGGCCCCAACTGGTCAGACAATGAGTTTTTAATGAGTTCATACCAATTAGCCAATTAGCACTCACCGCTGCAGTAATCAGACCATAAGAAAATCCATGCAAACCAGATATCTCAAGCTACAACAGTACTGGGCTACATATTATGATAGGATTTAACCAAAAGCTGGAGCTGTCAGTAACCACCCACAAGTGATGTCTGAGCCACTTAGTATGAAATGCCAATGTTTTGAGACACTTTAGACCACTGCCACATGTATTTATATTGGTTCCCATTGTTAATAAGTATTTTTCATGAACCGTATGCTCAGTACAAGCCTTGTTAAACAACAACACACAAAACACACATAAAATAATACGATGCAGGGTTCAGGTACTTTTTCATATAATTTAGGTAGAACTCCAAATCATACCTTTCTACAAATTTTACACCATCCAGCAGCTTTATCCAAAACCGTCCTCTGGCCTTTTTTTTATTTTTATTTATGTAAGATAAGTACTGAAGGAACTTTACATTCTATAAATTACATAGTTTGACCATTTAATTTAAAAAAAAAGAGAAAAATCCCTAAGTGTCTTGAAAAACTTACTGTGGTTAAACTGTTTTTATTTACATTTTATTACTCTGTTGTTTTTAACTAATGCTGAACTATTATTTTATGTGGATATACATGCACTGTGTTTAAGGGGGGGGGGGGGGGAAGAAAAAGGACAAATGGCAGTTTGTAGAAAAATTTCAGTTTTGTACATTAAATGCAATAGTTTTGAAGTTTGGAATAACTACTCTGTGTGTTGTTGAAAGTAATATGGAAATCTATGCAGATAATTGATGTGGCATATGAAAGATTAACCAACAAGCTCCCAACCACTGGACCCGTCAATACTGTACACCGCCATCTCAGCATAGGCCAGATCTTAAGAAACACGCACATAAGCAAATGCTTGGAAGCAATAGGAACAATCCATTTCTCTGCTACCCATAAAAAAAGTTGACACTCTCAATTACACAAGATGAATAACAATATTACACCTAACCAAATATATATATCTCATCCTGAGTGTGCTCACCCCGTGACTATTACCCCTCCACCCACATCTCAGTAAGCATGCTTAGGATCCAGACGGCTGTGACATCAGTCAATGATAGTGGGCTTTATGATGCCTCTCTGGGATTATGGATGGCCCAGACTGCTGGGGCTCAGTTGAAGGGCAGGTTGCCTTTTCTGCCACCTCTCTTTATTAATGGTATTCCAGGGAAGATTCTTTGTAAATTGTAACACAAGTTGGTGAGTATGACCTTTGTGACAGACAATGCCTCCACCCTCAGAGGAGGAAACTTGTCATCTGCTGCTAGGCAGGGAAATATGAAGCTTATTACAACTGCTGGTGTTGGTGAACTTTGTGATATCACTCAGTAATCATAAAAAGGCACAGATCTGGCCACAGAAAACTGCTGTAGTCCAAAAGATAGTAAAACACAATTCCAGATTTCTTGGCACAGACAGCGCATACTCACATTAGTGGAATAGTAAAAGGGAAGACTAGCTAGAATGACGGCCCTTTATACAGGGTGGAACTGTTTTTGGTCACACGCTACAAGGATCTTAGGAACTAATGCAGGTGAGTCAAAGCGCAGTGTCCACCTTTTATTCAGATTGGGAAAACACTAACAAGAAACCAGCACCCATGACCTAGCTTTATCTGCATTTTTTGCATTACCAGGCTGGAGGTGAGATGAGATGGGGAAGCTGGTTTGGAACATTTATTTTTGCAAAGAAAGGATGTTGTTTCTCTGTCAGTTGTAAAGCACTGACCTCACAGTGTGCCACAGAGATTTTTTCTTCTAAGCTAAGGAAAAGTAACAGTAGGCCAGGCTAGGAATAATCTGTGCTTGTCTCATAAGGGATGGGCTGTAGTCCAGCAGGCCTTTAAGTGCGATATGTGCTGCAGGCTTCTCTGGCATACAGAAGGTTAACCCACAAGCTCTTCAACTACGGTACTCTTCAATACTTTACACTGCCATCTCAGCAAAGGCCAGTCCTTAGGAAGCATGCACACACGCAAAGACTTGGAAGAAATAGGATAAATCAATATCTGCTACTTTACGCAAGGGAAATAATAATACTACACCTAACCAAATAAATATGTGTTTTGTATATATATTACTACTTAAGTGAGTTCACCCCATGGCTAGAGTCATCTCTAACCACATCTCAGCAAGCATGTTCAGGTCTCAGAGAGCTGTGACATCAGTCAGTGATAGCAAGGTTTATGATGTCCCTAAGTGATCATGGAGAGACCAGACTGCTACGACTCAGTTTGCCTTTTTTGCTACCTTTCATTATGTATAGCATGCCAAGGAAGACACTTTGTAACACTAGTTGTTGAGTATGACCTTTGTGACTTCCATAAGTGACCATAAAAACTCACACCCCAGAGCACAACAGACAGCACCTCCACCCTCAGAGGAGAACACTTGTCCTCCACTGCTATGCATGGAAAGATGTGGCTTATAACAGTAATAGGGATGGTGACCTTTGTGACATAACTCAGTGATCATAAAAAGGCTGTGATATCAGATTTTACTCTGTAAAGATAAGTAATAAAATAGTTGAACCACAACTGCTGAAAATGTAAATATGTTTGTTGTAGCAAGGATTAAACCGGATTGAAACAATAATTACTTAAAGAAGCAATGTATAAACCCAGGAATAATCTCAGCTATTACTAGATGGTAATACAAGAGCAAGCAGTTTCTATGGCTGCCACCTCTGAGTATATAAATACACACAGCAAGAAACCCTTGTCTATATACCAATTGTAGGATAACCGGTAACACAGAGCTTACACAGAGTAACCCCCGCTAAGTGAAATCAGTGTAAGTGGAACGTAATCACTAACTGGATAACAGTCTGATATAAGCGTAAATATACTGGCCAGTAAAGATATGGTACCTGAATGAAGTCTTTAGGAGGGCTTAGAGTGAGCGGTCAGAGAGGCACAAGCTGGATGGCAGATCGGAGCGGCAGCGCTAGCCGAAGTTGGCGTGTGACGTCACCGCTAGAGGAAGCAGGAGGGAGACAACAGCTGTTCGTTGCTAGATGGGCGTAGCAGAAGTGGAGTCAGCTGTACGCAAGTGGAAATCTGCAACAGGCAGAGTTTGAATGCGTAGGAGCAATGAGAGGCAAAATTACAGCAGGTTGAAGCACATTAGGTGAATGAGTATCAATATCAAGCAACGTATAGAGATGGGAGGAGGCTTTTATAGCAGAGAAGGAAATTGGTAATTTGAGTAAAAGGCACAGATATGGCACTTACGAATAGAGAATAAGGGACAGGGTAGTCATAACATGACAGGATGCCCTCCCCAGAGAGCCACTCCGTGGCTCATGGACGTGGACGGTCTGGGTTCCTCTGGTGGAAGCGAGAAATAAGCCTAGGAGCAGAAATGTTGACAGCGGGTTCCCAGGAGTTATGTTCCTCAGTATAACCTTTCCAACGTATGAGGTACTGCAAATGTCCACGGAATAATCTGGAATCTAAGATAGATTGGACCTCATATTCGATATTGGGGTCGATGCTCACTTGAGCTATTTGTTGATTAGGAGTGAAGTCCCGTACAGTCCGGTAAGGTTTAACCAAAGAGACATGAAATGTCGGGTGTATCTTAAGAGTACTTGGTAGTTGTAAGCGAACGGCATTGTCATTGATGATCTTGATTATTGGATATGGACCAATGAATAAAGGTGAGAGTTTTTTACTGGGAGTATTAAGACGAAGATTCTTAGTTGACAACCATACTAAATCCCCGAGTGAGTAGTGTGGTGGAGAACACCTTCTAAGGTCATAATATTGCTTTTGCTTATTTTTTGCATCTTCTATAGCCTGAGTTACTACGATGAAATTTGAGGAGATTGTGCTGGAGAGATCACTGATATGTGGTGAGGAGGTTCCTTCAGGAAGTAGATGGAAAGTAGGATGGAAGCCATAATTTATGAAGAATGGTGTCTGCTTTGTAGTAGAATGGACATTGTTATTAAATGCAAACTCCGCATAAGGGAGATGTTGAGTCCAGGTGTCCTGGTTAAACTGACAGTAACATCGTAGAAATTGCTCAATGCTCTGGTTAGACCTCTCGGTCTGACCGTTGGTCTGGGGATGATAGGAAGATGAGAGCCGTTTATCAATATTGAAGACCTTGCAGAATTCGGACCACAAACCACTAGTGAACTGGGAACCACGGTCTGAAAGGATCCGTTGTGGAAGTCCATGAAGTTTGAAAACCTTAGTTAGAAGTAGTTGTATTGTTTCTGCAGCAGAAGGCAACTTGTGATAGGGTATCAGATGTAACATTTTGCTGAATAGATCTACCACAACAAGGATTGTCGTGTTATTACATGATCTCGGAAGATCAACAATATAATCTAAGGCAATATCTGCCCAGGGTCGTGTCGGTGTAGGGCGTGGCATCAATAACCCATATGGTCGATGTTTTGATCTTTTAGAGGTGGCACAAACAGAACAAGTGTTGATGTAGTCTGTAATGTCTGCATTCATTTCAGGCCACCAATAAGATCTTTTAATAAGATCCTGAGCTTTGTGTATTCCGGTGTGACCTGCGAGTAGAGATTCGTGGGCAGAATGAAGTAACAATTTTCTGATAGAGGGTGGTACATATAACCTTTCACCATGATAGTACAAGGAGTCTTTTTTTTGTTGTAGGAGTTTTAAGGTTTTTTTTAAGTCTTGATGTTGTTCATCCCTGAAATAGGGGATAGAGTCGAGGAGGAAAAGAAGGAACTTATTTTCAGGTATTACTGACTGTTTTGGAAAAGTAAAGGAAGAATGACCAGGTAGACGTGAAAGGGCGTCCGCTTTTCCGTTTCTAGCAGCAGGCCTATAGGTGATAAGAAAATCAAATCTGGCAAAGTATAAGTTCCAACGAACTTGACGAGCACTAAGAGTTTTTGTAGATTTAAGGTACTGTAAATTGCGGTGGTCAGTGAAAACGAGGGTAGGATGGGTAGCACCCTCGAGCAGGTGGCGCCACTGTTCAAAGGCAACCTTGATGGCGAGCAGTTCCTTATCGCCCACTGGGTAGTGCATCTCCGGGGTGGTTAAACACCTAGAGTAGTAGGCGACCGGGTGCAATGGTTTTTGTAGGTTTTCTCTTTGCGAGAGGACAGCACCAATAGCAAAGTCTGAGGCATCAACCTCCAGAACAAATTGGAGCTGACTGTTTGGGTACCGAAGGATAGGGGCCGTAGTGAATTTCTGTTTCAAATGGTCAAAAGCCTTTTGTGAGCCTGTGGTCTAAAGAAATTTGTTAAGAGATTTTGTTAGGTTGGTAAGAGGCTTAGCTATAAAGGCAAAGTTTTTTATGAATTTCCGGTAAAAATTTGCAAAGCCTAAAAAGCTTTGTACTTGTTTCCTATTTGTTGGTTGAGGCCAATTCATTATAGTAGTAATTTTAGAGTCATACATCTGTATACCGGACTCTGAAATCTGATAACCAAGGAATGAGATATTTTTTGTGTGGAATATACACTTCTCAGCCTTGGCGTAAAGAGAATGTGAGCGAAGTCGTGAGAGTACTTGTCTAACATGTTTAATATGTTCTAAAGTTGTTTTTGAATATATTAAGATATCATCAAGATAAATCACGACAAAGGTGTCTAGGATATCTTTGAATATATCGTTAATAAAGTGCTGGAAGGTTGCCGGAGCGTTGCAGAGACCGAATGGCATAACGGTATACTCGTACAAACCATAACGGGTACGAAACGCTGTCAGCCACTCGTCTCCAGTTCTCATACGTACAAGATTATACGCGCCACGTAGGTCCAGCTTGGTAAAAATTTTGTCACCTTCCAGTCGTTCGATCAGCTGTGGAATAAGGGGCAAGGGGTAACGGTTCTTAAGCGTAACCTTGTTTAGTTGCCTATAGTCCACTATAGGTCTAAGAGTGCCATCCTTATTTTTCACAAAGAACATTCCCGCAGCCGCCGGGGAGGTAGATGGTCTTATGAAGCCCTTCTGTAGGTTTTCTTCGATGTAAGACTTTAAGTGTTCTAACTCCGGTTTGGATAGAGGGAAGATGTGTCCACATGGTATGACTGCACCTGGTAATAAATCAATGGGGCAGTCATATTTACGATGTGGTGGTAAGTTTTGGGATTCCTTTTTACTAAAAACGTCAAGGAAATCTAAATACTCAGGAGGAATATCAAAGTCATTTAAATTTCCTGGGGTTTGTAATAGTAAAGCAGGGAAGCAAGTAGTAACACAATAATCAGAATTAAATTTTACAGTGAGAGTGGACCAGTTAATAAAGGGATTATGTTGTTTCAACCATTGCAGACCTAATATGAGAGGAAAGACAGGGGACGTTATGACATCTAAGGTGATATACTCCCTATGGTGGTCTTGTGTGGAAAGCAAAAGAGGTATAGTTTCAAACATAACAGGTCCTGAAGACAAAACCTCCCCATCTATTCCCCTTAAAGGAACAGGAGTCTTTTTTTTATAAGTGGTATTTTATTTAATGTGGCAAACAACACATCAATATAAGAGGCGGAAGCGCCAGAGTCAATTATCCCGGTAACGGTCACCCGGAGTTGGTCCCACTGCAAGGAAAGGGATAAATTACAATAGTTGGTTGGATATGAGACAGTGTTTATAGAATAATAAGGGTAGCAACTCTTACCCTTATTCTGTCTCTGTAAGATAGGACAGGCCTTCACTGTGTGTTCATCTGATGCACAGTACTTGCACAAATTCTGGGTGCGTCGTAGTAGTTTTTCATGGTTGCTTAAGGGGCCTTTCAGGAAGGCGATGTCCATAGGTTCACTGGTGTTCTTAGGATGAGTGGAGGAGACTGATGTAGGGGTATGTTTTTTATATGTAGTATCATGATAAGCTCTTTCATGTTGTCTCTCTCTGAGCCTTCTGTCAATGCTAATAGATAGATTTATTAATTCCTCTAAAGTGTGGGGTATCTCTATACGTGAGAGCTCATCCTTAATAGCCTCTGACAACCCTAAGCGGAATTGTTTTTTTAGTGATCGGTTATTCCACTGGGTATCTTTAGCTAGCCTCTTAAAGTCTGATATATACTCCTCTACATCCCTTTTTCTCTGCTTTAATGACCGCATAGATGTTTCAGCGGTTAGTTGCTTGTATGGGTCATCATAAAGCTGACCTAATGCAGAAAAGAAAGATTCTAGGGAATTGAGAATATCGTCATTATTTTCTAGAAAAGAGTTGGCCCGACTCCTAGGGTCTGCCCTCAAATAGGAAATGGTGGTCATAACTTTAACTCTGTCATTAGGGTAAGTATAAGGTTTTAGTGCAAATAACAAGAGACAGGAGTTTTTAAAGTCCCTAAATTGCTTTCTATCACCTGAGAATAAATCTGGGAGACTAACTTGAGGTTCCTGGAAACGTGTTCTACTGTCAACAAAATCTTTAATATAAGCTTTTAACCCCACATTTTCTTGTTTTAGTGTGTTAAGACCATCAGTTAACAAATCCACTTTCTGGGAAAGAGACTGTATATTACTTGACATCTCAGCTGGGTCCATTTTAGTTTTTTAGGCTTGATATTCTGTGATATCAGATTTTACTCTGTAAAGATAAGTAATAAAATAGTTGAACCACAACTGCTGAAAATGTAAATATGTTTGTTGTAGCAAGGATTAAACCGGATTGAAACAATAATTACTTAAAGAAGCAATGTATAAACCCAGGAATAATCTCAGCTATTACTAGATGGTAATACAAGAGCAAGGAGTTTCTATGGCTGCCACCTCTGAGTATATAAATACACACAGCAAGAAACCCTTGTCTATATACCAATTGTAGGATAACCGGTAACACAGAGCTTACACAGAGTAACCCATGCTAAGTGAAATCAGTGTAAGTGGAACGTAATCACTAACTGGATAACAGTCTGATATAAGCGTAAATATACTGGCCAGTAAAGATATGGTACCTGAATGAAGTCTTTAGGAGGGCTTAGAGTGAGCGGTCAGAGAGTCACAAGCAGGATGGCAGATCGGAGCGGCAGCGCTAGCCGAAGTTGGCGTGTGACGTCACCGCTAGAGGAAGTAGGAGGGAGACAACAGCTGTTCGTTGCTAGATGGGCGTAGCAGAAGTGGAGTCAGCTGTACGCAAGTGGAAATCTGCAGCAGGCAGAGTTTGAATGCGTAGGAGCAATGAGAGACAAAATTACAGCAGGTTGAAGCACATTAGGTGAATGAGTATCAATATCAAGCAACGTATAGAGATGGGAGGAGGCTTTTATAGCGGAGAAGGAAATTGGTAATTTGAGTAAAAGGCACAGATATGGCACTTACGAATAGAGAATAAGGGACAGGGTAGTCATAACATGACAAAGGCATAGCTCTGGCCAGAAAAAAACACTGTGCTATACTTAAAAGGAACTAACTCTTGCCGTCTCATGCAGGGTAATGTCAGATGATGAGGTTTGTCCCCCCCCCCAACAGCAATGTTTTATATTTAGGAAGTATATCTGAAACAGAGCTGGGTGACCATAAACATGGTGACATCAACCAGTCACCTCCAAGCGGTCAGTTCTTTGCCACTGCAAACTGTTGCTCCCTTTCTAAAGTTCCACAGCACTTCTTCTCTGGTGATTTAGTGGTTAGGATTTGGTGCTTTCTTCACCATGGCCTGGGCTTTATACCTTTCAGGGAAAAGGCTGTTTTGCCTGCATGAACAAAGCATGCTCACGTCAGCAGAATAGTATAAGCAAAGACTTGCTGGAACAATGGGATTTGTATACAGAGGGGAACTAATGCAAGTGTGTCAATGCTCAGTGCCCACATTTTATTCAAATCGAGATAACGCAAGAATGCAGAACCCACAACCTAGCTTTATCTTCCTTTTTTTAATTACCAGGCTGGAGGTGAGATAAGATGGGGAAGCAGTTTTGGAACATTTCGGATTGCAAAGGGGGGATATTGTTTCCCTGTCAGCATGGATATCTTTCCATAAGTAGAAAGGAAGAATCTCAGTGTGTCAAAAAGATAAAAAAAAATTAAGTTAAGGGAAAGTAACAGGAGGCCCAATTATGTTTCACAATGTTGCCAACAGTCCCAAATCTCCCGGGACAATCCCGGGATTTTTCTTTTTTTGTTGTTGTTAATTGTCCTGGGAATTTTCCCAGAGAAGCGGGTTGTGTGGTTGACCCGCTCCTGCTGACTGCTTCTGTTGTCTTGCCATGATCATGAAATCAGTAATGTTGAGAAGATGCAGCACTGCTGGAAGTTGTTTTATGGGTCTGAGTAGTCACTACATTCCAGCAACAACTCTCTCCCCCCCTCCACTCTTCTGGTGTCTGTTTTTTATCACAACCACATTCAGGTGGTCCGGAGAAGAAGGGGTGGCACTCTGGTAGCTGAGCTCAGCTTTGCAAATTGTTAAAGCACGCTACACTTATTTAGCATTACACCCCGCCCACTTAGTCCCTTCCTTGTAATGACTCCAGACTCCACTGTGAAAACAGTTCCTTGCGGCACATAGTCAGTGGAAAAGAAGGTAGGGATTATAACATGGAAAATTACCATAGCAACAATGTATATAAAATAATAAATGTATGCGTCTATAGCACATCTGCAGTTTGTTTCCATTTCAGTTGTATACCCTATAAGGAAATATAATACACATCCAAGCAAAATGTGTATACTATCTACTCTGTCACTGAATTTGAATGGGCAATATGGTTAACTCTTTGTATATGAGAGAGGGCTACAACATACAGTAAAGCATTCAAGAGGCTAACATACACACCCACCATCCAATCTGCACTAGAATAATGTGGGGAACTAGACTAAAGGAATGAACCAAACAGCAATGTCTGCACTTAGGGGTCTATTGAAAATACATTTATTAATGAAACATTATAATCAGGATGCGTTCATGTTTTTTTAAATCTGTATATTATGTTAAAATGTGTGAAGGGTAACATGATTAACAGTGATAGAGAGGAGGTACTAAACCAATTCTTTTCTTCAGTATACACAAGAGAGGAACCAAAGGGACGTACATTGAATCAAACTAAAACATACAAGCCAATACCAATAACTGGGTTATCTCTAGAGGATATCTGGAAAAAGTGGATAATATTAGGGTAAATAAAACTCCAGATGACATACAGGGAACTTAGCACTGTTATAAACAAACCTCTACTCTTAATTTTTCAAGACTCATTATCCTCAGGCATAGTTCCCCAGACTAGCGTGAAGCTGATGTGGTGCCACTTTTTAAAAAGGGTAGCAGGGCTGCTTCAGAAAGCTAAAGACCAGTTAGTCTGACATTATTAGTGGGGAAGATATTTGAAGGGATTATAAGGGATTATATTGATGAGTATATTCGTGTAAACAAGATTATGAGTTCAAATCAGCATGGTTTTATGAGAAATAGATCATGTCAAATTATTCTAATTAGTAAGTAAAAATATAGATAAGGGAGAATCAGTTGATATGATATACTTGGATTTTGCAAAGGCTTTTGATACAGTGCCACATGAGAGATTAATGTGCAAAATTAAGGGACTGGGAATAGCTAAAAATGTTCATGGATAAATAACTGGATAAAAGACAGGGAGCAATGAATAGTAGTAAATGGATCATACTCCAATTGGACAGAGGTAATCCATGGAGTCCCCAAGGGATCAATACTGAGCCCTGTTCTTTTTAATATTTTTTTAATGACTTGGAGCTAGGATTGAGTAATAACATCTCTATTTTTGCAGATGATGCAGTTATGTAAGGTCATTAGGTCAGTGGAGGATGACATTCCTTTGCAAGGGGATTCGCAAAAATTGGAAGAATGGGCTGGTAAATTGAAAATAAGATGTAATACTGGAAAATTTAATAAGTAGGCAACCTATTATTTAAATGGGGCTACACTTAGCAAAAGAGAGGAGAAAAGGGATTTGGGAGTAGTAATAGATAACAAGCTAAAGATAAGCGTACAATGCAGGGCAGTGGCTTCTAAGGCTAATAAGATACTAGCATGTATTTAAAGAGGCATTGATGCAAGAGAGGAAAGCATAATTCTGTTACTATATAAATATCTAGTAAGACCTTACCTTGAGTATGGAGTGCAGTCCTGGGGACCAATCTCAGAAAAAGACATTGCAGAGTTAGAAAAAGTTCAGAGAAGGGCCACAAAATTAATAAGGGGCAAGCTAGGGTCACCCAATCTGAGCCTCCCACCCAAAAAAAAATAATAATAATAATAAAATACCCCATTTGTCTGATCATGTCAATATTTGTAAATATTGACACTGATCAGTGTGGATCTCCCTCCCTCTCCTCACTTGCGATTTTGTTGGAGAGAGAGAGAGACCTGTTTTTTTGCAGAGAGAGATTTAATTCTTTTATTTGTTAAAAAATATAGAACCAAAGGCTCTTTTCAGAGCCATTAACCCCTAGCTTGCCAGTGATCACTATAAATCACTGGCATTAGCATAGCTGCACTTTTTTTTGCATTTTTTTAGGGGTTAATTTTTGTTGTTGTAATTTTTTAAAAATCCAGAGGCTCTTTTCAGAACCATTTAGTTAATTTAATTTTCAGAGCCATTAACCCCTAGCTTGCCAGTGATCACTATAAATCACTGGCAGTAGCATAGCTGTACTTTTTTGCTGTCTGTGCATTTTTTTAGGGGTTAATTTTGTTGTTGTAATTTTTTAAAAATCCTGAGGCTCTTTTCAGAACCATTTAGTTAATTTAAATTAATTTTCAGAGCCATTAACCCCTAGCTTGCCAGTGATCGCTATAAATCACTGGCAGTAGCATAGTTGTACTTTTTTGCTGTCTGTGCATTTTTTTAGGAGTTAATTTTGTTGTTGTAATTTTTTAAAAATCCAGAGGCTCTTTTCAGAACCATTTAGTTAATTTAATTTAATTTTCAGAGCCATTAACCCCTAGCTTGCCAGTGATCGCTATAAATCACTGGCAGTAGCATAGCAGTACTTTTTTGCTAGTTTATTTAGTTAATTTAGTTAATTAATTTAATTTAAAAAAAATTAGTACATTTTTTCTGTGACAGATACAAAAATGTCACAGAAAATATATAGTGCTGAGGAGGCGTATGCCATCCTTGCGTCAGAGTCAGATGCCTCTATGTCTGACTCAGACCCCAATTTTGACCCTGCCATATGCTTAGATACATCACTAGATGCAGTCTCAACTGATAGTGATGTATCTGTGGCTGCTAGACCCCCTACCAGCCCCCCTGCTAGCCCCCCTGCCAGAAGGAGGCGTGTTGCTGCCATTGCTGCTGAAGAGTGGGTAACACCTCATCTCCAGAGGCCAGATATCCCACCCTTCACAGCAAATGCTGGCATAAATATAGATGTGGCAGGTTTTAGCCCCCAGCAGTTTCTGGAAGTTTTTCTGGGCGATGATGTATTGGGGAACATTGTCGCCCAAACTAATTTATATGCCCATCAGTTCCGTGCTGCAAAGCCTGGAACATATTTGGCAAAGCAGCAATGGGCCCCCATCAATGTGCCAGAATTCAAAAAATTCTGGGCATTGACCATGCTGATGGGCATCATAAAGAAACCCTCCATTCGCTCCTACTGGAGTACTAGCCCCATCTGCTCTACCCCCATTTTCTCCCAGATTATGTTGAGGAAGAGGTATGAAATGATTCTGCATTTCATGCACTTCAGCGACAACAGCCTGTGCCCCCCTAGGGAGCATCCCCAATTTGACAGGCTGTATAAAATCCGCCCCCTGATAACCCACTTTTCTGCCAGGTTTGCAGAGGCTTATACACCTGGAAGGAATATATGTGTTGATGAATCCCTAATGAAGTATAAGGGAAGGCTGGGATTCAAGCAGTTTATTCCTTCCAAGCGCTCCAGATATGGGGTAAAGGTGTATAAGCTCTGTGACAGCGAGAATGGGTATACTCAGGCCTTCCGGGTGTATGAGGGAAAGGATAGCCAACTTGACCCTCCAGGTTGCCCAGAACATATGGGAACCACTGGCAAGATTGTCTGGGACCTGATATTACCCCTAATGAACAAAGGGTATCACTTGTACTTAGACAATTTTTATACAAGTGTCCTTTTGTTCAAGCTACTGTATTGCTTTGATACAGTAGCTTGCGGTACAATTAAAAAGAACCGCGCAGGTTTCCCAGGACAGCTTGTACGCACCCGGCTACGAAGGGGGGAGACCTCAGCTCTGCGCCAAGAGGAGCTGTTGGCACTGAAGTACAGAGACAAGAAGGATGTATACCTTCTTACCACCATCCACACAGAGAGGACGGTGGCGGTTTCTGTACGTGGCAGAGCTGAGATCATAAGGAAGCCAGTGTGCATCAAGTCTTATAACCGGCATATGGGTGGGGTTGATCTGGCTGATCAGCTGCTGCAGCCCTACCTAATTATGCGGAAGACAAGGGCCTGGTACAAAAAGGTTGCAATTTACCTAATGCAGATTGCAACCCACAACGCTTTTTTGTTGTTCAAAAAAGCAAACCCCAGAGTTAAAAAGACTTTTTTACAGTTTCAGCTCCAGATTATTACGGGGATTTTGTACCATGATGCACCTGCTCCCCGGGCGGTGATGGGAGAGAGCAGAGTTGGGGCTACCCATTTTATTTTTAAAATCCCCCCTACTGCCACAAAGCAGAAACCACAAAAAAAATGCAGAGTCTGTACCAAGAGGGGGAAGAGAAGGGACACCATATATTACTGTCCTGATTGCCCTGGACAGCCTGCACTCTGCATTGGGGACTGCTTCAAGCGGTACCATACAATGGTCAATTTTTAAAAAAATAAATACATTTGCTGTTATATATATATATATATTTTTTTTGGTTATGTTTACAGTTAGATGTTTTTTTGTTTTTTTTTTACTTTTACTGTGCCAGATTTTTACATTTCACTACTCTATTTTTTTCTAAAATTGGGCCTGTTTTTTTTTAACCAAAACCCCTGTCAAACCTATGCATGGGGGACATAGGTGTTCTCAGGGTGCCTTGCAGAAAACAACCTGAAGTATGTTTTTGTAATAACTTACAACAGTCTCTCCTAAATCATAGTCAAAAAGCAATGTGTCTGTAAAAATGAAAATTGAAAAATTACCACCATACACTTTCTCCAATTTTTTGGGCTAAAACGGTTGCTTCAAAGGCATCAAAGCACACCATATACAATACCTTGGGGTGTCAACATTTAAAAAATATACACTTTGAATGCAATAAATAAACGTGGGGTATGCGATAGGCCCCAAACTAAAGATAGGCCTATCAGAAGTAATACTCTCATTTTTAATAACTAAAATCACAAGTCATAAAATTGTAACATAACCTTCCCAAAATCCTGGCAAACCTATGCATGGGGGGCATAGGTGTACTCAGGGTGCCTTGCAGAAAACAACCTGAAGTATTCTTTTGCAATAACTTACAACAATCTCTCCTAAATCATAGTCAAAAAGCAATGTGTCTGTAAAAATGAAAATTGAAAAATTACCACCATACACTTTCTCCAATTTTTTGGGCTAAAACGGTTGCTTCAAAGGCATCAAAGAACACCATATACAATACCTTGGGGTGTCAACATTTAAAAAATATACACTTTGAATGCAATAAATAAAAGTGGGGTATGTGATAGGCCCCAAACTAAAGATAGGCATATCAGAAGAAATACTCTCATTTTTAATAACTAAAATCATGTAACATAACCTTCCCAAAATCCTGGCAAACCTATGCATGGGGGGCATAGGTGTACTCAGGGTGCCTTGCAGAAAACAACCTGAAGTATTCTTTTGCAATAACTTACAACAGTCTCTCCTAAATCATAGTAAAAAAGCAATGTGTCTGTAACAATGAAAATTGAAAAATTACCACCATATACTTTCTCCAATTTTTTGGGCTAAAACGGTTGCATCAAAGTCATCAAACCACTCCATGTATAATACCTTGGGGTGTCAACTTTTTAAATATAATCACATTTATGGAAAACAAATAAATTGGGGTATGTTAAAAGACCCCCAAAAAAGACGATAGGCAAAGAAAATATGTTAAATGTGAAAAAAAATCACAAACACATATCAGACATTTGGCATTGCACCGCCCAAACAAGCCACCAAACCTATGCATAGGTGGTATCACTGAACTCAGGAGATGTTGGTGACCACATATTGGTGTCTTCTTTGGTAGTAACACATAACAGGAGCTGTGAATCCATGTCTAAATTACAATGTATGTGAAAAATAACACAAAGAAATGAATGCGCAATAGTTTGACAAAGACTAGTGGTTGAATTAGTGTATGGAAAGTGTGAAAATACCTGCATTTGAAATACCCTAGGATGTGTACTTTTCAAAAATATATGGTTTTATGGGGGTAAATTACATTGGCCTGCTTCAGAAATGTCTTAAATAGAACATGGGTGCATGGGATGTGAAAATGGGAAGTGTAAAAACTGGAATGCGCTTCCTAAAAATAAGGCCTTCTAGCCCCCAGAGAACCCAACACACCTATACATGGGTGGTATCACTGTACTCAGGAGATGTTGTTGAACACATATTGAGGTGTTTTTTGGCAGTAACACATAACAGGAACTGAGAATCCATGCCTAAAGTACAATGTGTGTGAAAAATAACACAAAAAAATGACTACCCAAAAGTTTGACAAAGACTGGTGGTTAAATAAGTTCATGGAAAGTGTGAAAATACCAGCATTTCAAATACCCTAGGGGGTCTACTTCTCAAAAATATATGGTTTTATGGGGGTAAATTTCATTGGCCGGCTTCAGAAATGTCCCAAATAGGACATGGGTGCATGATGACCGATGTGAAAATTCCAAGTTGAAAAACTGGAATGCACTTCCTAAAAATAAGGCCTTCTAGCCCCCAGAGAACCCAACACACCTATACATGGGTGGTATCACTGTACTCAGGAGATGTTGTTGAACACATATTGAGGTGTTTTTTGGCAGTAACACATAACAGGAACTGAGAATCCATGCCTAAAGTACAATGTGTGTGAAAAATAACACAAAAAAATGACTACCCAAAAGTTTGACAAAGACTGGTGGTTAAATAAGTTCATGGAAAGTGTGAAAATACCAGCATTTCAAATACCCTAGGGGGTCTACTTCTCAAAAATATATGGTTTTATGGGGGTAAATTTCATTGGCCGGCTTCAGAAATGTCCCAAATAGGACATGGGTGCATGATGACAGATGTGAAAATTCCAGGTTGAAAAACTGGAATGCGCTTCCTAAAAATAAGGCCTTCTAGCCCCCAGAGAACCCAACACACCTATACATGGGTGGTATCACTGTACTCAGGAGATGTTGTTGAACACATATTGAGGTGTTTTTTGGCAGTAACACATAACAGGAACTGAGAATCCATGCCTAAAGTACAATGTGTGTGAAAAATAACACAAAAAAATGACTACCCAAAAGTTTGACAAAGACTGGTGGTTAAATAAGTTCATGGAAAGTGTGAAAATACCAGCATTTCAAATACCCTAGGGGGTCTACTTCTCAAAAATATATGGTTTTATGGGGGTAAATTTCATTGGCCGGCTTCAGAAATGTCCCAAATAGGACATGGGTGCATGATGACCGATGTGAAAATTCCAAGTTGAAAAACTGGAATGCGCTTCCTAAAAATAAGGCCTTCTAGCCCCCAGAGAACCCAACACACCTATACATGGGTGGTATCACTGTACTCAGGAGATGTTGTTGAACACATATTGATGTGTTTTTTGGCAGTAACACATAACAGGAACTGAGAATACATGCCTAAAGTACAATGTGTGTGAAAAATAACACAAAAAAATGACTACCCAAAAGTTTGACAAAGACTGGTGGTTAAATAAGTTCATGGAAAGTGTGAAAATACCAGCATTTCAAATACCCTAGGGGGTCTACTTCTCAAAAATATATGGTTTTATGGGGGTAAATTTCATTGGCCGGCTTCAGAAATGTCCCAAATAGGACATGGGTGCATGATGACCGAAGTGAAAATTCCAAGTTGAAAAACTGGAATGCGCTTCCTAAAAATAAGGCCTTCTAGCCCCCAGAGAACCCAACACACCTATACATGGGTGGTATCACTGTACTCAGGAGATGTTGTTGAACACATATTGAGGTGTTTTTTGGCAGTAACACATAACAGGAACTGAGAATCCCTGCCTAAAGTACAATGTGTGTGAAAAATAACACAAAAAAATGACTACCCAAAAGTTTGACAAAGACTGGTGGTTAAATAAGTTCATGGAAAGTGTGAAAATACCAGCATTTCAAATACCCTAGGGGGTCTACTTCTCAAAAATATATGGTTTTATGGGGGTAAATTTCATTGGCTGGCTTCAGAAATGTCCCAAATAGGACATGGGTGCATGATGACCGATGTGAAAATTCCAAGTTGAAAAACTGGAATGCGCTTCCTAAAAATAAGGCCTTCTAGCCCCCAGAGAACCCAACACACCTATACATGGGTGGCATCACTGTACTCAGGAGATGTTGTTGAACACATATTGAGGTGTTTTTTGGCAGTAACACATAACAGGAACTGAGAATCCATGCCTAAAGTACAATGTGTGTGAAAAATAACACAAAAAAATGACTACACCAAAGGTTGACAAAGACTGGTGGTTGAATTAGTGCATGGAAAGTGTTAAAATACCAGCATTTGAAATACCCTAGGGTGTCTACTTTTCAAAAATATATGGTTTGATGGGGGTAAATTCCATTGGCCAGCTTCAGAAATGTCCCAAATAGGACATGGGTGCATGATGACCGATGTGAAAATTCCAAGTTGAGAAACTGGAATGCGCTTCCTAAAATTAAGGCCTTTTAGCCCCCAGAGAACCCGACACACCTATACATGGGTGGTATCACTGTACTCAGGAGATGTTGTTGAACACATATTGAGGTGTTTTTTGGCAGTAACACATAACAGGAACTGAGAATCCATGCCTAAAGTACAATGTGTGTGAAAAATAACACAAAAAAATGACTATCCAAAAGTTTGACAAAGACTGGTGGTTGAATTAGTGCATGGAAAGTGTTAAAATACCAGCATTTGAAATACCCTAGGGTGTCTACTTTTCAAAAATATATGGTTTTATGGGGGTAAATTCCATTGGCCAGCTTCAGAAATGTCCCAAATAGGACATGGGTGCATGATGACCGATGTGAAAATTCAAAGTTGAAAAACTGGAATGCGCTCTCTAAAAATAAGAGCTTTTAGCCCCCCGAGAACCCGACACACCTATACATGGGTGGTATCACTGTACCCAGGAGATGCTGCTGAAGACATATTAGGGTGTTATTTGGCAGTAACCCTTAATATTATCAGTAAATGTATTCTTAAATTGCTATTTTGTCAAAAAATCAAATTATTTTTTTTTTCCCCCCAAACTTTGGCATAGATTGGTGGTAAAATGGTTGCATGAAAAAAGTCAAAATACCACAAGTTTAATAACTTAGGTTGTCTTCTTTTAAAAAATATATACATTTGAAGGGTTATTCAGGGATTCCTGACAGATATTGGTGTTACAATGTAACTATCGCCAATTTTGAAAAAACATGGTTTTGAAATAGCAAAGTGCTACTTGTACTTATTGCCCTATAACTTGCAAAAAAAGCAAAGAACATGTAAACATTGGGTATTTATAAACTCAGGACAAAATTTAGAAACTGTTTAGCATTGGTATTTTATGGTGGTTGTAGATGTGTAAGAGATTTTGGGGCTCAAAGTTAGAAAAAGTGCATTTTGTTTTCATTTTTTCCTCATATTTTTTTTTTTTTTTTTTATAGTAAATTATAAGATATGATGAAAATAATCATATCTTTAGAAAGTCCATTTAATGGTGAGAAAAACAGTATATAATATGTGTGGGTACAGTAAATGAGTAAGAGGAAAATTATAGTTAAACACAAACATTGCAGAAATGCAAAAATAGCCTTGGTCCCAGATGGTCAACAAATTGAAAAGTGGTCTGGTCACTAAGGGGTTAAAATTGTATGTTCTATCTGAATAATGAAATTTTAATTTTGACTTGAGTGTCCCTTTAAACTATGAGGAGAGGTTAACCAAACCGGGTCTGTTTTCTAGAAAAAAAAGCGATTGAGAGGTGATATGATCACTTTATATAAATATATTCTAGGCCCGTATACAGAGTTGAAGGAAGCTCTGTTCATTCCGAGAAAATTGTTGGAGGAAAGGAGATTTCGTCTTCAGAAACGTAAAAGTTTTTTTCACTGTAAGAGCAATCAAATTGTGGAACTCATTGCCTAAGGAGGTAGTGAATGTCAATACAATAGCTACATAAAAAAATGCATTGGATACCTTTCTGGCAAGAAGCAGAATTCAGGGATATGATAGCTTGTGTTAAATGTGTCACCTTTTTAATGGGATTAAATTATGCTCAATTTTAGCTTTTGTTGTAAAGCAGGTAGGATCTGAATAGGTTGAACTCAATTGACTTCTGTCTTCTTTCAACCTCATCTACTATGTTACTATGCAAGTTCTTGTCCCATGTTCCCCATTGAAGCTAAAAAAGCAAAATCTGTAACCTGGTTTTTCAAAATGCTGCAAATTGCCTATACTAGCTATTTGATTTCCAGCATTTACAGGTTACAGAACTAGCTCTAGAGAGCGCAATTGTATTCAGAAGCAAGAGGTATTTAAGACCCTTTTAAGTGACAATATGACAAAAAAAGTTTGTAAAATGTATTACATTTATTTTTTATGTTTTTTTTTTTCTTTCATAAGGTGGTGAGGGTCAACAAGCCATTACTCCTGGAATTCAACTCCTGGCCATTAGGAGGAGGCAAAGATTTACAAAGCTCTAAGCGTATTTAATCCCTCCCACCTCTCTGATATGCTAGTCTTTTCTTTGACTGCATAGGCGGAAGGTGGGGAATTTACGTGCTCCTGATTCTTTGTTGAGAGGGGTCCTCAGACTGATTTGAGGCCCATTTTCTCCTTAGAGAGCTGCTACTGAGAGAAAGAGGGGAGATTGGAGTATGGGGTAGTGACATTAGTCACAAGCCTGACACAGGTGCTGCAGGGACCAGTCTCCTAGCCTTCTCCTGTTGTATTGTTTATATACTCCTTACATGGATCCTCTGCTGTGACGTACACAGCACTGTACGGGCTCTCTGCCACCATACATGGTAGATTGGGTGCATCTGAGGTTAGTGCAGCCCTTTCTTGCACTCACATAGCCTACAGGCTATTAGTAGGTACACCGGTTTTGAGTTGCATCATAGCCAGGGGGAATACACATGTAACAGACTAATTCCACCTTTATTGCATAGACTTTTTGTTTCTTATTCTACTAATTATGGTAGGGTTCTTCAAACCACAGGTCGGGACCCAATACTGGCTCACAACACCATTTTTACTGGGCCACCACATGTGTGTGTGTTGTATGAGAGTGCGTGTGGTGTGTATGTTGTATGAGAGTGCGTGTGTATGTTGTATGAGAGTGCATGTGGTGTGTGTGTATGTTGTATGAGAGTGCGTGTTTTGTGTGTGTATGTTGTATGAGAGTGCGTGTTGTGTGTGTGTGTATGTATGATGTATCTCAATACAACCTTATACCCTCTGTTATATTCACAGGAAAAGTGATTTAACTGTTTGGCATTGTGAAGGGGAATCTCTTTATGTATTTTATTTTGGGTTTTTTTGTGTGCTGAATTACCACAGCAGTTACAGTTAGTAACTGGGCTAGTTCCCTTTCTTTTTTTAAAAATCCTCAACTGCTCCTTTGTTGCTGAGTGCAACTGCCATTTTTCAAATACTGAAAGGCAAGATATTTTTATTAAGTCCATAGCTTCATAACGTGTGGGATATATTCTCCAGCCTATCAAGAGGAGGTCAAGAATCCTCACAGAGCATATTAGATAAAAATCCCATTAGTAGACATATATAAAGTTAGGTATATCGATTCTGTCAGGATACTATAGTATCAAAAAATGTGCCTACATCATGTATATCTAATATGATAGTATACATAATTCATAAATACATAGGAATATAGACAGGTTTACATCGTAAATACTGATGGCAAATACACCAAAGTATAAAGGCAGGGAGGGCACCGGCCAGGGATGGTTTATAATCCAAAACATGTAAAGGGTAACAGTGTATATGGAACAAACTACACTGCCACACCAAAGGGTACAATGTAATAATGGACAAAGGGTATAATTTAATGAACACTTCTTCTCATTGTTTCATTGCCAGTGATTAATCAAATCAAACTCTGAATTAAAACCCTCAGGGACCTGGGTCCTGAGTTTAAAAATCCAGAAAGTTTCCTGTTTGGCTAAAAGCCTGTCTTTGTCACCTCCTCTAGGGGGTCTCCTAATTACTTCAATTGCCCTCCACTTAAATGTTCTCACGTTTCCTTCATGTACCTCAATGAAGTGTCTTGACAAAGCTGAGCAAAAATTCTTGTTTTTTATATAGCCCAGATGTTCACGTATTCTAGTACGTATGTCCCTGCTAGTCATACCAACATACTGGCAATGATGTTGTACACACTCAATGAGGTACACAACATAAGTTGTTGCACATTTAATACATCCTTTGGTTTTAAAAAGATTTGATTAGTGATACACGAATAAAACTCTTTTCCTTCAACCAAAAAATTCACAGGGCTTGCATCTCCCATCCCCACATTTGTATGTTCCCTGAACACTAAGCCAGGTAGTTGGTCGTTGTTCATGTGGTAATTGGGTGGGAGATAATATGTTGCCAAGTGTCATGTTTTTAGAGTAAACACATTTGAACCCTTTGGTGGCCACATCTTTGCGTTTTTTGTCACCATATAACAAAGGGAAATACTTTTTTAATATGGCACAAACTTCATAGTACTCTGTGGAATACTGTGGAATAAACATGGTTCTATCATCCCCAATGTTTTTAGATTTTTGACCCAAAGTGTTGTGTCTGCTAATTCCAGCCACTTCCTTAGCCACATTTCGCACCATCTCTGGTCGGTACCCCCTAGTGATCAGCCTATTGACCACACAGTTGCTTTCCTCTACAAAATCTTTTTCAGTGCTACAAATTCTTCTTGTACGTAGCAATTGTCCTCTTGCAATTCCTTTAAATTTAAAGTCATTAAGGTATCTTTAACAGTATCAATTTCCTTCTTTACTGATATCTTTAACCTAGAGACTTCTTCTATTACAAGGAGCATGAGGTCATGAGAGCATTTGCTCAAAATGCCACACCACCTCCTGCAGAAATCAATATTATTACGTCCCAAGGTAGGAATATTCTTGACTCGAAACCCCCTAGGAATAAACTTAAGCTTATGGTATTTGGACCAATACACAGCGTGCAAATAAAAATCTATTTCCTTCTTTTCCAAATGTAGTAACTTATGGAAATTATTAGTTGGGGTCTCACCTCTGGTCTCCTGCAGCTCCTGCAGGTCAGCAGCACAACAAATCTCTGTTACTTGCATGTTAATAACCAAGCTCATACCATATTTCAATAATAAATATATATAATTGGTTGTATAACCAGTTTATGTCAGCAATATATGTTTTATATGCTCTATCCTGTATAGACTCACATATATTAAAGCCTCAAGTATATCTTCAACAAGGAACTTGGTATTTTACTGTAATTATATATATATATATATATATATATATATATATATATATATATATATATATATATATATATATATATATAATATAATATATTGTTTTAACAGTGCTCTCAGCTCCCAAAGTTTATCAGTAGCCGAATCATAGCTTTGGCTTCTTTATAAAAGATGGTTGGAAAAGGGTTGGTATAACTTTTCATGTTTGAGTGTGTGAATGTTGTGTCAGCCATAGATGTTTTTGAGAAGCTCAGAGTCAGTTTTAAACCATATGGTACATTGAAGATTCCGTCCTGTGGTGTGGGTTGTAGGATATCGAACAGAGGTGAAATAGGAAGCAGGGAATCCAAATTCTCCAAGCTTACAGACCACCGGGGCCCCCAAGGTGTTGATTCCGAGCTCTGCGCAGACCGCAAAAATTCTTGCCGTTCTGGTAAGGCTCCTGATTGATGGTATGTTTAAAGGTATATCCCACCCCACAGTAAAGCTATTACTGTGTAAGTTTGAGCCTTTTGCCTGGTTGTTACTTGACGTTATTATACGCACCATTTTATACACTCCAATTTAATGAGCAGTGAGTCCAGGGTGTGTGGGGAGAGTTCTCAACTCACGTGGCAGCGGCAGGATTCAGCATCATCCCTTACTATGTGACTGTGCTGCGTGGAGATTTATTTCTGTTTAGAAGGGTGATGGGTGCTTTAGGCAATATAAAATATCAATCTAGACTTGAAGCACAGTCAGTTCCGGCAGAGTACCCCAGGCAATCGGGGGGTGGCGTTGCCTGTGAGTTCGCCGCCTCTACAGGCCTCAGTTTTCTTATTCTGTCTCTGGGGTCATAAACACAGCAATTTAAGTTGAGATTACGATATATGTTGTAAAAAGATACAATATCAGGTAGCATATGCTGTTATTGAGCGATTTTCGGCAGTTTATTGTCTCCTCTCCTGGAGCTTCAGAAAGATGCGACTGCTCAGGGCTACTGCTTGGACATGCCCCCAGGATCCTTTGTTTTGTCCTCAAAATATTTTTGGGGATTGGGATACAATATATGAACCATTTTTTACCTGATGTGCCCGTAAGGGAATTGATGTTATTTTAACAAAAACAATATTTATGCTTACCTGATAAATTTCTTTCGTTCCGGACATGGAGAGTCCTCTACGTCATTCCAATTACTAGTGGGATAGTCACTCCTGGCCAGCAGGAGGAGGCAAAGAGCACCCCAGCAGAGCTGTTAAGTGTCACTTCCCTTACTCATAACTCCCACTCATTCGGCCGAAGGGAAATGGAAAAAGAAGATAACACAAAGGTGTAGAGGTGCCTGAGATTTAACAAAAAATACTGTCTTATTTAAGAGTGGGGTCGTGGACTCTCCATGTCGGGAAATAAATAAATTCATCAGGTAAGCATAAATTTTGTTTTCTTTCCTAAGACATGGAGAGTCCACGACGTCATTCCAATTACTAGTGGGAACCAATACCCAAGCTAGAGGACATGGAATAAACAGGGAGGGAGAGCAAGTCAGGCAGACCTAAACAGAAGGCACCACCGCTTGAACAACCTTTCTTCCAAAAGAGGCCTCAGCCGAGGCAAAAGTATCAAATTTGGAAAAAGTATGCAGAGAGGACCATGTTGCTGCCTTGCAAATCTGTTCCACAGAAGCTTAATTTTTGAAAGCCCAAGAAGAGGAGACAGCCCTAATGAAATGAGCTGTAATTCTCTCAGGAGGCTGCTGTCCAACAGTCTCATAACTAAAATGAATCATATTTCTCAACCAGAGGGAAAGAGAAGTAGAAGTGGCCTTCTGACCCTTACGCTTTTCTGAGAAACAAACAAACAGGGCAGAATACTGACAAAAATCTTTAGTAGCCTGTAGATAAAATTTTAGAGCACGCACAACATCCAAGTTATGCAAAAGACGTTCCTCATGAGAAGAAGGATTAGGACAAAAGGAAGGAACAACAATTTCCTGATTAATGTTTCGATCCGAAACCACCTTAGGGAGAAACCCCAATTTAGTACGAAGGACCGCCTTATCCGCATGAAATATAAGGTTAGGCGAATCACACTGCAGAGCCGAGAGTTCAGAAATTCTGCGAGCAGAGGAAATCGCAATAAGAAACAAAATTTTCCAAGATAACAACTTAATATCTACAGAATGCATTGGCTTAAACAGAGCCTGCTGCAAAACTCTAAGAACTAAGTTAAGGCTCCAAGGAGGAGCAACAGGTTTAAACACAGGCCTGATTCTGACCAAGGCCTGACAAAAAGATTGAACATCTGGCACATCCGCCAGACATTTGTGTAAAAGAATAGACAGTGCAGAAATCTGACCCTTCAGAGAACTGACTGACAAACCCTTCTCCAGACCTTCCTGGAGAAAGGAAAATTCACACCAATAAAGGTATTTGCCCCATACCTTATGGTAAATCTTGCGAGCAACCAGCTTGCGAGCTTGAAGCATAGTATCAATAACAGACTCAGAAAATCCACGCTTAGCCAAAACTAAGCGTTCAATCTCCAAACAGTCAGCTTCAGAGAAACTAGATTTGGATGGAGGAAAGGACCCTGAGTTAGAAGGTTCTTCCTCAGAGGTAACCTCCAAGGTGGAAGAGAAGACATCCTCACCAGGTCTGCAAACCAGATCCTGAGAGGCCATGCAGGAGCTATTAGAATTACGGATGCTCTCTCCTGTTTGATACGAGCAATGACTCGTGGAAGGAGAGCAAATGGAGGAAACAGGTATGCTAGACCGAAATCCCAAGGAACCACCAGAGCATCTATCAGGGCGGCCTGAGGATCTCTTGACCTTGAACCATACCTTGGAAGATTGGCCTTCTGACGAGACGCCATCAGATCCAACTCCGGCACCCCCCACTTGAGGGTTAACCTAGAGAACACCTCCGGATGGAGAGCCCACTCCCCGGCATGAAAGGTCTGTCTGCTCAGAAAATCCGCTCCCAGTTGTCGACTCCTGAAATATGGATGGCAGATAGAAGACAATTGTGATAGCTTCCGCCCACTGAATAATCTGAGCCACCTCCTTCATGGCCAAGGAACTCAAAGTTCCTCCCTGGTGGTTGATGTAAGCCACTGAGGTGATGTTGTCCGACTGGAATCTGATAAACTGGGCTTAGGACAACTGAGGCCAAGCCATCAGGGCATTGAAGATCGCTCTCAACTCCAAGATGTTTATGGGGAGAGAAGATTCCTCCTGAGTCCATAGGCCCTGAGCCTTTAACGAGTCCCAGACTGCTCCCCACCCAGGAGGGTCTCCAGAAGCATGTGCCCTGAGACAGATGATCCTGAGAAATCCACCACGAGAGAGAGTCTCTTGTCAACTGGTCCAGATCTATCCTCTGAGACAGATCCGAATGTTCTCCGTTCTATTGACTGAGCATGCATAATTGTAAAGCTCTCAAATGGAACTGAGCAAAAGGAATGATGTCCATGGAAGCGACCATCACACCAATTACCTCCATGCATTGAGCCACTAATGGCCGAACAGTAAACTGGAGAGAGAGGCAAGAGAAGTTTGAATTTTCTGACCTCTGTTGGAAAAATCTTCATAGATAGGGAATCTATGATGGTCACTAAGAAACATACCCTTGTAGTTGGAACAAGGGAACTCTTCTCTAGATTCAGTTTCCATCCGTGGGAACATAGAAAAGACAACATGATCTCTGTTTGAGAGTTTGCTAGTTGAAAAGATGGCGCCTGAACCAATATGTCGTCCAGGTAAGGAGCTACCACAATTCTCTGAGACCTGACAACTGCCAAGAGAGCCCCCTGAACCTTTGCGAAAATTATGGGAGCTGTGGCAAGGCCAAACGGAAGAGCAACAAATTGAAAGTGCTTGTCTAGAAAAGCGAATTTCAGAAACTGGTGATGATCCCTGTCAATGGGAACATGAAGATACGCGTCCTTCAGGTCTATAGTCATCATAAACTGACCCTCTTGGACTAAAGAAAGAATGGAACGAATGGTTTCTATTTTGAAGGACGGTACCCTGAGAAATTTGCTAAGACACTTTAGGACTAAAATAGGTCAAAAAGTTCCCTCTTTTTGGGGAACCACAAACAGATTTGAATAGAATCCTACACCCTGTTCCCTTACTGGGACTGGAACAATCACTCCCAGTGAGGAAAGGTCCTGAACACAGCTTAAGAATGCCTCTCTTTTTACCTGATCCACAGATAATCTTGAGAGGAGGAATCTGCCCCTGGAAGGACGAGTCTGTCTTGAACTCTATTTTGTAACCCTGAGATACTATGTCCACAGCCCAAGGGTCTGTGACATTGCGTATCCAAGCTTCTCGAAACAAGGAAAGTCTGCTGACTTAGTCTCAGATGAAAGCTTCTTTGATTGATTCCCCTCTGATTGGATCTCCAAGAGGACTTGAACTGCTCTGGCTTGGAGGAGGGAGAGGAAGACCTTTGACCTTTGAAATTACGAAAGAAGCAAAAACAGAATTTATGCTTATCTGATAAATTTCTTTCTCTTGTGATGTATCGAGTCCAAGGATTCATCCATACTTGTGGGATATTCTCCTTCCCAACAGGAAGTGGCAGAGAGAGCACCCACAGCAGAGCTGTCTATATAGCTCCTCCCTTAGCTCCACCCCCCAGTCATTTGACCGAAGGCTAGGAAGAAAAAGGAGAAACTATAGGGTGCAGTGGTGACTGAAGTTTTTTAAATAAAAATATACTACCTGTCTTAAATAGACAGGGCGGGCCGTGGACTCGATACATCACAAGAGAAAGAAATTTATCAGGTAAGCGTAAATTCTGTTTTCTCTTGTAAGATGTATCGAGTCCACGGACTCATCCATACTTGTGGGATACCAATACCAAAGCTTTAGGACACGGATGAAGGGAGGGACAAGACAGGTCCTTAAACGGAAGGCACCACTGCATGTAGAACCTTTCTCCCAAAAATAGCCTCCGAAGAAGCAAAAGTATAGAATTTGTAAAATTTTGAAAAAGTATGAAGCGAAGACCAAGTCGCCGCCTTACAAATCTGTTCAACAGAAGCCTCATTTTTAAAAGACCATGTGGAAGCCACTGCTCTAGTAGAATGAGTAGTAATTCTTTCAGGAGGCTGCTGGCCAGCAGTCTCATAAGCCATACGGATGATGCTTTTCAGCCAAAAAGAAAGAGAGGTAGCCGCAGCCTTTTGACCTCTCCGCTTACCAGAATAGACAACAAACAATGAAGATGTTTGACGGAAATCTTTGGTTGCTTGTAAGTAGAACTTTAAAGCACGAACCACATCAAGATTGTGCAACGGACGTTCCTTCTTTGAAGAAGGATTAGGACACAGTGAAGGAACAACAATTTCCTGATTGTTATTCGTCACACTGTAAAGCAGATAACCCAGAAACTCTTCGAGCCGAAGAGATAGGTACTAAAAACAAAACTTTCCAAGATAGAAGCTTAATATCTATGGAATGCATAGGTTCAAATGGAACCCCTTGAAGAACTTTAAGAACCAAGTTTAGGCTCCATGGCAGAGCAACAGGTTTAAATACAGGCTTGATCCTGACCAAGGCCTGACTAAATGCTTGAACATCTGGAACATCTGCCAGACGTTTGTGTAAAAGAATAGACAGAGCAGATATTTGTCCCTTTAAGGAACTAGCTGATAATCCTTTCTCCAATCCTTCTTGGAGAAAGGACAAAATTCTAGGAATCCTAATCTTACTCCATGAGTAACCCTTGGATTCACACCAACAAAGATATTTGCGCCAAATCTTATGATAGATTTTCCTGGTAACAGGCTTTCTAGCCTGAATCAGGGTATCAATGACCGACTCAGAGAAACCACGCTTTGATAGAATCAGGCGTTCAATCTCAGAGCAGTCAGACGCAGAGAAATTAGATTTGGATGCTTGAACGGACCTTGGATTGGAAGGTCCTGCCTCATTGGCAGAGTCCACGGTGGAACAGATGACATGTCCACCAGGTCTGCATACCAAGTCCTGCGTGGCCACGCAGGCGCTATCAGAATCACCGAAGCTCTCTCCTGCTTGATTCTGGCAACCAGACGTGGGAGGAGAGGAAACGGTGGAAATACATAAGCCAGATTGAAGGACCAGGGCACTGCTAGAGCATCTATCAGTACCGCCTGGGGATCCCGGGACCTGGACCCGTAACGAGGAAGTTTGGCGTTCTGTCGGGACGCCATCAGATCCAATTCTGGTGTGCCCCATAGCTGAGTCAGCTGGGCAAATACCTCCAGATGGAGCTCCCACTCCCCCGGGTGAAAAGTCTGTCGACTTAGGAAATCCTCCTCCCAGTTCTCTACCCCTGGGATATGGATTGCTGAGAGATGGCAAGAGTGATCCTCCGCCCATCGGATTATTTTGGTTACCTCCATCATCGCTAGAGAACTCCGTGTTCCTCCTTGACGATTGATATAGGCTACAGTCGTGATGTTGTCCGACTGAAATCTGATGAATTTGGCCGCAGCTAGCTGAGGCCACGCCTGAAGCGCATTGAATATCGCTCTCAGTTCTAGAATGTTTATCGAGAGATTCCTCCCGAGACCATAAGCCCTGTGCTTTTAGGGATTTCCAGACTGCACCCCAGCCTAGCAGGCTGGCATCTGTCGTTACTATGAGCCACTCTGGCCTACGGAAACACATTCCCTGAGACAGGTGGTCCTGAGACAACCACCAGAGAAGAGAATCTCTGGTCTCTTGGTCCAGATGCTGTTGAGGAGATAAATCTGCATAATCCACATTCCACTGTTTGAGCATGCATAGTTGCAGTGGTCTGAGGTGTAGGCGGGCATAAGGAACTATGTCCATTGCCGCTACCATGAGTCCAATTACCTCCATACACTGAGCCACTGATGGCCGAGGAATGGAATGAAGAGCTCGGCAAGTGATTATAAGTTTTGATTTTCTGACCTCCGTCAGAAATATTTTCATTTCTTCTGAGTCTATCAGAGTCCCTAGGAAGGAAACTCTTGTGAGAGGGACGAGAGAACTCTTTTTTATGTTCACCTTCCACCCGTGAGATCTCAGAAAAGCCAACACGATGTCCGTGTGAGACTTGGCTAGCTGGAAAGTCGACGCCTGAATTAAGATGTCGTCTAGATAAGGCGCCACTGCTATACCCCGCGGTCTTAGAACCGCCAAAAGGGACCCTAGCACCTTTGTGAAAATTCTGGGAGCCATGGCCAACCCGAAGGGAAGTGCCACAAACTGGTAATGCCTGTCCAGAAGGCGAATCTGAGGAATTGATGATGATCTCTGTGAATAGGGATGTGTAGATACGCATCCTTTAAATCCACGGTAGTCATATATTGACCCTCCTGGATCAGAGGAAGAATAGTCAGAATAGTCTCCATCCTGAAATATGGTACTCTGAGGAATTTGTTTAGAATTTTGAGATCCAAGATTGGTCTGAAAGTTCCCTCTTTTTTGGGAACCACAAACAGGTTGGAGTAAAAACCTAGCCCTTGTTCCGCTCTTGGAACTGGGCAGATCACTCCCATGGTATGTAGGTCTTCTACACAGCATAAGAACGCCTCTCTCTTTGTCTGGTTTGCAGACAATTGAGAAATGTGAAATCTCCCCCTTGGGGGGGGGGTCTTTGAAGTCCAGAAGATATCCTTGGGACACAATATCTAAAGCCCAGGAATAGTGAACATGTCTTGCCCAAGCCTGAGCAAAGAGAGAGAGTCTGCCCCCTACTAGATCCGGTCCCGGATCGGGGGCTACCCCTTCATGCTGTCTTAGAGGCAGCAGCAGGCTTTTTGGCCTGTTTACCTTTGTTCCAAGCCTGGTTAGGTCTCCAGACTGATTTGGATTGGGCAGAATTCCCCTCTTGCTTTGCTGCAGGGGAAGCTGAAGCGGGACCACCCTTGAAGTTCCGAAAGGAACGAAAATTATTTTGTTTGGTCCTCATCTTATTTGTTTTATCCTGAGGGTGGGCATGGCCTTTCCCTCCAGTGATGTCTGAAATAATTTCTTTCAGTGCAGGCCCGAATAGGGTCTTTCCTTTGAAAGGGATCTTCAACAATTTAGATTTTGATGACACATCAGCAGACCAGAACTTAAGCCATAACGCCCTGCGTGCTAAAATGGCAAAACATGAATTATTTGCCGCTAATTTAGCCATTTGGAAAGCGGCATCTGTAATGAAAGAATTAGCCAACTTAAGGGCCTTAATTCTATCCATAATATCCTCTAATGGAGTCTCCAGCTGAAGAGCCTCTTCTAGAGCCTCAAACCAGAAAGCAGCTGCAGTTGTTACAGGAACAATGCATGCAATAGGTTGGAGAAGAAAACCATGATGAACAAAAGTTTTTCTTTAGGAGACCCTCTAATTTTTTATCCATAGGATCTATGAAAGCACAACTGTCTTCGATAGGTATAGTTGTACGCTTAGCAAGAGTAGAAATAGCTCCCTCCACCTTAGGAACAGTCTGCCACGAGTCCTGTATGGTGTCAGAAATGGGAAACATTTTCTTAAAAACAGGAGGGGGAGCGAACGGAATACCTGGTCTATCCCACTCCTTAGTAACAATAGTCACAATCCTCTTAGGGACTGGAAAAACATCAGTGTAAACAGGAACCTCTAAGTATCTGTCCATTTTACACAATTTCTCTGGGACCACTATAGGGTCACAATTGTCTAGAGTAGCTAATACCTCCTTGAGCAATAAGCGGAGGTGTTCAAGCTTAAATTTAAAGGCCGTCATATCAGAATCTGTCTGAGGGAGCGTCTTTCCTGAATCAGAAATCTCTCCCTCAGATAACAAATCCCTTACCCCTACTTCAGAACATTGTGAGGGTATATCGGATACGGCTACTAAAGCGTCAGATGGCTCAGCATTTGTTCTTAACCCAGAGCTGTCACGCTTTCCTTGTAAACCAGGCAGTTTAGAGAAAACCTCTGTGAGGGTTTTATTCATAACTGTGGCCATGTCTTGTAAAGTAAATGAATTAGACGCACTAGAGGTACTTGGCGTTACTGGTTATGACACTTGGGGAGAGCTAGATGCTAAACCCTCATTTCCTTCTAACTGAGAATCATCTATTGCAATCTTTTTTTAAGTGCTAAAATATGCTCTTTATAATTTATAGACATATCAGTGAAAGTGGGACACATTCTAAGAGGGGGTTCCACAATGGCTTCTAAACACATAGAACAAGGATTTTCCTTGGTGTCAGACATGTTAAACAGGCTAGTAATGTAACAAGCAAGCTTGGAAAACACTTTAATCAAAGTAAATAACACTTTAAACAAAAACGGTACTGTGCCTTTAAGAGAAAAAAAGCTGCACAAACTCTGCAAAACAGTGTAAAAAAGCAATAAACACAACAAAATTTTTACAGTAGCATCATAAAGCCTTAGTAACTTTGCACCACTATGCAAATAAACAATTATCCCCTTAATGTAAAAACGGATTGAAAAAACTTAAAAACCGGTAAAATAACGTTCAGCACCTTGCCACAGCTCTGCTGTGGCGCCTACCTGCCCTTTAGGAACGATTTGTGGGGGAAAAAAACCTCTTTACAGCCCTGAAATACAGCAGGAATCTCTGGAGAAGTAGCTGGATGCTTCTGAGGTAAATAAACTGTGCAACTGAAAATAGGCCCCTCCCACCTCACTCAATGTTATGGGGCCTAAAAGAAACACCACAGAGTGTTTCTTAAACTAGCCATGTGGGTTAATAACCCTTAAACAAGCCACAAAGACCCCTTAAAGTCCCTCAAAAAACATTATATTTGCATATTGAACCAAAACGTTTTTTCCTATCAGTGTCACCAGTAACTATGAGCCCTTTATGCAAGCTTGGATTCCTCGTTTACTGAATACAGCTTACCTTTCCCTCATTGGGATATTGCCAGCCTTTTCTAGAAATAACACAGTCTGTCTAGAAAAAAATAGACTGAACATACCTTAATGCAGTTTAGCCTGCAAACTGTTCCCCCAACTGAAGTTTTTCCTGTACTCTTCAGCCCTTGTGAGAACAGCAGTGGATCTTAGTTACAAAATGCTAAGATCATCATACTCCTTGCAGAAATCTTCATCCCTTTTCTGCCAGAGAGTAAATAGTACACACCGGTACCATTTAAAATAACAAACTTTTGCTTGAGAAAATAAAAACTTAACATTTTTGTCACCACACTCACTTTGCCCTTCCTAGCAGTTAAGCAGGCAGAGAGTATGACTGGGGGGTGGAGCTAAGGGAGGAGCTATATAGACAGCTCTGCTGTGGGTGCTCTCTCTGCCACTTCCTGTTGGGAAGGAGAATATCCCACAAGTATGGATGAATCCGTGGACTCGATACATCTTACAAGAGAAATAAGAACTTTGACGTCCCTTAGGTCTATTCTTCTTGTCTTGTGGTAGAAAGGACCTCTTTCCACCCGTAATTTCAGAAATTATCTCTGCCAGACCAGGACCAAACAGGATTACCCTTATAAGGTAACAACAGAAGCTTGGACTTGGAGGTAACATCAGCTGACCAAGATTTTAGCCACAGAGTCCTGCGGGCTAGGACAGTGAAGCCAGACATCTTGGCTCCCAGTCTAATGACTTGCATGTTAGCATCAGAGATAAAGGAATTGGCCAGTTTGAGAGCCTTAATCCTATCTTGGATCTCCTCTAACAAGTCCCCTCTAAAATCAATTTGGACAAAGCAACACACCAATAAGATGCTGCACTTGTTACCGTGGCAATACAAACTGCAGGTTGCCATTGTAGACACTGATGAACATACATTTTCTTTAAATAAGCCTCCAGCTTTTTGTCCATGGGATCCTTAAAAGAACAGTTATCCTCTATAGCAATCGTGGTTCTCTTGGCCAGAGTAGAAATAGCCCCTTCTACCTTAGGCACAGTGTGCCATGATTACCAAATGTAGTCAGCAACAGGAAACATCTTTTTAAAGATAGGAGACGGGGAAAAAGGAATCCCTGGCTTATCCCATTCCTGTGCTATGATCTCCGACACACGGTCTGCTACAGGAAACACCTCCACAGAGGAAAGAACATCATAGTATTTATTAAGCTTACTAGACTTTTTAGGGTTGACAGCAACAGAAGAATCAGAGTCGTCCAAAGTAGCCAGTACCTCCTTTAGAAGTAAACAAAGGTGTTTGAGCTTAAATCTGAAGTTATTAACCCCTAAACCGAGGCCCTCCCGTATCACAAATACTATATTAAACTTATTAACCCCTAATTTGCCGCTTCCGACATCACCGCCACTAATACAATTTATTAACCCCCTATTCCGCCTCTCCCCGACATCGCTGCCACTATAATAAAGTTATTAACCCCTATTCCGCCGCTCCCCGACACCGCTACCACTATAATACACCTATTAACCCCTAAACAGCAAGCCCCCCACAACGAAATATACTAAATCAAACTATTAACCCCTAAACCGGAAGCCCCCACATCGCAATAAATTGATTCAAACTAGTAACCCCTAAACCTAACGCCCCCTATTTATTTTTAAAATTATAATTTCCCTATCTTAAATTAAATTAAAACTTACCTGTCAAATTAAAAAAAAACTAAGTTTAAACTAACAATTAAACTAATATAACTATTAAACTAAAATTAAACTAACTACCAATTAAAGAAAACTAAAATACACATTAAAAAAATCCTAACACTACTATAAAAATTACAAAATATCTAATTACAAAAAATAAAAAATACTAAATTACGGGGGAACTTCCGGGCAGCGGCCATAACTGGTTGGACTTCTGCAAGCTGCGCCAGCTTTTCTGTACAATCTGTATAATATCATTCTGTTTAAGAAGCATCTAGGACAGAGATTGGCATACTTAACATATACTAAAGAAAACCTATCCATCTAGACCAATTTTACCGGGATCGCTGCTGGCTTCAGAGCCCTGAGCTACTTTGAAGTTGTGGCCTCCAACATCAGCCATATGAGACCCCCTGGCAGGACACTCTTCGGCTCCTGTCGTTAGCACCGTGAGTGCACCCATAATATCCTATTCAATGTGCTGACTAAAAGATTTCTATAGAAGATCAATATGGATATGGAGTGTGCCGCTACCATTTTAGAAGTGCTGCACAATCTTCTCTCAGATCACCATGCTGTCCTAGAAGAAACGCTGAACATGGCATTTAAACCTGAAGTTCTAAAAGCATCCCAGCAAATAACTCCAACCAGGCCTGTTTTAGCGGTGCATCTAAGCAATAGCGTGTTTTGGGGCCCCAGTGCTATATAACTACCCTGGTCAACTATGACAAGGATAAGGCATCTGCCATCATGAGGCCCGCGACAGGAGATATGGTGATCGCGGCTGTGAATACCGAATGGGATACCGTCAACAGAACAGCTCGGGTATGGATCAGTAAAAATGTCACAGCAGTGACCCGATCTGCTTCATTGGCAGCTCCATTTGTGATTTCCTCTGTTACTACCCTTTAAACTATTAATATGAGATACAGGTTAAACTTCTTAGCGGTCCTCTAACTTTGTTGTTGTCTTACTCTTAGGTTCATATAGGTTTTTATCTCTCTCCATAATTGTACTCTTGCCTATATGGGCATGAAGCTCCACATAGCATGCTTATCTCAACATAGAGACTTTTCCACCAAACTCTAACTGGTTGAAATTTGCTATTTTAGGCCACAATTATACTTGTTCCTTGCAGAGTTACATAAAAATAGCCTGATAGGGGTTTCCCTTATTGTTTAGTTGGCTTTATCTTTTTCTTGATAGTTAGCAAATGGCAGTATTATATTGATGTTTATCAGGGTAAGTACTGTATTGTACATTGTTTTCCACAGGCTAAGCAACCCTCAAGATATGTGTTTTCTCAATACTTATCCTACTGTTATTATTAACTCACTGCCCTGTCTGTGGCCGAGGCGGTGCACTATGTGTGTAGCTACATGACTAGCCTTTAAATCTTGCAGGGGACTTGGAGCAATGCTTAGTCTAAGGTTAAGCCGAGTATGTAAGCACTTTTAACTTAATTAATTATACTGTTTTTGCAGACCTACATCCCTAATCGAGGTATCTAAAATAACTTGGTGACTTCTACCATAGTATGCCCCTTTACTGTGCTGATTAATCCAGACTCTATAATATAACTACTGTTCAGTTAGCGGGTGATTTGAGAGAGCGCAAATATAGATTTCTCATAGTACGCAGCAGCAACCCCCTATACACTCTCTCAGTCCTTCTACTACAGATGGGAACTACTATCAGATTTTATTTAGAGTTGTTGACCTACTGTAGCTAAATGACAGACCTTTTTATTTATCTTTAATTTTCTAACAGGTATCTAAGCTACGTAACCAAGTACATTTTTTTTTTTAAATTTCCTGAGATTATTTTGTATATTATATGCTAATGCTAGTTTGTTTAATTACTATAAAGACGAAAATGATGCTTCCCTCCCTAGTAGGTTCTAAGTTGGACACTACATATCAATGTTGAGTAATACATTTGCCACTTATGCTTTAAATATGGTCCACAAAATGTCCTGAGATAATTTATTTCTTCCACGATGGTCAGCACAGAATTTTTTTATTATGATGTATAATAGCAACATTATTTTACCTTACTTGTTCAAGTATTCTAACATTTGTTCAAATATTCTATTATAAAACTGAGGTTTAACAGGTGAGATCCATGAGTGGTCTCCTATATTCCAAGAAGCCTTCTGCCCTTTCTATGTCTTATTTGAGGTCCAAAAGTGGCCCTTTGTGTTCACTGAAAGGCCTCTAGTTATCAACGTGTCTACTTACCTGCCATCGCCGGCCCCAAAACGCCCGCCTAAGCTCGCCTACCATCGCCGCCGCGGACCTGAATACGCTCTCCAAAGTTATCAATAAAGCTGTCAAAAAGCCGCGCACCAAGTACGGGGAGATAAGCAGCGGACTGTGATAGTTATCACTCATCCGATCTCGCTGCTCTTCAGCTTTTTTACAGCTTTATTGACAAGCTGTCACTAAGCACCCACACTAACTATACTGTTCTACCCCCTATACCGGCGCCCCCGGAGCCCCCCGCAACTAAATACAGTTATTAACCCCTAAACCACCGCTCCTAGACCCCGCCGCAACTCTTATAAATGTATTAACCCCTAAACCGCCGCTCCCGGACCCCGCCGCCACCTACATAATACCTATTAACCCCTATCCTGCCCCCCCCCTATACCGCCGCCACCTATAATAAATTTATTAACCCCTATCCTGCCGATCCCGTACCCCGCCGCAACTAAATAAATAGTTTAACCCCTAAACCGCCGCTCCCGGACCCCACCGCCACCTATATTAAATGTATTAACCCCTAATCTGCCCCCCCTACACCGTCGCCACCTATAATACATTTATTAACCCCTATCCTGCTCCCCCCTACACCGCCGCAACTATAATAAAATTATTAACCCCTAAACCTAAGTCTAACCCTAACCCTAACGCCCCCTTAACTTAAATATTAATTAAATAAATCTAAATAATATTACTCTTATTAACTACATTAATCCTATTTAAAACTAAATACTTACCTGTAAAATAAACCCTAAGATAGCTAATTACATTGTAGCTATTTTAGGATTTATATTTATTTTACAGGTAACTTTGTATTTATTTTAGCTAGTTAGAATAGTTATTAAATAGTTATTAACTATTTAATAACTACCTAGCTAAAAGAAATACAAAATTACCTGTAAAATAAATCCTAACCTAAGTTACAATTAAACCTAACACTACACTATCATTAAATTAATTAAATAAATTACCTACAAATAACTACAATTAAATACAATTAAATAAACTAACTAAAGTACAAAAAATAAAAAAAAACTAAGTTACAAAAAATAAAAAAAATAAGTTACAAACATTTCCAAAATATTACAACAATTTTAAGCTACTTACACCTAATCTAAGCCCCCTAATAAAATAACAAAGCCCCCCAAAATAAAAAAATGCCCTACCCTATTCTACATTAAAAAGTTAACAGCTCTATTACCTTACCAGCACTTAAAAGTGCCTTTTGCGGGGCATGCCCCAAAGAATTCAGCTCTTTTGCCTGTAAAAAAAAAATACAACCCTCCCCCCAACATTAAAACCCACCACCCACATACCCCTAATCTAACCCAAACCCCCCTGAATAAACCTAACACTACCCCCCTGAAGATCATCCTACCTTTAGCCGTCTTCAGCCAGCCGACCACCGATGGAACAGAAGAAGACATCCGGAGCGGCAGAAGTCATCATCCAAGGGGCACTGAAGAAGTCTTCCATCCGATTGAAGTCATCATCCAAGGGGCGCTGAAGAAGTATTCCATCCGATTGAAGTCAACATCCAGGCGGCGTCTTCAATCTTCATCCATCCGGAGCGGAGCCATCTTCCACCAACAACTGAACGACGAATGATGATTCCTTTAAGTGACGTCATCCAAGATGGCGTCCCTTGAATAACGATTGGCTGATAGGATTCTATCAGTCAATCGGAATTAAGGTAGGAAAAATCTGATTGGCTGATTAAATCAGCCAATCAGATTGAAGTTCAATCGGATTGGCTGATCCAATCAGCCAATCAGATTGAGCTTGCATTCTATTGGCTGATCGGAACAGCCAAAAGAATGCAAGCTCAATCTGATTGGCTGATCCGATCAGCCAATCGGATTGAACTTGAATCTGATTGGCTGATTCAATCAGCCAATCAGATTTTTCCTACCTTAATTCCGATTGGCTGATAGAATCCATTAAGCCAATCGGAATTCAAGGGACGCCATCTTGGATGACGTCAATTAAAGGAACCTTCATTCATCGTTAGTCCGTCGGTGAGGAAGGATGGCTCCGCGTCGGCTGCTTCAAGATGGACCCGCTCCGCTTCGGATGGAAGAAGATAGAAGATGCGACCTGGATGAAGACTTTGGACCCTCTGGAGGACCTCTTCTTGCTGGATATGATGAAGACTTCGGACCCTCTGGAGGACCTCTTCTTGCTGGATAGGATGAAGACTTCGGACCCTCTTCTGGACGGATCGGTGATACCCGGCTGGGTGAATACAAGGTAGGGAGATCTTCAGGGGCTTAGTGTTAGGTTTTTTAAGGGGGGTTTGGGTGGGTTAGATTAGGGGTATGTGGGTGGTGGGTTGTAATGTTGGGGGGGTATTGTATGGGTTTTTTTACAGGCAAAAGAGCTGATTTCTTTGGGGCATGCCCCGCAAAAAGCCCTTTTAAGGGCTGGTAAGGTAATAGAGCTGATAACTTTTTATTTTAGAATAGGGTAGGGCATTTTTTTATTTTGGGGGGCTTTGTTATTTTTTTAGGGGGCTTAGAGTAGGTGTAATTAGTTTAAAATTCTTGTAATCTTTTTTTATTTTTTGTAATTTAGTGGGGTTTTTTTGTAATTTAGTTTAGTTGATTTAATTGTAGGTAATTGTAGGTAGTTTAGTTAATTTATTTATTGATAGTGTAGTGTTAGGTTTAATTGTAACTTAGGTTAGGATTTATTTTACAGGTAATTTTGTGATTATTTTAACTAGGTAGCTATTAAATAGTTAATAACTATTTAATAGCTATTGTACCTAGTTAAAATAAATACAAAGTTGCCTGTAAAATAAATATAAATCCTAAAATAGCTACAATATAACTATTCGTTATATTGTAGCTATATTAGGATTTATTTTACAGGTAAGTATTTAGCTTTAAATAGGATTAATTTATTTAATAAGATTTAATTTATTTCGTTAGATTAAAATTATATTTAATTTAGGGGGGTGTTAGTGTTAGACTTAGCTTTAGGGGTTAATACATTTATTAGAGTAGCGGCGAGGTCCGGTCGGCAGATTAGGGGTTAATACTTGAAGTTAGGTGTCAAAGATGTTAGGGAGGGCAGATTAGGGGTTAATAAAATTTATTATAGGGGTTGCGAGATGGGAGTGCGGCGGTTTAGGAGTTAATAAATTTATTATAGTGGCGGCGAGATTCGGTCAGCAGATTAGGGGTTAATAAGTGTAGATAAGGTAACAATGGGGCTGCGTTAGGAGCTGAACGCTGCTTTTTTGCAGGTGTTAGGTTTTTTTTCAGCTCAAACTGCCCCATTGTTTCCTATGGGGGAATCGTGCACGAGCACGTTTTTCAAGCTGGCCGCTACCGTAAGCAACGCTGGTATTGAGAGTTGAAGTGGCGGAAAATTATGCTCTATGCTCCCTTTTTGGAGCCTAACGCAGCCATTCAGACAACTCTAAATACCAGCGTTATTTAAAGGGTGCGGGGGGGAAAAAACACGCGTAGCTAACGCACCCCTTTGGCCGCAAAACTCTAAATCTAGGGGAAAGTGCCTTAGTAAATAGAGTTCATCCAGCAGAGGGGGCTGTTACTAGTGGTGTTCCTCAGGGGTCAGTTCTGGGGCCTGTTTTGTTTAACATATTTATCTGTGATATCAGCAAAGGGCTACAGGGGAAAGTATGTCTGTTTGCAGATGATACAAAAATTTGTAACATAGTGGATGTTCAAGGGGGGTAGACAAAATGAAAAGTTATATACAACATTTGGAGGATTGGACAAACGACTGGGATCTAAAGTTTAACACAGCAAAGTGTAAAATAATGCATTTAGGAAAGAAAAATCCAAATGTTAATTACAGACTCAATGACACTTTACTGACTGTTACAGATGAGGAACAGGACTTGGGAACTATTATTTCAGATGATTTAAAACTTAGTAAACAATGTAGTAATGCAGCGAGTAAGGGTAGCAAAATGCTTAGATGTATTGGTAGAGGTAGTATTTGCAGCAGAAATAGTAAGGTTCTTATGCCACTTTATAGATAATTAGTTAGGCCTAATCTTGAGTATTGTGTGTAGTTCTGGAGGCCATACCTTCAGATGCATATTAACAAACTTGAATCTGTGCAAAGGAGGGCTACCAAAATGGTACATGGTCTAAAAAATAAAACTTACCAGGATAGGCTCAATGACCTAAATATGTATAGCTTAGAGGAGGGAAGGGAAAGAGGTGATATGATAGCAACTTTCAAGTACGTTAAAGGGCTGGCTGTGGGTATTTTACATAAAATGGAAAATTCAAAAACAAGGGGTCATGATCTCAAGCTGAAGGGTAGTAGATTCAGGAGTAATTTGAGGAAGCTCTTCTTTACAGAAAGAGTGATTGATGTATGGAATAAACTTCCTCAAGAGGTAGTAATGACAAACACTGTCGGGGACTTTAAAAATGCCTGGGACAAGCATAAGCGTATCCTATGAACTAGATACGTTTATACTGTTAGACTTGCTGGGCCTATGGCTCTTATCTGCCGTCAATATCTATGTTTTTATAGACTAAACTTAAAAATCTGTTCTATGAAGGCTGTACTTCCTTTTGTGTCAAATATGCAGGATTAAGAAGGTCCCAGGAGTATTTTTATTTTTTCTGGATAAGAGATAGTTTGTAACGAATCAATTAATCTATACTTACAGTGTCATATCTCTGGGTCTGCGGCCGAGACTTCAGAGTATAGTCACTTAAATTTATGTGAGCTATTGCTAGGCACTTCTAATAAAAGAATAGTTAAGCTGCTACACATAGCATAGAGCCTTACTCACTTTTATCCCATTACTACTAGATGTCTGTTACTACATCACCAGCATGGAGCCTTTATGCTAATTAAATGTAATGTTAGGTACCATTATCACATTTTTGACACTTGGGTTAGACCATATTTCTTTCTTTCAGTCTCACTAATAGTAGCGTAACCCTTCTTAGGGTATATTTCTCCCAACTCTTAGCCCTTGATAGCTAACTAATACACGGTATTTTTCTTGAATCTCTTAAATATCCATGGCTAGCCACTATGGGGCAAAATTATCAAGCTCCTCACCTAAGTCACTATTACTCTCCTGGGTCCACAATCGGCTCTATGTTGCCCTGGAGGAATCCATAGTTTATATAACCTGAGGTTTCATTTTCATATATTTACTAACTTCATTGAGCTTAGAATATTCAGATTGGTCTTGACATAGTACAGTCCTGGCCAAAAGTTTTGAGAATGACACAAATATTAATTTTCACAAAGTCTGCTGCTTCAGTGTTTTTAGATCTTTTTGTCAGATGTTACTATGGTATACTGAAGTATAATTACAAGCATTTCATAAGTGTCAAAGGCTTTTATTGAAAACTACATTAATTTTATGCAAAGATTCAATATTGCAGTGTTGGCCCTTCTTTTTCAAGACCTCTGCAATTCGCCCTGGCATACTGTCAATCAACTTCTGGGCCACATCCTGACTGATAGCAGCCCATTCTTGCTTAATCAATGCTTGGAGTTTGTCAGAATTTGTGGGGGGGTTTTTAGTTCACCTGTAGAAAGATAAAAGGGAACAGGAGCGCAAACTCGATTCAAGTGAGTTTATTAAGAACACATATATACATAGTGCAAGTTCAATATGCACTTACAAGAAAACAGTGGTAAACATGTAATATTCGACCTGTCCTCTTGAGAAAGCCTGTTTCCAAAACGGGGGAAACGCACTGAGGTTTTAATTTCTGTGTGTGAATTCAAGACACGCAGTCATACATATTTGGAACAGACAAGAGGTGTTGGGGTCCGGAGGTTACCTGGTGGGATCTCTTGTCAGTTCCTTGGCTGCATCTAATTGGTCTGGAGACTGCAGTATGGAAAAATATTCACTGGAGTTGAGCTGTGAGGATAATTACCAACTGTCCGCACCACCATGTGAAGAATACAGGAAATCAAGCGCCATCTTGGCTAGTACAACAGCAACAGAGTGCGTGTCAGGGGATGATAATCACCCCTGGTGTTTGACTGAAAGATCAGTGGTTTAGGAGCGCAGCAATGGAGCTCTGGAGACATATCTCAGGGTTGTATGAGCCTCAGAAACATCACATGCAGCAGAGAGCTGTGTCCAGTATATGGGGGATATACTGGAAGGGATATACTGAAGGGAGCTTACATCAGAAAGGTGAGTGGCTGGTGCCATATCCCTTTGCTCTGTTGTCATGCCACTTCATAAACAGCTTTTGAAAATTACCTAATTATCTGGAACGATTCTCACCTGGACCTGATCATGTGCTGTTAGAGAGCCTATAAAAACATTCATCCTGCTGCTATTCATTGCAAGATTATTGTGCTTCTTTTGCCCTGTAACACATCTATTTTCAGACTTATTAATCTCCGTGTACCGACTCCTGCCTTGTTTATCCTACCTTCAACCTTGATTTGTTGGACTGCATATATTCTTTGTTGGATTCTCTACTTTTTTGCTTCTGCCTTTTAAAGCTGCAGTTTTTCTACCTTCTGTTGAACTGCAGGCCATGCAATAATACCCGAGGACGTTACTTACACTTTAGCCTTCCCAAAGTCCTGGGCCTTAGTGGTGCTGCCAGCTTTATTGTGATATTGTTGCAAATACTGTAATATTTTTTTAATACAGCACACTGCCTTTCTGCATGAACTATCCATAACAGCACGGTTAACGTACCTCTAAGATCTTAGGTGACACCAACAAAGGTGAGCAGGCTAGTAAAACACTATATACTGGACTGGCATAGAGGCAATCCCTGGTGGCATACTCTTTCACACCACAGTGACAACATCCCAAATGAGAGAAAATTTTGATCTGTATCCCTCCTAATACCCCCCCCTCCAATAAGTAGAGATCCTGAAATAAGAATATTTGGCATTTGTGTAACAACTAGAACAAGAATGGCCTGGTTGTTGACATTTATAAACATCAAAGCATGTGGTAGAAATACATACGAATCCCCCAGCTCCAGAAGTGACTAGCTCCAGATACTCACCCTATACTTAAGCATTTAAAGATTGAACATCTACAGCCAGAAGTAGAGACTCTATCAAGTATAGGCAAATAGTTCTCAAACCGATTACTTCATGCTAAGCAACCCATATTGGATGTTAAATACAGTCAAAATGAAACACAGAAATTTGTCACACATTTACAAGGACAAGCAGCAACTCTTCTGGATAGAGTAGAAGACTTCAATAATTGCTCTAGGCACAACAACATGAGAATAGTTGGCCTGCCTGAAACCATACAGAACAAGGATCTCTTGCAATTTATACAAGTTCACCTTCCAAAGTTGTTGAACATTTCTTAGGAAGCATTACCAATTAAATTTACAGGGATGGCCCAGAGCACTAAGCCCTAAGATGTAAGGGCCGAAGACAAGTCATGGCCCAGTTATTAAATTACCTGATGAAAGTACAAGCCTTTAGACATCTTCCACAATTTAAATTCCAAGGTAAAAAGCTGCTGATCTTACAGGAGGTCTCAGCTGAGGTCTCCAAAATGAGGAAGGAGTTTGCTCATTATTGTTCCACGCTGCATGAGGAAGGCAGACAATTAGCTCTACTGTATCCAGCCAGGCTTCATTTGCAGACGCCTGCAGGCCCTAGATTTTTCAACACATCTAAAGAACTTCAATAATACATTTTCAAGAAGCACTTCCCTGGACCACAATGACTTAGAAGCTATGTAACATGAACACATTTTTGGACTCAGATAGGATGAGTTTAGAGAACAGTTTATTGTTTTATGTTTGTTGTTTGTGGGGGTTGTAAGTCTTCAGGCTTCAAAATCTGCCCTGCATACTTTAAGAACAGATTGTTATTGATTGCTGCTCATGGACTTTTTTGTTATAACATTGATTGTCTGGATTATATTTTACTTATCAAACTTTTGATTTTGGATGTTTTCTTGATAAAGTTTCACTATCCAGTGTTAAGTCATTTTATACCATGTATTTAGTATGAGCGCTTGGAGGGTAACGATGCAAGAATCTGCGGTGAGAGGAAATTATCTGCTGAATGGACATGTCAACCAGAGAAAAGAAAAAGGAGCTAAGTATTTGGGAATGATACAGGGCACCTTTCATTATTATGGTCTGTGAGAGTAATGCAGCCTGGTCCCCCCCCCCCCCCCCGATGAAGGAGTGGTCTGTTTCAAGCTCTGAGCTGTTGACGCTTTTTTCCTACTTGTGTCTGTGGCTAAAATTCACATGGGAACTTACAGCAAATTCGATCCAGATTAAATGAACATGGTGGTGTCCCCTCCTGTAGAATACAGAATAAAAGCCTGACTGTAGTTACTGCTTTTTATATATAAATGCTGTTACTTGCCACATCACTAGTGTTTTCCCCCTCTACAATGAGATATGTTTACATGCATATTATAAAGCAGTGTGTATGCAAATAAAGAGAGGTGAAAGTAAATGTATCCATTCTTTTGCATACAAAGGATATAAAATAGCAAGGTTTGGGGGGCGGAGCTAACAGCTGAGCTAGGAAGATGTGTTTCGGCTTAGCTCAAGCTAAAAAAGCTCAAATAATTAAATTTTGCAGCTAAAAAATGCTCGATTTTGGCAACACTGCTTTAACTAAACAAGTGTACCAACTAGGCAACAAGGATGGAGACTTCTCCTGAAAGAAACTGTGACCGGAGGGCTCAATTCCAATTGGGAGCTGCCGAGACTGTCCGGCTTACCTGCTACCGCCCAAAAGGGTACAGATCCCAAACAATTACCCTATCTGGGGAGAGGTACTAACTCGGCACAGTAGCAAGAGACTGCCAACAAGATCACCCCTGGAGGGCTCTATGAACTGGTACTGGTAATGGCTCTGGGAATTACTGCGTTAGAAGGCGCACTAACGTTTTTAACTGCTATGTACCCTAAATGGCAGCAGCTGTGTTTCTTGGAGCTAGCATCGGTGAGTTGTTTCTGTCGGGCGAGATGCTGAAATATACACGGGAGAGGCCATATGGAGTGAAGAGAGAGTGTAGGGCTGATGCGGTGCTTATACTGACCTGCGCCATCTTGCACTACCACACGGCTCTCGCAGCGAAGTTTAACACAGCGGACAACTGTTACAAGCAGCCCAAAGATGGACCCCTAGTCTATGTTGAGGCACCTTAGCAGATAGCCGTGGCCTGACCCGAGGATTCGATGATATATACTCTTATAATGTGTATTGCTCCATTAACACGCAGACAGCGGGAGTAGCTTGTGCATACACAGCACCCAAACAACAAGCTAACAGATATCTGCAAAAGAAAATGAGCATAACTATGTTATATGGTTTTTGGATTAAGCCCTCAGAGTGCAGTCTCAACTTATTGCTTATTTATGTTATATATAAGATATGTACTTTTCCACTGTATCAGTATCTCCTAGAGGCTTTGGGACTTTACCATTTTTACAATTACTGGACATGCCCACTGTTTGATTTTGGGAGCGTAGCTAAAGTGGGGAGAGTGATACTGTAAGCAATGTCGGCTAGTTGGTGATTGAAGTACATAATAACGTCATGAATACTACTACCTCCACATCTCAAACGGAAGCTAAGTTTCGCCTACCCAAGTTAACTTTCAGAGACAGCTCTCCTTACTTGGCTGGATGCTTCTAAATGTGCATTACTACACGTTCATGCCACCACCAGACATATGTAGGAACCTAATTGTAATTTTCCCATCAGGGTACTTTTACACCCCCTAATAATTTATTTTTGTTTATACTTCTCTTAATAATGTGTTCTACACATATTTAGGGGCTGCAACATATTTCTCAACCCACTTAATCCCTTAAAAGTACAGATGATAGTCATTTTATCTTTGGATTCTGTTTTAGATATCTAAAGCTAGTTAGGATGACACGAGGTTAAGTTTCCTCAGGACACGATAATATTTTCTTAAGCTGGCTTCTTTGGTTTAACATAATCATGGTTTGTTCACATAATTTTAAGTTGTTTTTTCACATGATGTCTAGAGCTAAAGGAAGATACAGAATTTCCTCATATAGTGTGCGGTACTTACATGGTAACATCCAATGTTGACTCTTGCAGCTCCTCACACTCTATATTATTTACATATGTTAATGTGTTATTTTTTACTTTTATGCTGTTCAATGTACAAGTGGGATTAGGTCCCTAAGGTGGTAATCAGTGTTATAATATGTTAAGGATTCTGAAAGTCCTAAACGTTAAAGTCCCTACATCTATAAAATATACTGAAGCTGACCCATAAAGGATGATGGGGGTAGAGAGTATATATTTCTATATGACACCGTATCTTAATCCTTGTTTCCTTATTTGTGCTAAGTACTGTTTGAGCTACTGTTTGTGCTAGGTGCTGTCTGTGCTAGATGCCGTCCGTGCAAGGTGCTGTCTGTGCTAGGCGCTGTCTGTGCTAGGTACTGTTTGTGCTGGGTACTGTTTGTGCTGGGTACTGTTTGTGCTGGGTACTGTTTGTGCTGGGTACTGTTTGTGCTAGGTACTGTTTGTGCTAGGTACTGTCTGTGCTAGGTACTGTCTGTGCTCAGCACTGTTTGTGCTAGGTGCTGTTTGTGCTAGGTACTGTTTGTGCTGGGTACTGTTTGTGCTGGGTACTGTTTGTGCTGGGTACTGTTTGTGCTGGGTACTGTTTGTGCTGGGTACTGTTTGTGCTAGGTGCTGTTTGTGCTAGGTGCTGTTTGTGCTAGGTACTGTTTGTGCTGGGTACTGTTTGTGCTGGGTACTGTTTGTGCTGGGTACTGTTTGTGCTGGGTACTGTTTGTGCTAGGTACTGTCTGTGCTAGGTACTGTCTGTGCTCAGCGCTGTTTGTGCTAGGTGCTGTTTGTGCTAGGTGCTGTTTGTGCTAGGTACTGTTTGTGCTGGGTACTGTTTGTGCTGGGTACTGTTTGTGCTGGGTACTGTTTGTGCTGGGTACTGTTTGTGCTAGGTGCTGTTTGTGCTAGGTGCTGTTTGTGCTAGGTAGTGTTTGTGCTAGGTACTGTTTGTGCTAGGTACTGTTTGTGCTAGGTATTGTTTGTGCTAGGTATTGTTTGTGTTGGGTCACTGTTTGTGTTGGGTACTTTTTGTGTTGGGTACTGTTTGTGTTGGGTACTGTTTGTGTTGGGTACTGTTTGTGCTAGGTACCGTTTGTGCTAGGTACTGTCTGTGCTCAGTACTATCTGTGCTAGGTGCTGTCTGTGCTAGGTGCTGTCTGTGCTAGGTGCTGTCTGTGCTAGGTGCTGTCTGTGCTAGGTGCTGTTTGTGCTAGGTACTGTTTGTGCTAGGTACTGTTTGTGCCGGGTGCTGTTTGTGCCAGGTACTGTTTGTGCTAGGTACTGTTTGTGCTAGGTACTGTTGGTGCTAGGTACTGTTGGTGCTAGGTATTGTCTGTGCTCAGCACTTTTTGTGCTGGGTGCTGTTTGTGCCAGATGCTGTTTGTGCCAGGTACTGTTTGTGCTAGGTACTGTTTGTGCTAGATACTGTTTGCGCTAGATACTGTTTGCGCTAGGTACTGTTTGCGCTAGGTACTGTTGGTGCTAGGTACTGTTGGTGCTAGGTACTGTTTGTGCTAGGTACTGTTTGTGCTAGGTACTGTTTGTGCTAGGTACTGTTTGTGCTAGGTATTGTCTGTGCTCAGCACTTGTTGTGCTGGGTGCTGTTTGTGCCAGATGCTGTTTGTGCCAGGTACTGTTTGTGCTAGGTACTGTTTGTGCTAGATACTGTTTGTGCTAGATACTGTTTGTGCTAGATACTGTTTGTGCTAGATACTGTTTGCGCTAGGTACTGTTGGTGCTAGGTACTGTTGGTGCTAGGTACTGTTGGTGCTAGGTACTGTTTGTGCTAGGTATTGTCTGTGCTCAGCACTTTATGTGCTGGGTGCTGTTTGTGCCAGGTGCTGTTTGTGCTAGGTACTGTTTGCGCTAGGTACTGTTTGCGCTAGGTACTGTTTGCGCTAGGTACTGTTTGTGCTAGGTACTGTTGGTGCTAGGTACTGTTTGTGCTAGGTACTGTTTGTGCTAGGTATTGTCTGTGCTCAGCACTTTTTGTGCTGGGTGCTGTTTGTGCCAGGTGCTGTTTGTGCTAGGTACTGTTTGTGCTAGGCACTATTTGTGCTAGGTACTGTTGGTGCTAGGTACTGTTGGTGCTAGGTACTGTTGGTGCTAGGTATTGTCGGTGCTCAGCACTTTTTGTGCTGGGTGCTGTTTGTGCCAGGTGCTGTTTGTGCTAGGTGCTGTCTGTGCTAGGTGCTGTCTGTGCTAGGTGCTGTTTGTGCTAGGTGCTGTCTGTGCTAGGTGCTGTCTGTGCTAGGTGCTGTCTGTGCTAGGTGCTGTGTGTGCTAGGTGCTGTTTGTGCTGCGTGTCCAGGACCCCGGATGCGTTAGGTACTTTGTGTGCTGGGTGCAGAGTGTGCTGGGTGGTGTGTGTCCTGGACGCGGTGTATGTTGGGTACTGGCTTCTCTGGATGTGGTGTGTGCTGAGTAGAGTCTTTGGATCTTTTTGCGACCTTCCAACCTATGCGATCTTCTTCCTCATGTTGCTATGCATTGTTGTCTTAGTTTATATTTATGTTATACTGGGAGACCAATATAATATTAAGTATCGCTGGAATATAATCCCTTCTCCCCCCCCCCCTCATATTCCGAGCCCACACCAGGGTTCAATTTTGGTGAATTATTTTCACCACAAACTCCCTCATTTTACCTATTCTTTCCTTTTCGTATTATAGAAATGTGAGTTCCCCAATGGTCAGGTCTACATTGGCCTCTTTGAAACAGAAAAATGTGTGTCACTCTGATGTTTTCTATTTATACGACTGCCCGAGCTTTCATTTCTTAGTTTGTCCATGGGGGAGTTGGTTTCATGTCCCCTTCCCTCACTAAGGAAGGGTTACCTGATTTATCAATGTTTTGACAATTTTAACCGGACCTGCGTGTCCGTTCCATATGTTTGTGTCATTTGGAGTAGGGGTCCTGCGTGTCCCCAATTGTTACTTCTACTTTTAAAGCTGAATAAAAATTTGAATTATAAAAAAAAATAAAAAATAGCAAGGTTTTAACTGATTTAATTGTTTTTATTATAATGCTTTTGGAACCTTTTTGTCTAATTTAGCACTAAAGCTACTGGAGTTAAGACTACTACAGTATCAGCTGTGCATTAACATGCATTTACTGGTATTGTCAGTCCACTTTTTAATGGCTTTCTACTTTTGAAATGTATTTTAAATGTAAAGCAATTTTTAGATGAAATTGCTACTAGTGTATAATGTATTTTAGGATCAACAAGGAAGTATAATTTAAATTTTTAGAAACTAAAAACAATAAATAGCATATAAACTAAGGCAGGGTTCTTCTAATGTTTTTTTTCCCAAGACCCAGTGCAATGATACAATATACCATTGTGACCCTATTTTTATGCTTGGTCTGAAAATTTCTGAAGTAATATACAAGATAGCTGCGATTTTTGTCAAAGTGACTGAAATGTGTGTTTACTTTATTCCTGATTGTAGTCAAACTTGAAAGTGTTGTAAAAGATAATACACACACTCTCATAAAACACACACACACACTATATACCCTCTCATATAACACACACACATTCTCAAATAACACACACACACTCCACTCTCATACAATACACACTCTCTTACAACACACACACACACACTCTCCTACAATACACACCACACACACTCTCCTACAACATACACACACCACACACACTCTCCTACAACACACACACACACACACCACACACTCTCTCCTACAACACACCACATACACTCTCCTACAATACACACCACACACACTCTCCTACAACATACACACACCACACACACTCTCCTACAACACACACACACACCACACACTCTCTCCTACAACACACCACACACACTCTCCTACAATACACACCACACACACTCTCCTACAACATACACACACCACACACACTCTCCTACAACACACACACACACCACACACTCTCTCCTACAACACACCACACACACTCTCCTACAATACACACCACACACACTCTCCTACAACATACACACACCACACACACTCTCCTACAACACACACACACACCACACACTCTCTCCTACAACACACCACACACACTCTCCTACAATACACACCACACACACTCTCCTACAACACACACACACCACACACACTCTCCTACAATACACACCACACACACTCTCCTACAACATACACACACACCACACACACTCTCCTACAACACACACACCACACACTCTCCTACAACACACACACAAGTCGTGACCCATTAAACATGGAGTTTGTGACCCAGTTATGGGTCCAGACCTTTGCTTTTAAGAACCCAGAGCTATGGTATTGTACTGGTTTACTGACAATGGCAGATTTCTCATTCACGAAAAACAGTCTGCCATTGAGTTTGCATGTTTTTAGTACTGAGAAAAATTCTGTAAAAAAAAAAAAGTATGAAAAATCCTAAAAATATGTAAATTATAAAAAGAGAAAACTAATCCCACAAGCCCAGGCTACTAAGGGGTAGATTACAAATGGAGTGCAATCTGCGCTGTTTTTTTTTTTCTTGGCCGGTACTGAGATTACGTGTTGAAAGTTATTTCTTTGCGACTTTGCAGTTGCATTGGCACATGCAAAGTGCAATCGCGAACGTGCACCCATAGGGGGATATTTATCAAAGCGTCAATCTCGGTGCATTCGCCGGCATCAATACGCTCACCAGACATCGCTGACACGGATTCACATACGGATGCCCTTATTTATAAAAAAAAAAATCATCTAAAACACGCGCGTCAAGTATGACGTGATGAGCATCGGACTGTTGTTAACAGTCATCGATGTTGCGGTTATTCGGGTTTTTTCCAACTTTATTTATACCATTTCATTACTGTCCATGAACAAGCACATTTCTCTTAAAGGGACACTGAACCCAAATTTTTTCTTTCGTGATTCAGATAGAGCATGCAATTGTAAGCAACTTTCTAATTTACTCCTATTATCAAATTTTCTTCATTCTCTTGGTATGTTTATTTGAAAAGCAAGAATGTAAGTTTAGATGCAGGCCCATTTTTGGTGAACAACCAGGGTTGTCCTTGCTGATTGGACAGCACGAATAAACAAGTGCTGTCCATGGTTCTTAACCAAAAATTTGCTGGTTCCTTAGCTTAGATGACTTCTTTTTCAAATAAAGATAGCAAGAGAATGAAGAAAAATTGATAATAGAAGTAAATTAGAAAGTTGCTTAAAATTGCATGCTCTATCTGAATCATGAAAGAAAAAATTTGGGTTCAGTGTCCCTTTAAGCTAATCTTTTATTTTTCATCTGTTAATGTCCAAGAAATATCTACATTTATACCTCAACAAACAATATCTCATAGAAAGTTATTTTTATATTTGTTTGTTATACAAAAAAAAATCTGTTATATGATACTTTCACATAAATTAATGTGTATTTATTTTTCTAGAAGTCATGATATGCTTTTATTTAATGTTTTCTTTTATAAATGATTATTAATGCTAGAATGTATACATATGTTTACACATACTTGTGTATATATATACTGTATGTGTGTGTGTGTGTGTTATGTCAGAAATCTTTTGCAAACATATTTACATGTCCCAAAATTCCTCTTTTTGTTCTAAACAATGTTGTCTTTCATAGCTCTGTGTTTATTTATACCACTATATGTTATATAGTGTAAATTTATTATTATTCTGAGCAGGAATATTTGCGAATATTACATGTAATCAGGGTATCATATGTATTTATTTGCAATCAATGGATATTTTAAGAGCTGGGACAGTTTTCTCATTGTACCTGTGTAAATTCTCCTGATTGCAATCTAGTTTTAAAAACCACCCCTACACAGGTGTTACAACATTTTGGCTGTCATTGGCTGTCATATAAGATGACATTTCTTACTGAAAAATAAATTCAATAGAAGGAAGAAATACACTAAAAATAGCATGACAGTAAAGAGGTGATTTTAATTTCTGCTGTATCTGATTCATGACAGTTTAATATTAGGTGGGCTATCCCTTTGAGCTACCATTTTAAGATTATACTGAATCAAACATCAATTCGAATTTTAAAATCATTGTCTAAAATATTACACTGTGTGTCCTAATGTCAGCATCAATGTTTAGCTTTAATACTAATTTCACATATACATACTTTCAAAGTATAATACACAGTGTAACAAATGACACTTACAAGTTCTGATGAGTGGTCAATGACACAAGTATCAAGCAATTTGATTTGTTAGTGATAGTTTAAAATGTATATTTGAATCAAATTGGCTGATGTCATAAATCATGTGATTATGCATATTCCAATCAAAAGTAGTTGAAAAATTCACTAGTGTGTGGGTTGTTTAGGAGTTTGCGTCATAATTGGTGCGAAAAGTGTTGCAGCAAATTTAGTGTGATGTGGAGAGTGGGACTTGTATTATATGCCTAAAACATGATGCAAATATATGTTTCCAAAAAAATAAAAAGGAAGTTAGTTATATTATGTTGTGTATTTATTTCATTTTTATCTCTATATCTATTAGTGCAAAAAGCTTGGGGCAAAACTTTGCAACAAATTTGGAGAAATAATATTGTCCCCTTGCTTTGTAATGAGAGACAAAGTTGTAACATAATCCATAGAAGGATAGATGCGGCGCTAAATAAGCACGGTATCTCTAGTAAAGGATTTAACTTAATGCAATTAAAAATAATAAAATACTCATAGCAAAACACATAAATATTATAATTAAATACACATAAATACTGAGATATAATACACCAAACAAATCGTATACGTCTAATTTCTATACCACCGGTGGTTAAAAATGTTAAATATAAAAAAAGGGGGTAATATAAAATCCGTTAAAGTAAAAGAATAATCCAATCGTAAAAAAGACTGTGCAAAGTTTGTTCAGGCATCCATAAGTATGAGGCAATGCAGGAATCAAAGAACAGTATGTAAAGTACAATCTCCACTTGTTAATAAAGTCAGTTTCGTAAGGTACAATCTCCACTTGTTAATAATGTCAGTTTTATAAGGTGCTGTAGGATCTGGGATAGGGATGTCTATTACCTTGAGAGTGCGACCAACCTTCAAGACAGGGCTTCTCTGCTTGATACCACGTCAACCAGTGTCAACTCAAGGTGGGTGATCCGGTCGGTCTCAGGTACTGTTACCCCTCTGTTTCCACCACGATCCGTCGGCGTGTGACGTAATCGGCTCTGTGTATTCAGAGTAGTCACGTGTCCGGATATGCGCCAATCAGCTGAGGTCTCCCACGCTGTCAGTCCTTTGGCGGTAGGTTTGAAAGTTTTAGACAATCACAGAGCGCTCTGGTGTCTTCCGGTTATGAAAGTTAGGGAACAGACATACACATCTACGCGTTTCAGCCTTAATGCGGCCTTTATCAAGATGTCTTTTCTAGTTCCCATAATGTCTATTTATACCTTTATCCATTTCCTGTTTGCCTCACTTATCAGTCGTTGATTGGTTAGTTAAATATTTCCTCCATGTTTTTCATTTATATTAGCTCTTCAATAAACGATACTTCTTTAAACGGATCTGTTATCATTATTTCCTCATGGAATAAAAGAACAATCTTTTCTTTTATAAATCTTATAGGTAGAAACACACAGTTAAAAATATTAAATTTTAAACAAAACATAAAAGGGGCGACAACATTAAGACAATCATAAATGTAAAAAAAGATTTTTTAAAATATATTTTTATATATATTTAACATGAACTGTCCATTCTCTTACACTATACAACTCATTTAATAATAGGATATAAAGGAATTCATACATTCTCTGTAAGGAATGTTTTAATTTAACCATTGCATATAGCTTTTTTAATTTTTTATTCATTGTGATTTCAGACGAATCAATAGATAAAAATGCAGAATTTAATGAGTAACTAAAACTAATGTGAAAACATATGTGAAATTTTTTATTAAATTCATTTAAACTAATCAATTGTACAACAATATATATAACCTATTTTCATTAATAACAATACGATTTTATATCTCAAATGTTAAATTTAAAATTACTATGAGGTCACTAATTCATAAGTCTAACTAATATTATTTCTAAAACTAGTGTGATAACACATGTAAAAGATTATATTAAAAGACTATGTTAATTTCTTTATTTCATAGGTTGAAAATTTATAGTAACATAATTAGGGAATGATTTCAAAGCATGATGTTTTTAATAGATGATATTCTTAATTTGTAATATTTTTAAAGGTGGGATTAGAAGGCCATAAGATCACGATGGTGGATGCTTAGAATGGTGATTTCCAAAACACTAACAGTATGCGGTATGGTAGAACAGTTTAATGAATAAATGGGCTTAAATCTAATTCTACATTTAAACCTTCTGGATTAATTGAGCCAAAGTTGTAGATTAATTCGGCCTCATTGTAAAGGATTAATTTTTCATAATCCCCTCCTCTGGGGTCTTTTTTAATTCTTTTAATACCCCACCATTGGAGATCTTTTGTATTGCTCCCATGGTGTTCTTTAAAATGTTTTGATACAAAATGGCCCTCGAATCCATTCTTAATATTATTTAGGTGGTCCCTAATCCTGTCTCTCAGTTTTCTTTGAGTTTGGCCTAAATACTGTTTATTGCATGAACATTGTAGAATGTAAATTACACCTTTGTCACTACACCTAATTACATCTTTAATAGTATGTTTATAATCTCTAGTGGTTGAAACAATATTTTTAATTTTACTGCTACGTTTACAAGATACGCAGCTATAACAGGGAAAAAAACCTGATAGTTTAGTTCCTGTTAGTATGGCATCAGTCTTATTGACATTTTTCCTAAACATACTTGGTGCTAGACAATTTTTTAGATTTTTTGCCTTAGTGAAGATTAAGTCTGGATGTCCCTTTACATGGTCTCCCAAGATGTGGTCTTTTTTGATAAGGTGCCAGTGCTTATTTAAAATTGACTTTATATGTTTATGTTGGGCATTATATCGCGTTATAAAAGGGATATTTAGTTTCTCTTTTTGGTCACTCTGTTTTTGAACATTATATACTTTTTTAATTAATAGGTCTTCCCTATCTTTCATTCTGGCTTTTTCTAATGCTCTACTTACATTGTCCTTATCATATCCCTTCTCAAGAAATCTATCTTTTAAGATCAGAGCTTGTGATTCAAAGTCATCTGGGTTACTGCAATTTTTCTTCATCCTAATAAATTGGCTGGTGGGTATATTTTCTAACCATTTCGGTAAATGACAGCTCTCAATATGCACATAATTGTTTGCATCTACCTTTTTAAAAAATGTTTTTGTGTGGATTTTATTTTCAATAATATTAATTTCTAGATCCAAGAAGTGTATATTTTTATTGTCCATCTCACTAGTAAATTTTAGGCCTAATTCGTTTGAGTTTAAATCTTCTAGAAAGAGATTCAGAAGTTCAAGGTCTCCATTCCATATTATAAAAATATCATCTATAAATCTATGATAAGATACCAAGTTCGCACCCCATGGTCCTTCAAAAATAAACGACTCTTCAAGGAATCCCATAAATAAATTAGCGTAACTGGGTGCGAACTTGGTACCCATTGCCGTTCCCTTTTGCTGGAGGTAGTATTTTCCATTAAAAATAAAATAATTATTTGATAAAATAAATTCTATACAATTTAATATAAAATCACATTGTTCTATTTTTAAACTCCCGTCTTTCCTCAGAAAATGATCTATGGCCTTTAAACCCAACTTATGTTCGATGTTGCTATAAAGGGCGGTTACATCGCATGTGACCATTGTATATTTTTCCTGCCAAACGATTTGTTTCAGTATATTCAGTAAGTGGGTGGAATCTCTGAGATATGCAGGTAAGGTTACAACATATTTCTGAAGGAATTGATCGATGTACTGGGAGAGATTGGATGTTAGGGAGTTTATACCGGATATGATGGGGCGTCCAGGGGGGTTGGTTAAGGATTTATGAATTTTGGGAAGAAAGTAAAAGGTTGGAGTTTTTGGGAATTTAGTTATCAAATAATTATATTCATTGTGGTTTAATAATCCTTTCACTTTCGCTTCATTCAGTATTTTGTCTAAATTATCTTTCTGTTTTTTTATTGGATCATTCACCAGTTTTTTATACGTGTGCTTATCTTCTAAAATTCTTGAAGCTTCTTTTAAGTAATCATCAGTATTCATTATAACAATCCCCCCCCCCCCTTATCCGCTTGTTTTATTACAATATCTTTATTATTTCTTAGTTCCTGTAACACTTTACTTTCTTCTCTGGATAGATTAAAATTCATATATCTACTTCTTCCATCCCATTTTTCCAAGTCTTTTTTTACTCTTTTTTCAAATAGATTGAGATTATCTCCTTTTTCTTTTGATTGGTAGAAGGTTGATTTATTTTTTAGGAGTGTATGTAGATAATTACTTTCTTCATTTGGCCCTTTTGTTAAAGTATTTTCTATCGGATTTTTTAAAAAGTATCTTTTTAGAGTTAACCTTCTAACGTATTGATTAATGTTAATTAATGTCTCAAATGTATTCATTTTTGTGGTTGGTGCAAAGGACATACCCCGGCTCAACACTTTCTCTTGTACGGAGTTTAATTTAATTGTACTTAGATTAAAGATACCTTCTGTATTTATCTTGTCCTCTTTTGTCTCTCTCTTTCGTCTAAGGCCTCTTCCTCTTCCTCCTCTCTGTCTCTTTTCTATCTTCTTAATTTTACATTTGTTTTTTGTTCCACCCCTAAAAAATCCCTGGATGTGCCAGGTTCATTTATAGTTTCAATGTTCCTATATTCTCTTTCTGAATCTAATCTACCTTTAAGTGGACTGAATCTATTCTGAGTGTGTGTTCTCCAATTGTTATTTTGTTGTTGGTTTGTTCTCCTGTAATAGTTTTCCTGAGATTAAAAAAAGAATGTAATTTTGAATTGCAGGAACATTTATCTGTAGAATGGTATGAAACACTTGAAAATGCGTCCATTAATCTAATGAACATTATCATTAAATCTAGGAACATATCATTAGAAGAAAGCAAACTAAAGGTAGAAGAATATAAAAAACAATTAGATCCCTCTAGAAAAACAAAAATTTATGAAGAGAAACAAAAAGATATTGTTCTCAATTTACAAAAATTAAATAAAGATATTTTTGAAAGAAAATTAAGGAAAAAGAACAGAGATGAACAAGATTACTCACAAACATTTAAGGGATTATTAGATAATGATGAATCTAATGAAATAGAAATTTTAGAGGAAGCAAATGCTGAACCCCTAGGAGAAAAATCACAAAACAAAAACCACCTTAGAGTATTCAAAAAAAAACCCAAAGGAAAGAGACAATTATCAAGGTGGGAGGTTCAATGAACAAAATGATTATAAGAATAACTATCAAAACCAACAATTTGAACAGAATCAAGACTATTTTTATAATAGTAGAGAGTACAGAAGACCAGGTTCACATTATAACCACTACTATAATAGAAATGAAGCACAATTTAATAGAGATAATAGAAGGCCAGAGTCATACTATAATCACTACTATAAGAGAAATGAGTCACAATTAAATAGGGACAACTACCAAACAAGAGAAAGAGAACAAGGGTGGAATAGAATCCACTACTCAAATAGAAGCATTTATCCCACACAAAATCAGGAAAACTATTACAGGAGAAGAAACCAACAACAAAATAACAATTGGAGAACACACACTCAGAATAGATTCAGTCCACTTAAAGGTAGATTAGATTCAGAAAGAGAATATAGGAACATTGAAACTATAAATGAACCTGGCACATCCAGGGATTTTTTAGGGGTGGAACAAAAAACAAATGTAAAATTAAGAAGAGAGAAAAGAGACAGAGAGGAGGAAGAGGCCTCAGACGAAAGAGAGAGACAAAAGAGGACAAGATAAATACAGAAGGTATCTTTAATCTAAGTACAATTAAATTAAACTCCGTACAAGAGAAAGTGTTGAGCCGGGGTATGTCCTTTGCACCAACCACAAAAATGAATACATTTGAGACATTAATTAACATTAATCAATACGTTAGAAGGTTAACTCTAAAAAGATACTTTTTAAAAAATCCGATAGAAAATACTTTAACAAAAGGGCCAAATGAAGAAAGTAATTATCTACATACACTCCTAAAAAATAAATCAACCTTCTACCCATCAAAAGAAAAAGGAGATAATCTCAATCTATTTGAAAAAAAGAGTAAAAAAAGACTTGGAAAAATGGGATGGAAGAAGTAGATATATGAATTTTAATCTATCCAGAGAAGAAAGTAAAGTGTTACAGGAACTAAGAAATAATAAAGATATTGTAATAAAACAAGCGGATAAGGGGGGGGGATTGTTATAATGAATACTGATGATTACTTAAAAGAAGCTTCAAGAATTTTAGAAGATAAGCACACGTATAAAAAACTGGTGAATGATCCAATAAAAAAACAGAAAGATAATTTAGACAAAATACTGAATGAAGCGAAAGTGAAAGGATTATTAAACCACAATGAATATAATTATTTGATAACTAAATTCCCAAAAACTCCAACCTTTTACTTTCTTCCCAAAATTCATAAATCCTTAACCAACCCCCCTGGACGCCCCATCATATCCGGTATAAACTCCCTAACATCCAATCTCTCCCAGTACATCGATCAATTCCTTCAGAAATATGTTGTAACCTTACCTGCATATCTCAGAGATTCCACCCACTTACTGAATATACTGAAACAAATCGTTTGGCAGGAAAAATATACAATGGTCACATGCGATGTAACCGCCGTTTATAGCAACATCGAACATAAGTTGGGTTTAAAGGCCATAGATCATTTTCTGAGGAAAGACGGGAGTTTAAAAATAGAACAATGTGATTTTATATTAAATTGTATAGAATTTATTTTATCAAATAATTATTTTATTTTTAATGGAAAATACTACCTCCAGCAAAAGGGAACGGCAATGGGTACCAAGTTCGCACCCAGTTACGCTAATTTATTTATGGGATTCCTTGAAGAGTCGTTTATTTTTGAAGGACCATGGGGTGCGAACTTGGTATCTTACCATAGATTTATAGATGATATTTTTATAATATGGAATGGAGACCTTGAACTTCTGAATCTCTTTCTAGAAGATTTAAACTCAAACGAATTAGGCCTAAAATTTACTAGTGAGATGGACAATAAAAATATACACTTCTTGGATCTAGAAATTAATATTATTGAAAATAAAATCCACACAAAAACATTTTTTAAAAAGGTAGATGCAAACAATTATGTGCATATTGAGAGCTGTCATTTACCGAAATGGTTAGAAAATATACCCACCAGCCAATTTATTAGGATGAAGAAAAATTGCAGTAACCCAGATGACTTTGAATCACAAGCTCTGATCTTAAAAGATAGATTTCTTGAGAAGGGATATGATAAGGACAATGTAAGTAGAGCATTAGAAAAAGCCAGAATGAAAGATAGGGAAGACCTATTAATTAAAAAAGTATATAATGTTCAAAAACAGAGTGACCAAAAAGAGAAACTAAATATCCCTTTTATAACGCGATATAATGCCCAACATAAACATATAAAGTCAATTTTAAATAAGCACTGGCACCTTATCAAAAAAGACCACATCTTGGGAGACCATGTAAAGGGACATCCAGACTTAATCTTCACTAAGGCAAAAAATCTAAAAAATTGTCTAGCACCAAGTATGTTTAGGAAAAATGTCAATAAGACTGATGCCATACTAACAGGAACTAAACTATCAGGTTTTTTTCCCTGTTATAGCTGCGTATCTTGTAAACGTAGCAGTAAAATTAAAAATATTGTTTCAACCACTAGAGATTATAAACATACTATTAAAGATGTAATTAGGTGTAGTGACAAAGGTGTAATTTACATTCTACAATGTTCATGCAATAAACAGTATTTAGGCCAAACTCAAAGAAAACTGAGAGACAGGATTAGGGACCACCTAAATAATATTAAGAATGGATTTGAGGGCCATTTTGTATCTAAACATTTTAAAGAACACCATGGGAGCAATACAAAAGATCTCCAATGGTGGGGTATTAAAAGAATTAAAAAAGACCCCAGAGGAGGGGATTATGAAAAATTAATCCTTTACAATGAGGCCGAATTAATCTTCAACTTTGGCTCAATTAATCCAGAAGGTTTAAATGTAGAATTAGATTTAAGCCCATTTATTCATTAACCTGTTCTACCATACCGCATACTGTTAGTGTTTTGGAAATCACCATTCTAAGCATCCACCATCGTGATCTTATGGCCTTCTAATCCCACCTTTAAAAATATTACAAATTAAGAATATCATCTATTAAAAACATCATGCTTTGAAATCATTCCCTAATTCTGTTACTATAAATTTTCAACCTATGAAATAAAGAAATTAACATAGTCTTTTAATATAATCTTTTACATGTGTTATCACACTAGTTTTAGAAATAGTTTTAGAAATAATATTAGTTAGACTTATGAATTAGTGACCTCATAGTAATTTTAAATTTAACATTTGAGATATAAAATCGTATTGTTATTAATGAAAATAGGTTATATATATTGTTGTCCAATTGATTAGTTTAAATGAATTTAATAAAAAATTTCACATATGTTTTCACATTAGTTTTAGTTACTTAAATTCTGCATTTTTATCTATTGATTCGTCTGAAATCACAATGAATAAAAAATTAAAAAAGCTATATGCAATGGTTAAATTAAAACATTCCTTACAGAGAATGTATGAATTCCTTTATATCCTATTATTAAATGAGTTGTATAGTGTAAGAGAATGGACAGTTCATGTTAAATATATATAAAAATATATTTAAAAAAATCTTTTTTTACATTTATGATTATCTTAATGTTGTCGCCCCTTTTATGTTTTGTTTAAAATTTAATATTTTTAACTGTGTGTTTCTACCTATAAGATTTATAAAAGAAAAGATTGTTCTTTTATTCCATGAGGAAATAATGATAACAGATCCGTTTAAAGAAGTATTGTTTATTGAAGAGCTAATATAAATGAAAAACATGGAGGAAATATTTAACTAACCAATCAACGACTGATAAGTGAGGCAAACAGGAAATGGATAAAGGTATAAATAGACATTATGGGAACTAGAAAAGACATCTTGATAAAGGCCGCATTAAGGCTGAAACGCGTAGATGTGTATGTCTGTTCCCTAACTTTCATAACCGGAAGACACCAGAGCGCTCTGTGATTGTCTAAAACTTTCAAACCTACCGCCAAAGGACTGACAGCGTGGGAGACCTCAGCTGATTGGCGCATATCCGGACACGTGACTACTCTGAATACACAGAGCCGATTACGTCACACGCCGACGGATCGTGGTGGAAACAGAGGGGTAACAGTACCTGAGACCGACCGGATCACCCACCTTGAGTTGACACTGGTTGACGTGGTATCAAGCAGAGAAGCCCTGTCTTGAAGGTTGGTCGCACTCTCAAGGTAATAGACATCCCTATCCCAGATCCTACAGCACCTTATAAAACTGACATTATTAACAAGTGGAGATTGTACCTTACGAAACTGACTTTATTAACAAGTGGAGATTGTACTTTACATACTGTTCTTTGATTCCTGCATTGCCTCATACTTATGGATGCCTGAACAAACTTTGCACAGTCTTTTTTACGATTGGATTATTCTTTTACTTTAACGGATTTTATATTACCCCCTTTTTTTATATTTAACATTTTTAACCACCAGTGGTATATAAATTAGACGTATACGATTTGTTTGGAGTATTATATCTCAGTATTTAATTGCATTAAGTTAAATCCTTTACTAGAGATACCGTGCTTATTTAGCACCGCATCTATCCTTCTTTGTATTTCTAATCTAGAATTGCTCTCAGAGTGCATTTCTTTCTTTTGATGTGTGCAGGTATTAGACTGGTGTAAAGAAGTTTAAACCCTTTTTGTGTTTTCTGTGTAACATAATCCATAAGTAGCAATGTATTTTTCATTTTTATCCTTGTATCTACCAGTGCACTAAATATGGATCAATAATATTGTTTGATTTAGAAAGGCTATAGAATTTTAATAAAGTTTCTAATTTACTTTTATTATGTAATATACTTCATTCTCTTGCAGCATCGAACATAAGCTTTCTGTGTTTTCAGACTCCCATTGATTTCTATGCATCCGCGGCCTCAAGGGTGGCGGATTGAAAACTAGGTACGCTGCGTCGGAATAGACGCGAGCGTACCTGTTAAATGTTTGATAAATTAGGAAAAGGGTCAAATAGAGTCGTGAATGTGAATTCGAAACATCTGTAATGACGCAAGCAGCAATCTGCGTCAAATTGAGATCAGGGGAGCATATATTACGCCACAAATTTCAACATTTGACGATCTTGATGCTTTGATAACTACGGCGGATCAATCTTGTGACAAATACGACGCAGGATTCAAGCGTATTTTCAGTTGACGCTTTGATAAATATCCCTCGAGTTCAATGTAGCCTTGTTTTCATGCCACAGCCTCACAACCACAGATTGCATTACCCTGATTGTAACAATACATAAATATATATGAATGCAAATGTATACATATATATTTATGTATTTATATGTATATATATATATATATATATATATATATATATATATATATATATATATATATATATACATATATATATATATATATAAATACATAAATATTAATAAACTTGTCCGATATCCTCTTTTCAATGCGAGGTTCCCCCGTTCTATATAAGTACCTTTGCATTGCTTTTGGCTGATATTAATTTTCAAATTCAAATCAGCTAATAGAATGAAAGCTTTTCTATTGGCTGATTTGAATTTGAAAATGAAAACCAGTCAATAGCAATGCAATTCAGTGTGTGGCGGGTGACCGCATGAAGAGGACGTCGGGCAGAAGATCAGAAAATAAGAAGAAAAGAAGATGGATGAAGATAGAAGACCACCGCAGCTGGGATAAAGGTAGAAGACCGCCGCCATCGCCAAGATGAAGATAGAAGACTACCGCTTCTGACGGGATGAAGATAGAAGACCACCGCTGCCGCTGGAATGAAGATAGATTACCGGCGACTTGATTTTCATGGCAATTTTTAGAATAGGTTTTTTAAGATAGTATTTATTTGGGGTGGGGGGTAGCTTGTATTTTTTGTTGTTGTTGAAAAAGAGCTAAGTAACTTTAGGGCAATGCCCTATAAATCGTCCCTATTTTTGGTAATTTGCTTGATTTTTTTTAATTTTTACTGTAATGTTAGGTTTTTTATTATTAATGTAATGTTAGTTTTTTTTTTTTGGTAACTTAGAGGGTTAGATGATTAGGGGGGTTTAGAGGTTAGTGGGTATTTTGCAATGGGTTTGTGGCAGTTAAAGATTTAATAGTGTAGAGGGGTAGTTTGCGATGTGGGGGTGTGGTGGTTTAGGGGTTAATAGTGTATCTGGGACTTACTGATGTGGGAGTGTGGCATTTTAGGGGTTAATAATGTAGCAGGGATTTAGAGATATGAGGGTGTGGCGGTTTAGGGGTTAATTGATTAGCATGGATTTAGCGATAGTGTACCTTAGTGCAATTGTTTCCACTGGCCAAACTCTTTAGGAGTACTTTCAGGTGACATAAAAAGTTTAAGTGTTAAATGCGATTGCGTTCAGACAGGCAATCGCATTTACTTTCAACTTGTAATATGAGTGGTAATTTCCGCTCAACGCCGCCCATAGAAAATATGGGGACTGTAAATTATCGCGAGTTTGTGTAAACCAATTTGCAGTAATTTAAACCGTATGCCACTTGTAATATGGATTTGAGCGTAAAAAAATAATACTGAAATTTTAATATAGCATTTACGCTCCTCTTGCCAACGATAGCACGCCACTCGTTATCTGGCCCTTAATGTGGGCTTGCCCAAGACTCAATAGATTCTTGAGGATGGCTGAATATCGGCTAAAACAGATGACCAAACAGGACATCACACTCTCCTGGGAAATGGTATTATTGTTGGATGTTGGAAGTAAATGGGGCAAACATTTTAAATCTGATTAATACAATCTTGCTATTGGCATGAAAATTGATACTATTTTAGTAGTTGAAAGAGACCCATCCTACACTTAGAGACCTGAAAAATAGGGTACACCTGAGAGATACAACACCGAATTAAGAGCTTTTTTTTTTTTTTTTTTGATTGATGGGAGATCTTTATTCTCACTTTGAACAATACTAATAAAAAGTACAGAATATAATAATAACAAACAAAGATTAAATAAGCTCTTGAATGAATAACCAAATTAGTGCCCTAATAAATTTACCCCCCTAGGATTTAATATGCCTGAGCCAATATGTACCCCAAACCCATACATTCATGTAACAATAATATACACAAATATATAAAACAATACTAGATAAACGACTGATGAGGAGTCATAAAATATAAATACAATCCATATGATGCATACACTGTTAAAAAAAATGTGATAATAAAAATCAATATTAAAAAATAAAATGAAAAAATGATACTTAGTCCAAAAATGAGATAAAATTGGATGAAAACCGGATGCAGCTCCTTTAAGTTTGGTATTCCTTAGTCCAATCAGTGGTAAAAACAAGTTTTCTGGTGAAAAAGAAAATGCGCAAATCCGTTTCAGGAGATTTATTAATAACAAATTCATAATAACAAATGCTTACTTACACATAAATAAGCATTGACATGCCCAGGAGACCCCCCTCCGGTAGTCCCACTAGATATAGCAACCATAGGCACAAGTGTGTGGATATACAGGTAGCGCTGCACTGGAAACAGCAAACGGCAGCTCAGCTGAGTGTCCTTGTATCAGCGTCCGGATACGACCACACTTGAGTCCCGTGAGAGCAGTAACTTGAACAGACACAGGAAGTACGTTGCCTGGTGTATTCCCCTTAGCACCTCTACGCGTTTCATTCAACGACGGTCGAACTTCTTCAAGGAGGATTTCAGCAGTGCGGATATTTGTCCACAGGTGCGTGCACCTTTTAACCCTGTCCGTTCCTGGATATTGTCCAATAACAATCCCAGGTGAAAGTCCAATAAGGAATTGTTGTGATGTTGCCTAGGATACTTATACACAGACCTTTAGCCAAAAAACAAAACCCTTCTAGGCAGAAATAGCATGTTGTTCCTGTAGACTAACACAAGAATATATGAAAAAATTGCAACAATATGTAAACACAGCCTATACATTCAATATATTCACAGCGTTATAAAATTACATTTAACAATAAATAAAATAAAATTCTGCTTTATCTGTAAAATATTTACATAAATGCCTGAATATCTAAATCCACATTTAATCCCTTTGGTTTCAAAGTGTCCAATTTGAAAATACAAAAGGACTCCTGCTTCCTTAATCTCAACATTCTGTCATTCACAGATGATGAAATAAAATCAATAACTTGGACACTTAAAGAGGCAGGATCCCCGTTAGGAAATTAAAAAAAATGACATGGTATACTATGTTTGACTGGCTTCTTTAGTATTAATAATATTATAGAGGTGTTCAATGACCCTAGTCCTAATGTTTCTTTTGGTGTGGCCCACATAAAGGAGGCCACACCCACAAGTGAGCAAATACACCACGTATTTAGACTCACAATTACATTTACTTTTGATATCAAACTTATGTGTTTTCTGTGAATTAAAAAATACCTTATCACTATTTATGTGTTTACACATATTACAGACTGTTTTGCCACATTTAAATGTCCCTCTACTCTGTTGTAACCAACCCTCCTTCGTATTAGCTGATGCAATTGGTCTTAAAGGGCCATAATACCCAAATGTTTAAACACTTGAAAGTGATGCAGCATAGCTGTAAAAAGCTGTCTAGAAAATATCACCTGAACATCTCTATGTAAAAAAGAAAGATATTTTACCTCAAAAGTTCCTCAGTAGCCACCTTCCATTGTAAAGGATTTCTAAGCAGCATTTTAGTATGTTTGTCCCGGGACATCCGAAGGGATGAGCATCGTGCACTCTCATCTTATTTCACCAATCAGGTAAAGGAAGCTTACTATGAAATCTCATGAGAGTTAAGTCAAATCTCATGAGATCACAGTAAGAGTTCATGACCTCAGCACTGCTGATGCTGATTAGCTGCTGTTCATTTCTTCATTTTTTTTTACCTGCAGCTGGGAGCAGCTGAGTATAACTTTTTACACAGAACTTACTCTGCTGAGCTGAGGAAATTGTGAGGTAAAATATCTTCCTTTTTTACATAGAGATGCTCAGGTGATATTTTCCTGTCAGCTTTTTACAGTTATACTGCATCAGTTTCAAGTGATTTAGCATATGAGTATTATGTCCCTTTAATTTACTGGGAGCTAACACATTTTTTAGATTCTTGTTTCTTCTATAAATAGTTTTTGGGGCATCCTCAAGATGGGGACCCAAAGCAGGATCAGATTTTAGGATATTTTCTGAGAATTATTTGTAGAAAGGGAGCCCCTTCTGAATAGATAGTCATGAAATTATCTGAGTAACCACTCTCAACAATCCAGGGTTGTTGGGAACTGGTGACCAGATATACCCTGTTAGTCTCTAAGGCCCTATTCTTTGATTTATCTACTAGTGATGGATCATATCCTTTTTCTAAGAATTTTTTGTCTAGAATAGATGCTTCTTTATGGAAATCTTCCAAGTGAGTACAGTTGCGTCTTATTCTAATATACTGGCCATAGGGCACATTCTTAACCCAACTCTTTTTATGCGCACTATTTGCATCCAAAAAGCTGTTCTTATCTGTGGGTTTACGATAGTTAGATACTGCCACCCTATTATCTTTATATACAAATAGATTCAAATCCAAAAACTCAATGGATTTCTGAGATGAATTCCCCACAAATTTAAGATTAAGATCATTTGTATTTATATACTTCAAAAATTAATCTCTCTCTACTTGGGTACCTTTCCACAGAATGATAACATCATCAATATACTGATGATATTTCACGATGTTATTACTAAATTTGTTATCTTTCCAAATGTACAGATGTTCAAAACTATCCATATAAAGGTTGGCGTACGATGGGGCAAAAGTAGTCCCCATCGCCGTCCCCTGTTTTTGATGATAAAATCTTCCCTCAAACACAAAGTAATTGTGCTCGAGAATGAACCGTATAGAAGATAAAATGAATTCTACATGAATCTCAGGGATATTCCATCCCAATAGTGCATCCTCAATTGCTTTAATACCTCTGACGTGAGGAATGCATGTATACAGTGCAGCCACGTCACAAGTTAACCACCATAAATCATCTTCCCATATGTACCCCTCAAATGTCCTAATTACATCTGTAGTATCCCTCAGGTAGGCCCTAGTTTTCTGTACAATGGACTGTAGATAATAGTCATATTTGGACAAATTATCACATAAAGCTCCAATGCCAGATACTATGGGCCTGCCTGGGGGATTAACTAGGTCTTTATGTACCTTGGGTAGATGGTAAAAAAAGAGCTAAACTCGGATCATGGTTGTATAAAAATTGATACTCTTGTTTCGATAGTATTCCCTGCTCTTTTGCCTGATTTAATAAAGTACCTAGATCTTTTACATGTGAGGGTGTCGGATCCTTACTCAGTATAAAATGTTTCTTCATCGTTTAATAGCCTATGTGCTTCTTTCAGATAGTCTGCTCTTAACTGTATAACAATTCCGCCGCCTTTATCAGCCGCGCGGATGACAATCTCAGGATTGTCCATGAATTTGGCTAATGATTTTCTTTCTTGTATATTCAAATTATCATTGAATTTATTCACCATTTTGCCTTTATGTGCTAATGTAGAGCTTAATTCCTCTAAGACCAATCTAGAAAAGACAGGGATTTGGTCTCCTTGTGCACTAATAGGGTAAAATGTAGATTTATTTTTGAGTGAACTATGTTTTATATCAGACGTTTCATCATGAAATGAGAGATTTGCTAATTCTTCTTGACTAGTAGGATTGTCCCCATACCCCGTCTAAATTCTTTAGGATTTTTAAGGTATTTAAATCTATTGATTCCAGATGTTCTTTATTATATATACCCCTAGTAGCAGTTTAATATCATTATCATCGAGATCTATATTTGCCAGATTAAATATATCTGTACGTGCTTGTTTTAACACCTCACTTTTCTGGCGTTTGGCCTGAATTCTAGATCCTCCTGTTTCCTCTTCTATATTGAGAGTTCTTTTCCTTGCTCTCTGTAATTGTGGTTCCCAAATAGTTGTTGGTGGGGGAATTCGATCCCTGCATTGTATATAGGGTCCTTTGTCTCGAGATGGTACATTCCCTACGTTCTGTCCCTGTCCTAAAAAATGAATATTATCTGGAGTATTATGTTTGGGTCTAGCCCTCTCCTTTGTCCAAATAGGTTCCTTACTGTTAAAGATTTCGAACCTATTGGAAGTCCTATAATCAAGATCCTGACCCTTTGTGGGATTATTATTGTGAGTCCTATTGAAATGGTGTGTCCGGTTGTTAACATTATTACTATGATGATTATAATTGTATGACTTGTTATTATGTGGTAGAAATCCATCCTTATATATAGTACTAGTAGAAGCCTCTCCTGTGGTAATATGTTGATCTTTCCCTCTTGCGGCTAGATTATAATTGTTACCCAATTTGTTTGACTGATGAGAAGGGTCCCTATTCCCATTATAATTATTATTATGAAATTGATTTCTATTAGTAAACTTCTTCTTATAAGTATGGATTTTATTATCCTTGAAATCCTGTATGTCCCACGCTAATTTCAGAATATAATAAAACAAATAGAAATAATTGATGATAAATAATTAATCAGATTAGTAAAAGTAATAAATACTTATAAGACCATAATACATAATTAAAGCATAACAATAAATAATGACCCCACAAAAAATCTCAAAAGTCTTATCTTAGAGGGTTTTCAAAGTCCTTTTCCTTTCTTTCTGTTTCTGTGTTCGTGGGTCTGTACACTTGTGACCGTGTCTGCAGCTCCTCAAAAGGGCACTGGTGTAGTATCCAAAGATTCACACAACTCCAGATCTAAAGATTTAGATCACATAGAGCGTAGAAAAAAAACAACAACATCTAAGTGTGGTATTATAGTAAAACAACAATATCTTTATTACAATAAGATTGCAGTCACAAGATTAACCCTCAAACATATGAGGTATGATTACAACGATTCACAGGTGTCCCTCTCGGCAAAACAGCTGCTCACCTTCCTGTGCTGGTCTGGTCTCCAATTCAACCGTTCACCCGTCCTAAGTAATGCCAAATATTCTAGAGGTACACTAGTGAATAAAAAGGTCTACACTATCGTTGCCTAGCGTGTCCACCAAAGCCGGCTCATAGACACGCTGGTCTCACACGGTAGCGTTAGAATTAAAGCGTCACAATAGTGGGCGTCACTTTGCACTCCCCATTACAATTCTAGATAGTGGCTCCATTCTCTTCGTCCCCCTTTATAATAGAGAAACACACAACTACGGGGAAAATGGAGCTGTGCAGAAATAAATCCAGTAAGGGTACAATGAAAATTTGAAAGTTTTGAAAGTTCGCCCGGAGGAAAAAGTTGCACTAAACTACACTATTAACTCCGCCACATAGCCCACCACAAAGTTCCCAGACTACACTATTAACCCCTAAACCGACACACCCCACATCGCAAACTACTCCGCTACACTATTAACCCCTAAACCACCACACCCCACATAGCAAACTACTCCACTACACTAGTAAATCCTAAACCGCCACACTCCCACATTGCAAACTACTTTGCTGCACTATTTACCCCTAAACCGCCACACACCCACATTGCAAACTATTCCGCTACACTATTAACCCCTAAACCACCACACCCCCACATCTCAAAGTACTGGCTACACTATTAACCCCTAAGCCGCTACACCAAGACATCTCAAAATATCTAGTCTTGTATATTCGTCATTTTCAATCAATGCCAAATGCAAAGGTAGGTGGACTTTTGGAAATGTTTGGATCTTTTCAAAGCCGAATTTCACAAGCACACTAAAATCTGGATTTGCACAGATTTTAATGTGCTTCACTATAACAAAAATAAATTTGGCTCCAAATGGGACCATGGAGGTCACAGACTGCTGCAATTCAGTTAAAGGGCAGCTTTGCCTTTTTCCTCTCTTTATGAATGACATGCCAGGGAAGTCTCCTTGTAACACTAGTTGATGAGTATAGCCTAATGTGACCTCAGTCAGTGACCATAAATGCTCCCAGCCCTGAGCACAACAGAGAGCACCTTTACCCTCAGAGGGGGGCACTTGTCCTCTGCAGCTAGGCAGGGAAAGCTGTAGCTTATAACAACTGCTAGGGATGGTGACCTTTGTGAAAAATGTTTTGACCAGAGAAAACTGCTCTCCAATAGTTATTTAGAGCAGGAGTAAGGAGGGTAAGGATACCTTCTCATGGTGTCAGGTATGCAGAGGGTGGAGTCGGAACTTCACATTGTTACCTAGGTAAGACCAAGTAAGAATATGCACTTTTTGTGTGTGTTCATATTGTATAATGCATAACAAACTAAGATCATACAGCACATGGAACTAAAGTTATACATTATGCTCCACTGAGGTCGTACACTATGCTGCACCGAGTTTGTACAGAATGTGTCACTGAGTTAATAGAGTAGACAGCATTGAGTTTGAGCAGTATGCTGCACTGAAATACAGTATGCTGTAATGAAGTTGTATGCTATGCGGCATGCACTTTGCTTCACTGAGGTCATATAGTACTCTGAACTGAAGTTGTATAGTAAGCTGAACTGAAGTTGCATAGCATGTGTCACTGAGGTCATACAGTAAGCAGCAGTGAGGTTGGGTAGGATGCTGTATTGAAGTTGTATGGTATGCTGCACTGAGATCATAAAGTAGGGTGCGCTAAGGTTGTACAACATGCAGCACCAAGGTAATACAATAGGCTGCATTCAAGGGGTAAAGCATAGAGCACTTAGGAAGTACAGTACACAGGACTGAGGTTGTACAGCATGAGTGTATGAATGTCTGTTTGTAAAAGTGTGCTAGGATCTTTGTGTGTTTGTGTCTTTGTGTGTGTGAACTTCTTCATGTGTGTGTGAGAATGTGACTACGCGTGAGTGTGCATGTGAAAGTTTGTGTGTGTATAAGTGTGCGTGTGTAAGAAAGACTGTTTAAGTGTGAGCATGCAAGTGTGTGTGTATAAGTGTGCAAGAAAGACTGTTTAAGTGTGAGCATGCAAGTGTGTGTGTGTGTATAAGTGTGCGTGTGTAAGAAAGACCGTTTAAGAGTGAGCATGCAAGTGTGTGTGAGTGTGTATGTGAGAGAGCATTTGTGTGAGTGTGTATGTTTTATTACCTTTACAACATTTTCAAGTCTGATTGCACTCAAGAATAAAGTGCACTCACATTTTTGTCACTTTGCCAAAAATTGCACATGTAAAAATAGAGGGAACATTTGCAGCAGTAATGTTTTTGTCAGGTTAGGTAATGTCCAGAAGAAGACCCAAATGCTATGGCGAACTAAAATAACACCCTTGCACTCTGAGTTTAATCCATAACGTGACCCCACGACAACTACTATAAAACAAGGTACTCACGATATGGAGCAGAGTAGGTCTGGGTCATCTGGAAAGAGTAAAAAGTTAAGCTTGATAGTTGCAGGTAATACTTCAGATTAGGGAACCAAAAACAAACAGTCAATAAGGAAGTATTAGGTAACAGACACTTTTAAAGGTTAAGCTCAGCATGGTCACTGAAGCAGAGTTTAGCAACTTGAAATCTGGCAGATTGTGGGTTAAGCAGAAGAATAGTCGTATATGCAGGGTTTGGCAACTTGTAATCAGGCAGTTTGAGGGTTAAGCAATCGGATAGTCTTAAAAGCAGAGATTGGCAACTTGTAATCAGGCAGTTTGAGGGTTAAGCAATAGCGTAGTCGTATATGCAGGGTCTGGCAACTTGTAATCAGGCAGTTTGAGGGTTAAGCAATAGGATAGTCTTATAAGCAGATATTGGCAGCTTGTAATCAGGCAGTTTGAGGGTTAAGCAATAGGATAATCTTATAAGTAGAGATTGGCAACTTGTAATCAGGCAGTTTGAGGGTTAAGCATTAGCGTAGTCGTATATGCAGGGTTTGGCAACTTGTATTCAGGCAGTTTGAGGGTTAAGCAATAGCGTAGTCGTATATGCAGGGTCTGGCAACTTGTAATCAGGCAGTTTGAGGGTTAAGCAATAGGATAGTCTTATAAGCAGATATTGGCAGCTTGTAATCAGGCAGTTTGAGGGTTAAGCAATAGGATAGTCTTATAAGTAGAGATTGGCAACTTGTAATCAGGCAGTTTGAGGGTTAAGCATTAGCGTAGTCGTATATGCAGGGTTTGGCAACTTGTAATCAGGCAGTTTGAGGGTTAAGCAATAGCGTAGTCGTATATGCAGGGTCTGGCAACTTGTAATCAGGCAGTTTGAGGGTTAAGCAATAGGATAGTCTTATAAGTAGAGATTGGCAACTTGTAATCAGGCAGTTTGAGGGTTAAGCATTAGCGTAGTCGTATATGCAGGGTTTGGCAACTTGTAGTCAGGCAGTTTGAGGGTTAAGCAATATTGTAGTCGTTCAGGCAAGGGTTCAGAAACAGGAATCCAAAAATCTACAGTACTCACAAAAGCCTCCGGAAAGAAAAACAATCAGGCACCGGAGGATTGAGAGACCGGAATAAGAAGCCGGTCCTGACGTCAGCAGAGGGGACGGCCAGAGAGAGGCAAAGCCCGGCAACCAAACACGCCGGAAGAGCCGCCGGAACCTCCGGCAGCGGCGTGACAGTTTTATATTCAGGAAACATATTTGTAAGAGAGCTGGGTGACCAGGAAGATGGTAACATCAGCCAGCTGCCACCAATTGGTCAGTTCTTAGTCACTGTGAACTATTGCTCCCTTCTTATAGGGCCTAGGCACATCTTCCCTGGTGGTTTAGTGGTAAGGATTTGGTGCTTTCACTGCCACTGCCTAAGTTTGATACCTATCAGGGAAAAAGTTGTTTTACTTGCTGAACTCCAAGAGATAGTAAAAGAGAATTCCAACTTTTTAACGGAATGGAAGCCTTTGTGTCTAACAGAGCACATGAACCTCTGTGAATGACAGCACTGTAGCCTCCGACACTGGCATTACTTCTAGGGGCATAAGAAGCTGTGGTCTCCCTACTATCTGGCGCCTTCATGCTGTAAATGTGAACCACTTTTGCAGGTACACATAAACACCTCTGAGGCAAGCAAGATGATGGGCTAGCCTAGAGCAGTGGGACACTCAGTGCAGACAGAAACAGAAGTTTATGTGAAGCCGTAACTACACTGGGTCACTGTAGCAACAACTTAAGGGGTAGGGTTTAATTAACTTATGTAAAGAAAAACATAATTTATGCTTACCTGATAAATTCCTTTCTTCTGTAGTGTGATCAGTCCACGGGTCATCATTACTTCTGGGATATTACTCCTCCCCAACAGGAAGTGCAAGAGGATTCACCCAGCAGAGCTGCATATAGCCCCTCCCCTCTACGTCACCCCCAGTCATTCGACCAAGGACCAACGAGAAAGGAGGAACCAAGGGTGTAGTGGTGACTGGAGTATAATTTAAAAATAATTACCTGCCTTAAAAACAGGGCGGGCCGTGGACTGATCACACTACAGAAGAAAGGAATTTATCAGGTAAGCATAAATTATGTTTTCTTCTGTTAAGTGTGATCAGTCCACGGGTCATCATTACTTCTGGGATACCAATACCAAAGCAAAAGTACACGGATGACGGGAGGGATAGGCAGGCTCTTTTATACAGAAGGAACCACTGCCTGAAGAACCTTTCTCCCAAAAATAGCCTCCGAGGAAGCAAATGTGTCAAATTTGTAAAATTTGGAAAGAGTATGAAGCGAAGACCAAGTTGCCTCATTCTTGAAGGCCCAAGTGGAAGCCACAGCTCTAGTAGAATGAGCTGTAATTCTTTCAGGAGGCTGCTGTCCAGCAGTCTCATAAGCTAAACGTATTATACTACGAAGCCAAAAGGAAAGAGAGGTTGCCGAAGCCTTTTGACCTCTCCTCTGACCAGAGTACACGACAAACAGAGAAGACGTTTGTCGAAATTCCTTAGTTGCCTGTAAGTAAAATTTTAGGGCACGAACTACGTCCAGATTGTGTAGTAAACGTTCCTTCTTCGAAGAAGGATTTGGACACAAAGAAGGAACAACAATCTCTTGATTGATATTTCTGTTAGTGACTACCTTGGGTAAGAACCCAGGTTTAGTACGCAGAACTACCTTATCCGAATGAAAAATCAAATAAGGAGAATCACAATGTAAGGCTGATAACTCAGAGACTCTTCGAGCCGAGGAAATAGCCATTAAAAATAGAACTTTCCAAGATAACAACTTTATATCAATGGAATGGAGGGGTTCAAACGGAACGCCCTGTAAAACGTTAAGAACAAGATTTAAACTCCATGGTGGAGCAACAGTCTTAAACACAGGCTTAATCCTCGCTAAAGCCTGACAAAAAGCCTGAACGTCTGGCACTTCTGACAGACGTTTGTGTAACAGAATAGACAGAGCTGAGATCTGTCCCTTTAATGAACTAGCAGATAAACCCTTTTCTAAACCTTCTTGTAGAAAAGACAATATCCTAGGAATCCTAACCTTACTCCAAGAGTAACCTTTGGATTCACACCAATATAGGTATTTACGCCATATCTTATGGTAAATCTTTCTGGTAACAGGCTTCCTAGCCTGTATTAAGGTGTCAATAACTGACTCAGAAAACCCACGTCTTGATAAAATCAAACGTTCAATTTCCAAGCAGTCAGCTTCAGAGAAGTTAGATTTTGATGTTTGAAAGGACCCTGTATCAGGAGGTCCTGTTTCAGAGGTAGAGACCAAGGTGGACAGGATGACATGTCCACCAGGTCTGCATACCAAGTCCTGCGTGGCCATGCAGGTGCTATCAGAATCACTGATGCTCTCTCCTGTTTGATTCTGGCAATCAATCGAGGAAGCATCGGGAAGGGTGGAAACACATAAGCCATCCTGAAGTCCCAAGGTGCTGTCAGGGCATCTATTAGGACTGCTCCTGGATCCCTGGATCTGGACCCGTAACGAGGAAGCTTGGCGTTCTGTCGAGACGCCATGAGATCTATCTCTGGTTTGCCCCAACGTCGAAGTATTTGGGCAAAGACCTCCGGATGAAGTTCCCACTCCCCCGGATGAAAAGTCTGACGACTTAAGAAATCCGCCTCCCAGTTCTCCACTCCCGGGATGTGGATTGCTGACAGGTGGCAAGAGTGAGACTCTGCCCAGCGAATTATCTTTGATACTTCCATCATTGCTAGGGAGCTTCTTGTCCCTCCCTGATGGTTGATGTAAGCTACAGTCGTGATGTTGTCCGACTGAAACCTGATGAACTCCCGAGTTGTCAACTGGGGCCAAGCCAGGAGGGCATTGAGAACTGCTCTCAATTCCAGAATGTTTATTGGCAGGAGACTCTCCTCCTGACTCCATTGTCCCTGAGCCTTCAGAGAATTCCAGACGGCACCCCAACCTAGAAGGCTGGTGTCTGTTGTTACAATTGTCCAGTCTGGTCTGCTGAATGGCATCCCCCTGGACAGATGTGGCCGAGAAAGCCACCATAGAAGAGAATTTCTGGTCTCTTGATCCAGATTCAGAGAAGGGGACAAGTCTGAGTAATCCCCATTCCACTGACTTAGCATGCACAATTGCAGTGGTCTGAGGTGTAAGCGAGCAAATGGCACTATGTCCATTGCCGCTACCATTAAGCCGATTACCTCCATGCATTGAGCCACCGATGGGTGTTGAATGGAATGAAGGGTGCGGCAAGCACTTTGAAGTCTTGTTAACCTGTCCTCTGTCAGGTAAATCTTAATTTCTACAGAATCTATAAGAGTCCCCAGGAAGGGAACTCTTGTGAGTGGAACGAGTGAACTTTTCTTTTCGTTCACCTTCCATCCATGTGACCTTAGAAATGCCAGTACTAACTCTGTATGAGACTTGGCAGTTTGAAAGCTTGAAGCTTGTATCAGAATGTCGTCTAGGTACGGAGCTACCGAAATTCCCCGCGGTCTTAGTACCGCCAGAAGAGCACCTAGAACCTTTGTGAAGATTCTTGGAGCTGTAGCCAATCCGAATGGAAGAGCTACAAACTGGTAATGCCTGTCTAGAAAGGCAAATCTTAGATACCGGTAATGATCTTTGTGAATCGGTATGTAAAGGTAAGCGTCCTTTAAGTCCACTGTGGTCATGTACTGACCTTCTTGGATCATGGGTAAAATTGTCCGAATAGTCTCCATTTTGAATGATGGAACTCTTAGGAATTTGTTTAGGATCTTTAAATCCAGGATTGGTCTGAAAGTTCCCTCTTTTTTGGGAACCACAAACAGATTTGAGTAAAACCCTTGTCCCTGTTCCGACCGTGGAACTGGATGGATTACTCCCATTAACAATAGTTCTTGTATGCAGCGTAGAAACGCTTCTTTCTTTGTTTGGTTTGTTGACAACCTTGACAGATGAAATCTCTCTCTTGGAGGAGAGTGTTTGAAGTCCAGAAGGTATCCCTGAGATATTATCTCTAGCGCCCAGGGATCCTGGACATCTCTTGCCCAAGCCTGGGCGAAGAGAGAAAGTCTGCCCCCCACTAGATCGATCCCGGATCGGGGGCCCTCAATTCATGCTGTTTTAGTGGCAGCTGCAGGTTTCCTGGCCTGCTTGCCCTTGTTCCAGGACTGGTTAGGTCTCCAGCCTTGTCTGTAGCGAGCACCAGATCCTTCTTGTTTTGGAGTAGTGGAAGTTGATGCTGCTCCTGCTTTGAAATTCCGAAAGGAACGAAAATTAGACTGTCTAGCCTTAGGTTTGGCTTTGTCTTGAGGCAGGGCGTGGCCCTTACCTCCTGTAATGTCAGCGATAATTTCTTTCAAACCAGGCCCAAATAAGGTCTGTCCCTTGAAAGGTATATTAAGTAATTTGGACTTAGAAGTTACATCAGCTGACCAGGATTTTAGCCACAGTGCTCTGCGCGCCTGAATGGCGAATCCGGAATTCTTAGCTGTAAGTTTAGTTAAATGTACTACGGCTTCCAAAATGAATGAATTAGATAGCTTAAGTATTCTAAGCCTGTCTGAAATGTCGTCCAGCGTAACTGAACTAAGATTCTCTTCTAGAGACTCAATCCAGAATGCCGCTGCAGCCGTGATCGGCGCAATGCATGCAAGGGGTTGCAATATAAAACCTTGTTGAACAAACATTTTCTTAAGGTAACCCTCTAATTTTTTATCCATTGGATCTGAAAAGGCACAGCTATCCTCTACCGGGATAGTGGTACGCTTAGCTAAAGTAGAAACTGCTCCCTCCACCTTAGGGGCCGTTTGCCATAAGTCCCGTGTGGTGGTGTCTATTGGAAACATCTTTCTAAATATCGGAGGGGGTGAGAACGGCACACCGGGTCTATCCCACTCCTTAGTAATAATTTCAGTTAGTCTCTTAGGTATAGGAAAAACGTCAGTACTTGTTGGTACAGCAAAATATTTATCCAACCTACACATTTTCTCTGGTATTGCAACTGTGTTACAATCATTCAGGGCCGCTAACACATCCCCTAGTAAAACACGGAGGTTTTCCAGCTTAAATTTAAAATTTGAAATATCTGAATCCAATCTGTTTGGATCAGAACCGTCAGCCGCAGAATGAAGCTCTCCGTCCTCATGTTCTGCAAGTTGCGACGCAGTATCTGACATGGCCCTAACATTATCAGCGCACTCTGTTCTCACCCCAGAGTGATCACGCTTGCCCCTTAGTTCTGGTAATTTAGCCAAAACCTCAGTCATAACAGTAGCCATATCTTGTAATGTTATTTGTAATGGCCGCCCAGATGTACTTGGCGCCACCATATCACGCACGTCCCGAGCGGGAGATGCAGGTACTGTCACGTGAGGCGAGTTAGTCGGCATAACTCTCCCCTCGTTGTTTGGTGAAATTTGTTCAATTTGTACAGATTGACTTTTATTTAATGTAGCATCAATACAGTTAGTACATAAATTTCTATTGGGCTCCACTTTGGCGTTAGTACAAATAGTACAGGTCTCATCTTCTGAATCAGACATGTTTAACAAACTAGCAAATAAACTTGCAATTTGGAAATACTATACAAGTAAAATACAATGAAAAAAACGAACTGTGCTTAAGAAGCACTGAAGATATATAACAGTTGAAATCAATAAGCTTTGTAAAACAAAACGCAATTTAGCAAAGGCTTGTACCCAGTAGCAAAGAATAACTAACCCTGAGGCATAAAAAAGTTAAAGAATAAACGTTTTTTATCACAGTCAACTACAATCTCACAGCTCTGTTAGATTACTTCCCTCAAACAAGCTTTGAAGATCCCCGAGTTCTGTAGAGATAAACCGGAACATGCAGGAAAAAACAATGAGCTTCTGACTGAAATTTTTGATGCGTAGCAAAAGCGCCAAAAAAGGTCCCACCCCCTCACACACAACAGTGAGAGAGATCAGAAACTGTCATAATTAGATCCAGCAACTGCCAAGTGGAAAAATAGTGCCCAAACATTTTATTCACTCAGTACCTCAGAAAATGAAAACGATTTTACATTCCAGCAAAAACGTTTAACATAAATTAAGAGTTATTAAAAAGCCTGTTGCATTGCAATTAGGCTAAAATCTTATATACATAGTGTAATTCCAGTGAAGTACCATTCCCCAGAATACTAAAATGTAAAATATACATACATGATATTATGTCGGTATGGCAGGATTTTCTCATCAATTCCATTGTTAGAAAATAAAAACTGCTACATACCTCTTTGCAGAATAAACTGCCCGCTGTCCCCTGATCTGAAGTTTACCTCTCCTCAGATGGCCGAGAAACAGCAATATGATCTTAACAACTCCGGCTAAAATCATAGTAAAAACTCTGGTAGATTCTTCTTCAAACTCTACCAGAGAAGGAATAACACACTCCGGTGCTATTAAAAAAATAACAAACTTTTGATTGAAGAAATAAACTAAATAAAATCACCATAGTCCTCTCACACATCCTATCTAGTCGTTGGGTGCAAGAGAATGACTGGGGGTGACGTAGAGGGGAGGGGCTATATGCAGCTCTGCTGGGTGAATCCTCTTGCACTTCCTGTTGGGGAGGAGTAATATCCCAGAAGTAATGATGACCCGTGGACTGATCACACTTAACAGAAGAAATAGTACTTTATACTGAGCATAGTCTGCATGAAGGAAAATATACTGGCAGGACATACCCTCCCTGTATAGTCTCCATCCTCTGGAATATAAATTACTACTCTGCTTGTAGCCCTATAGCACCATTACAGTATATAAACAGAGGGGATGTAGGTACAGTGGATACTCAACACCATTATATATTGTGCCTCACCTCCCAAATGCTCTTTTTGCTGAATAGGAACAAATTCCCATAGATACACTTGTGGTATCTTACCAGAAGAGTGCCATAAAGGGTGATATAACTCCATATTAATGCCCATGGTTTTGGATGTTTAACAAGTGTGTGTGTATTGTCCAAGGTGGTTGTATCTGTTTACAAACAACTTTCTTACAGCACTCCAGCTTCTCCCAATGTGCACTTTTGCTGTGAGAGTAGACATTGGTGGCCCTTAAAGGGATATGAAACCCAATTTTTTTTTCTTTCACGATTCAGACAGAGCATGCAATTTAAAGCAACTTTCTAATTTACTCCTATTATCAATTAGAAGCTTAGGAGCCGGTCCATTTTTGGTTCAGCACCTGGTAGCGCTTGCTGATTGGTGGCTAAATGTTATAATTGCAAGACCACTTGACACTAAAGAAGAAAAATAGTCAACCTGTGCAAATCCTCCTACAGGGAGAGTTACTAAGTGTTCATTGTCAAAAGTTTTCTGTAAGTATTTGGCTTTCTGTATACAGACAATAATAAGATAAGGAAACTCTAGCATGTATAGAGAGTGATAAGGATCCATCCTAAATGCCTCTGCCAGGCTTATCCACCTTTCCCGTTGCTCTGTATCTGCTGCGAGTCCCTTCATTGGCTCCCCATTCACAGCAGAATTAAATTCAAAATTCTCACCCTGACATATAAAGCTCTCACCAACGCCGCTCCCCACTACCTATCCTCTCTAATACACAAGTATACTCCAGCTTGCCCACTAAGACACAACAATGACCTGCTCCTTGCATCTTTAACTATCACCTCTTCCCATGCTAGACTGCAGGACTTCTGTTGTGCAGCACCTACCCTCTGGAACTTTCTTCCTTTAAATGCTCCCTGAAGACTTTTTTGTTCACAGATGCCTACCACCCAACTCAGTAATAAATTAATTTCACTTTCCTCATCTAACTCTGTATTAACATCTTTCTCAATCTTGCAGTCCTCACCTCCTGTTTCTCAACCTCCTACCATTCTAGATTGTAAGTTCCCATGGGAATAGGGCCCTCAATTCCTCCTGTATGTGTTTGTAAATTTTGTCCTGTCTATTACAAGTTTTATAACCATTGTTTAATTTAAATTATTTGTACCCATGGACAGCACTGCAGAATATGTTGGCGCTTCATAAATAAAGCATAATAATAAATAATAATAAAAGGAGGCCTGTTCTCCCTGCAAGCACAGAACATTTTAAACATGTTCTGGTTTTAAACAGCTGTTTCATATTCAAAACTAAATCTAGAGGAGTAACTGCCCCTACATTTTATAATTTGCAGCTGGTATAGTAGGTCACAAATATTATTGCAATACATACTTTGCAGGGTGACTAAGTATGATGATTAAAGTTAAACACTCAGATAAATATACATTTGATCACCATACTGTGGACTAAATCATTGGACTGCCAAAAGGGTTGCAAGAAAAAGAAAATATTGACTTCTGCTGATGACCTTTGACATCTGGACAAGCCATGAGTAAAATATGTTAACTAGGGTAAAACAGCCAATTGTGCATTGTGTACAATTAATAAACATACTATGTTTTTTCATCTAAAAGAGAACATTTCAAAATGTATTTTTTTTTTTACCCAAAAAGAGCTTTATTAGTGGTTATGAGGAAAGATACATAAACAAAAAGAGAAAGAAAAAAAAAAAAGAGAAAACCAGGAGAGGGACATTACTATACAATACACATTGTAAAGAGATTTTAAACAATGAAAGGAAATGGTATTGATGTTTCTTCAAGTAGTCTGGATACAAAGTCTATTCGGTGAGTATCGTGCTTAGCAATGTTCATATGGGGATCCCACTACATCCATTTACCATTTAAAGTGGATGTAAACTCACTGATAGTCGACAATCACAACTGCTTTATCATCCAAAAATAGCATAAGTTTATGTCATCAATTTTGTAAAAACATAATATTATATCGATGTATATACCTCTATAACTAAAAACGTCTTGCTTTCTCCCTCCGCTCGCCATTTTGTTCCGCTTTTCTTACAGTGATTGACATTTGCCTAAACTAATAATTTGGCGTACCCCGTGGCGTCCAGCCCCTTTTTCTTAACGTCATTGTGAATTTATGCGCATGCGTCTTTTATATGCGCAAAACAACTTCAGCTGGCTTTCGAGCTCTAAGCATGCGCATATAAAGCCCGCATCCACAACCTTCCTGTATTTACCAGGAACTGCAAGTAAGTATCTATCTAGAGTACACGCATGCGCATATTCGGCACTAAATTAGAAGCGCATGCGCACAAAAAGGAGCCATTGTGAACGCGCAAGGGTAATACGTCATAGAGCGGGTGGGACCGATCTAGACGTTATGCTCTGAAAAGAAGGGAAGTTATGGATGGGAGGAGCTCTGCCTGAAAACGGAGCCGAGTTACAAACGTAAATATTAATTTATTTTTTCTACATTTAAAGAAAAAAAGTATGCGGTATTAATAAAAGAGTGCATAAAAACAGATTTGGAAGGTCAATATGTTAAAAATTTACATCCACTTTAACAATAAAAGACTTTTCCATGTTATTCTTTTTACCTTCTCCTTTATCTCCATTCCTTTACATAAAACAGCATATATACAGTGGAGTCTAAAACATAACTAAAAAAACAACAGAGATTGATCAAACTAAAATGAGGTGAGCTAAGGTACATACCATTATATTATCTTAGGTATATTATGTGATCGAAACAGGCCATATGGACGCAGGGTGTATAAATGAGATTCATGTACTTAGCGAGGTAACAAGTGTATGAAAGAACTATTTTGAGTGAGTGTATTCTTCCCAAAAGAAAAGCATTGCATGATAAAAGTCGAGTAGGCCAGATTTTTGATAGTGATATTTCTCTAATGCTAAAAGCAGTGATGCATTTTGCCTTCAACTTTGTATTGTGGGAACCTGGGTTTGTTTCCAGAGTCGAGGTATTAATTGGTTGGCTCCGCTTAACATTATGTATAACAGCATCAATTTATATTTGCATTTAAGTTTAGGGGGCTTGCTAAATAACAGGATTAGGGGATCAAACTGGATCTCCAGCATTAAGATTTTTTCTATTTCACTGTGTACCTCCCGCCAAAAAGGCTTAAGAATTGTACAATCCCACCAGATATGAGCTAGAGTTCCAACCCGATTGCAACCCCTCCAACAGTTGGGATCTGCCTGAGTATATATTTTAGATAACCTACTTGGGTACAGGTACCAGCGGCACAAGATTTTCATGTTCGTCTCTGTTATAGTCATGGGAGAAGGGGGTTTACCCATTTGTTTAAATATTATATTCCAATCCTTTGGTGGGATTGTAATATCAAGTTCCTTCTCCCATGATTTTGTATAAACCGGGAGATTTGTGGAACGGCTAACAAATTTTTATAGATTCGGGAAAGGGTTCCCCTCATAGGGGTCTGTGTCCAGCACAAGAACTCAAAGGGCATTAGGTTCCTAAGTAATTTATGTTTGTCCTTGTTTTGTGTAACAAAGTGTGAAAGTTGTAAATATTCGAACCATCTTTCAAAAAAGGGAATATTTTTCTCGGTCAAGGATGACTTAGGTAGTAGTTTCCCGTTTTCTTGACCTGTATGACAGGGCAAATGTGTATGAATATTGTAGGGTTTTCCCATAGAGGCATCTAGATGTATTGGGAATTTCGGATTATGTAATAGTGGAGTAAGCGGAGAAGGGATTGTCGATACTCCGTTTTGTGTCGAGGTTAACCTATCCCACATTAAAAGAGTATCTTGAATTAATACAGGGGTGGGGAGGGTCAGTTGCCTAAGCTGTTTGGGAAGCCAACAGACACTCCATAGGCTTCTAGTATTTGCAAGGTCATGCTCTAGGGTTACCCATTCTTTATTTTGTTTGTTTTTGCACCAGTCTACTACTCTAATTAGTTGCGCAGCCTGCTTATAATAGTTAAGATTAGGGATGCTCAGGCCGCCATTATTCCGGTTTCGATATATAGTATTTTTTGAGATACAGGGCGTTTTATGCGCCTAGATGAATGTGTTGGCTATGTTTTGTATTGTATTTAAATATCTAAGAGGCAGTTGTATTGGTATTGTCTGAAACAGATATAAAAAGCGTGGCAATATACTCATTTTGTAAGCGTGAATTTTGCCTAGCCAAGATAAATGCTTGTGTTGCCAATTATTTAACTCAGCTTGCGTGGATCTAAGCAGTGTCTGGTAGTTAAGCATGAAAAGGGCACCTTGATTTTTTGCAAGTTGTATTCCCAGGTATTTTAGGGAAAAGTGTTGCGGTGTAAACTGGTAGGATGTATTTATCCATTGGGTCATTTGATCTCATAGTGCTATTCCCAAGAATTCTGATTTGGAGGTGTTTATTTTGAAATTTGACAACATACTATATTGTCTTATTTCCTCCATGAGTGCTAGTGATGTTTCGGGATTAGTTAATGAAAAAAGAACATCATCTGCATAAAGGGATATTTTATATTGAATATGTCCTATGTCTAACCCACAGATATTCTTGTTTCTTCTAATGTTAGCAGCCAGAACCTCCATGGCCATGATGAACAGGAGAGGTGAGAGGGGATACCCCTGTCTTGTACCGTTGTGAATTGAGAGAGGATTAGACAGTGAGTCATTTAGTCTAATGCGGGCTCTGGGTTCGTTATATAATGCAAAAATGTTATCTACAAATGTTTGGCTAAAACCGAATTGAAGTAAGGTGTCTCTTAGAAATTGCCAGTCTAGCCTATCAAAGGCTTTCTCAGCGTCGATGGCTAGAAACATCGTAGGGACCTTGTGGATTTGGGAATATTCTATTAAATTCAAAACTTTGATGGTGTTGTCTTGGGCTTCTCTAAGAGGGACGAAGCCAACTTGATTAGGGTGAATTAATTGGGGAAGTATTTTATTCATTCTATTAGCTAATATTTTCGCGTATATTTTGATGTCCACGTTCAGGAGTGATATGGGTCTAAAGTTGGCAGGGATATTGGCGATTTTGCCAGGCTTTGGCAATACCGATATGTGGGCTTCAAGCATAAAGGGTGGGAATGGGTTCTTTTGATTGGTGCAGTTAAAAATGGAGTATAAATGAGGTAGCAGTATTGGTAGGAATTTTTTATAGTGTTGAACTGTAAGGCCGTCCGTACCTGGGATTTAGAGAGTTTTGGTAGTGGAGAGTTCTGTAGGTATGCCTCATGTTCCGAGCCAATGTCGTTGGGTAAGGGGTTAGCCTTTAGGTTGTAAAGCGTGGAGTAGTATGAATGGAACTGGGAAAGGATGTCTGGGGTGGAGTATACTTTCTTATTGGCGGGGTTTTTTAATTCGTGCACAAAACTCTTGAGTTTTTTTGAGTTTTAAAGCTCTGGCTAGTAATTTCCCTGATCTATTGCTCTCAAAGTAGAATTTTTGTCTGGTTTTTAGTGCCATTCGGTTACATTCTTTGACGAAAAGATCCTGGATAGCTTGTCTTGCCACTTCTAATTAGTTTGTAGTTTTTGGTCTGTAGGGTTATTTTTATGTTCATACTCAATCTTAGAGAGGGTGTCTGTTAATTCTTGGTAATGGAGTCTAGCGAGTTTTGTGATATAAGATTTTCTTTTAATGAACTCCCCTCTAATATAGCATTTGTGGGCCTCCCAGACTAGAAAGGGGTCTGTGTTTGGAAGTAGATTAAACTCAAAGTATTCTGGTAATAATTTTTCTACCTTGGTTATGAAATCAGGAGCAGTTAATAAGGTATCATCTAACTTCCAAAGGAAGGTACCGGTTGGCGCCGAGGGCCATTTAATTTGTAATATAACTGCAGAGTGGTCTGACCAGACTGTGTGTGTGATTTTAAAGGATAAAACAGTAGACAGACCTTTCTGATTCATCAGAAAATAATCAATCCTGATATAGGAGCTGTGTGGGGGGGGGGGGGAGAAGAATGTATAATCCCTTTTGATGGGGTTTAAAAGTCTCCATATATCATATAGGTTCTGATCTCGCATGATTTTCCATAAATGTCTAATGGTGCTTTTTGAAGTAGTGGGGTGTGGATTTGTGCTATCAATGCTTGGCTGGAAGGGGATATTGAAATCACCTCCAAAGAATATCGTTCCCTTTGAGAAATTTTATATTTGGTTGAAGCTTTTTTTTAAAGAACGGTAGCTGCTTAGTGTTAGATGCATATATATTTATCAGTGTAGTTGGAGTTCCATAAAGTAAGCCAAAGACGCATAGAAGTCTGCCCTCCGAATCTATATGGGTTTGTAAGTGTGTGAAGGGAATAGGTTTGCTTATCAGGATGCTCACTCTGTTTTTCTTCAGTTCGGAGGAGCTATGAAAGTACTGTGTGTACAAGGGACCAAAGTATTTGGGTTCTTTTAATTTTTGAAAAGGGGTTTCTTGCAAAAAGAGAATGTCTCCTTTTTTTCTTGTAGAGGTCTGATAGGGCTAGGGATCTTTTCTGTGGTGAATTGAAACCCTTAACATTTTGCGTTATTATGGATATGTGTTTGTCTTTTGGGGCCATTTGTTACTTATTGTATAAAATGTGAAAATTGACTGAGACCCTCCCTGACCTTAGGATGTCAGATAAATGTACCTCATATGACTTAAACAAGGAACAACATATTAACAGAAATATAGACAACAATATGAAACAAACCATCAGGCCGATCATGCTCCCCAGAAAACATCTGGGGGCACCAGTTAAGTGCATTGTGACTGGGTAGCCAGTAGAAGTCACAATTAGCTTGATCAGGCGGTGGTAACCAGCTCCTTAAGCAGTATTAATTAGTAAGAACATAATTTCAGTCATTGATAACCATGCAACTTTTTTTTTTTATAGCAGTAATTCATAAGGTAGTTTCAAGTGGGCTTGTGTAACATTGGGGTGAGGAGGGGAGGAGAACAAGGGGAGAGCAAAACATAAGGGGAAATAACATTGCCATAGTCTTACCCTCTTTTGTTTTGTGTGAGGGCAGTCTGAGAGGTAGGAATTCTCTTTATATAGTTAGAAATGTCCAGAGGTAGTCTTCAAAGTAGGCGACTGAGTTGAAGAATACGCTTAGTTCTCTACAGGTGCCCTTTGCTTTGAGTGGGGTTCCAGATGAGTCATGGATGCTTTCTTCCTTGGAGGAGATGAGTGTGAAGCTTGGGGTTTGTCTTTTGCAGAAGGATGAACTAGTTGCCATTTTTCTTGAGGTTGTAAGGACGACCTATTACTTGTACGGTTAGGGGTTGAAGTCGACTCAATGCAGCTGGGGGGGTCTAGATCCAACGCCTTGCAGAAGTTAGGAACATCTTCAATGGTTCTACAGGACAGTTTCTGGTTTTCATGCAGGACATATAGGTGGAATGGGAATCCCCATCTGTACAGAATTCTCTTTTGTCTCAGAAGAGACATAAGGGGATTAAGTTCACGGCGTCTTTGGAGCGTGCATGTGGAGAGGTCAGTGTAAAACTGCAGGACATTACCTCTGAAACGTACTGGTTGGTTTTTCCGAGAACAGTTTAGCAGTTCTTCTTTCTCTCTGAATTGGCGAAATTTAATTATGATGTCCCGTGGTGGAGCAGTATCTGGTGGCCTAGGTCTTAGCGATCTGTGGGCTCTGTCCCACTGTATGCTGTCCGCTGATTGAGACCTGGTGAGATGTTGAAATAGGGCTGGTAGGTAAGTTGGCAGGTCTTTTGGAAGGACAGACTCAAGGACTCCCCTTATCCTTAAATTTTTCCTACGGCTGCGTTTCTCTAGGTCTTCGATTTTGTCGTTTAAAGTATCTATAAGGGAAGAGTGTTGGGCAGATTGATTTTGGAGCATATTGACGTCCTCTTTGATTAAATCTGAGTTGCCCTCCAGTGCTTCAAAACAAAATCCCAGAGTATGAATATCCTGTTTAAGTTCAGTCATTTCCTCTTTCATGCAGGACCTAATTATCTCCGCAATATCTTGCTTAGAAGCAAGGGATGACAGTAAAGAAGTTGGGACTTGCGTGGTTAAGTCATGTGTAGGTGAGATAGAGCCTGAGGAACTAAGCTCTCTGTCCGGGGTGCCCGGAAGTCCCAGATCTGATGACGGTGATGCCCTGGTCTGTGTATTAAAGAAGTTGCTTACTAAAGAGTCTTTTGCAGGAGTGTTCTCTGTGATTTTTATAGGTTTTATCGTTTTTTTGCAGCCATTATCAGATGTCCTGAGCTGCAGTTTTGGCCCGAGGAGCAAGCTAGAGGTGTCACAGAGGAAGTGTTGCTCTGAGGATTCCTTCTTTACAGTGGTTTTGGTTTGAAGTGACGTAATGCTTGTATAGGGTTTGCAGTCTGTTTCCCTTAAAATAGGTCGCTACCCTCCAGGCTCAGAGTCAACAGTAGTGAGAATTATACCACTGAGTGTTTGTTTTCCCCTCTTTTACGCTGTGTTTTTTGGAGTGTTCCTGTATTTGGCAGTTTCTGTGAGATAAATAGCCAGTTTTCCACGGCAGCTATACAGTAAATCCATCCTCAATATTTATAAGAAGAAACTTTGCTTTCTGTTTCTGCATAGAGCATGCAGTTGCAAACTGAGCTCTGGCCTAGAAATTTCCCTATGTCTCTATTATTTACAAGTAGGGCTCTGGAGCTCTGTACCCGGAGTCTTTGCGGTTAGCCTGGTAGTGAGGTTAAAGGTAGGCTCATATCCGGCTATGCCGCAATGTTAGTGTAGTGCCCCTTGGTGATATTATGCCTTACTTGTGCTTGTTGAGGGTTATAGAGCCTCCAGTGTGGCATTACTGGTGTAGTCAGCTTTCCAAGATGGCGCCCGGATTCATTTGCGCATCGTGTGTGAGGTTTCTTATCCGTTCGTGCGCTGCTTCAGGATTGCTGAGTCTCCCCTTCCACTACCTCACCACTTCTTCTGGAGATGTTTTCTGCAGGTTTGATGGGTTACATGGGTCTCAACGACTGTGCTATGGAGCCGGTGTTACGGAGCTCCGGGATTATGCGACCATCTTAGTCGCGTCCAGGCTCCGCACCCCCATTTTTTTTTTTTAAAACATCCGTGTCCCTAAAACACATTGATAACGTTTCTTGTCATACTTAAAAGTATGTTTTTCTCTCCGTGTGTAATATATGCGGGAAAAAGCAGATTTTAAGTACATTGGCTGTTTAATTGTAATAACCACATGTGTATATTATATATGATGAAGGCATATTTGAAATATTGCACATTTTTAATTTAAAATTCAAAACATTTTTTTAAGATTGTTTTTTTTTTTATAAAGAAATATATTTTTTTCAGGCTTTAAAAACAAACAAAAGATATATAAGTAGAAAAATATACATTCTTGATTGTATAGATGAATCTTCTATAAAAATTCCCATATTGTCCATAAATTGTTCTTTTAATTCTGATCAATCATCTAGGAGAAAAGGAAAATTTAAAAATTATTTACATTGTTAAAGGGATATTGTACACTAGATTTTTCTTTGCAAAAAACGTTTTATAGATGATCCATTTATATAGCCCATCTGGTAGTGTTTTTATAAAAAACATAATTTATGCTTACCTGATAAATTTATTTCTCTTGTAGTGTATCCAGTCCACGGATCATCCATTACTTATGGGATATTCTCCTCCCCAACAGGACGTTGCAAGAGGATCACCCACAGCAGAGCTGTTATATAGCTCCTCCCCTCACTGTCATATCCAGTCATTCGACCGAAACAAACCGAGAAAGGAGAAACCATAGGGTGCAGTGGTGACTGAAATTTGATTAAAATTTAGACCTGCCTTAAAAGGACAGGGCGGGCCGTGGACTGGATACACTACAAGAGAAATAAATTTATCAGGTAAGCATAAATTATGTTTTCTCTTGTTAAGTGTATCCAGTCCACGGATCATCCATTACTTATGGTATACCAATACCAAAGCTAAAGTACACGGATGATGGGAGGGACAAGGCAGGAACTCAAACGGAAGGAACCACTGCCTGAAGAACCTTTCTCCCAAAAACAGCCTCCGAAGAAGCAAAAGTATCAAATTTGTAAAATTTTGAAAAGGTATGAAGCGAAGACCAAGTCGCAGCCTTGCAAATCTGTTCAACAGAGGCCTCATTTTTAAAGGCCCAGGTGGAAGCCACAGCTCTAGTAGAGTGAGCTGTAATTCTTTCAGGGGGCTGCTGTCCAGCAGTCTCGTACGCTAAACGGATTATACTCCGAAGCCAAAAAGACAGAGAGGTTGCCGAGGCCTTTTGACATCTCCTCTGTCCAGAGTAAACAACAAACAGGTTAGATGTTTGACGAAAATCTTTAGTAGCCTGCAAGTAAAACTTCAATGCACAGACTACGTCTAGATTATGCAGAAGACGTTCCTTCTTTGATGAAGGATTAGGGCATAATGACGGAACAACAATCTCTTGATTGATATTCTTGTTAGAAACCACCTTAGGTAAAAACCCAGGTTTTGTACGCAGAACTACTTTATCTGAATGAAAGATCAGATAAGGAGAATCACAATGTAAGGCAGATAACTCCGAGACTCTTCGAGCCGAGGAAATAGCCATCAGAAAAAGAACTTTCCATGATAGAAGTTTGATATCAATAGAATGAAGGGGTTCAAATGGAACTCCTTGAAGAACTTTAAGAACAAAGTTTAAGCTCCATGGGTGAGCAACAGGTTTAAACACAGGCTTAATTCTAACTAAAGCCTGACAAAATGCCTGAACGTCTGGAACGTCTGCCAGACGCTTGTGTAAAAGAATAGACAGAGCAGAAATCTGTCCCTTTAAAGAACTAGCTGATAATCCTTTATCCAAACCCTCTTGGAGGAAGGACAATATTCTAGGAATCCTAACCCTACTCCATGAGTAATTCTTGGATTCACACCAATGAAGATATTTACGCCATATCTTGTGGTAAATTTTCCTGGTGACAGGCTTTCGTGCCTGTATTAAGGTATCAATTACTGACTCGGAGAAGCCACGCTTTGATAGGATCAAGCGTTCAAACTCCATGCAGTCAGTCTCAGAGAAAGTAGATTCGGATGATTGAAAGGACCTTGTATTAGAAGGTCTTGTCTCAGAGGCAGAGTCCATGGTGGAAAGGATGACATGTCCACTAGGTCTGCATACCAGGTCCTGCGTGGCCACGCAGGCGCTATCAATATCACCGAAGCTCTCTCCTGTCTGATTTTGGCAATCAGACGAGGGAGCAGAGGAAACGGTGGAAACACATAAGCCAGGTTGAAGAACCGAGGCGCTGCTAGAGCATCTATCAGTGCCGCTTCTGGGTCCCTGGACCTGGATCCATAACAAGGAAGCTTGGCGTTCTGGCGAGACGCCATGAGATCCAGTTCTGGTTTGCCCCAACGGAGAACCAATTGAGCAAACACCTCCGGATGGAGTTCCCACTCCCCCGGATGAAAAGTCTGACGACTTAGAAAATCCGCCTCCCAGTTCTCTACCCCTGGGATATGGATCGCTGACAGGTGGCAAGAGTGAGTCTCTGCCCAGTGAATTATCTTGGAGACTTCTGTCATCGCTAGGGAACTCCTGGTCCCCCCTTGATGGTTGATGTAAGCCACAGTCGTGATATTGTCCGACTGAAATCTGAGGAACCTCAGTTTTGCTAACTGAGGCCAAGCCAGAAGAGCATTGAATATTGCTCTTATCTCCAGAATATTTATTGGAAGGAGTTTCTCCTCCAGAGTCCATGAGCCCTGAGCCTTCAGGGAGTTCCAGACTGCACCCCAACCTAGAAGGCTGGCGTCTGTTGTTACAATGGTCCAATCTGGCCTGCGAAAGGTCCTACCTTTGGACAGATGGATCCGAGATAACCACCAGAGAAGAGAAGCTCTGGTTTCCTGGTCCAGATTTAGTAGAGGGGACAAATCTTTGTAATCCCCATTCCACTGGCTGAGCATGCATAACTGCAGCGGTCTGAGATGCAGGCGCGCAAATGGCACTATGTCCATCGCCGCCACCATTAAGCCGATTACTTCCATGCACTGAGCCACCGTGGGGCGCGGAATGGAGTGAAGAACACGGCAAGCATTTAGAAGTTTTGATAACCTGGACTCCGTCAGGTAAATTTTCATTTCTATAGAATCTATCAGAGTCCCTAGGAAGGAAACCCTTGTGAGAGGGGATAGAGAACTCTTTTCTTCGTTCACTTTCCTCCCATGCGACCTCAGAAATGCCAGGACTATCTCTGTATGAGACTTGGCAATTTGAAAGCTTGACGCCTGTATCAGGATGTCGTCTAGGTAGGGAGCCACCGCTATGCCTCGCGGCCTTAGAACCGCCAGGAGTGAGCCCAGAACCTTTGTAAAAGTTCTTGGGGCTGTAGCCAACCCGAATGGAAGAGCTACAAACTGGTAATGCCTGTCTAGAAAGGCAAACCTCAGGAACCGATGATGATTCTTGTGAATCGGAATGTGAAGGTAAGCATCCTTTAAGTCCACTGTGGTCATGAACTGACCCTCTTGGATCATGGGTAGGATGGTTCGAATAGTTTCCATCTTGAATGATGGAACTCTGAGGAATTTGTTTAGGATCTTTAAATCCAAAATTGGTTTGAAGGTTCCCTCTTTTTTGGGAACCACAAACAGATTTGAATAAAACCCCTGTCCTTGTTCCGTCCGCGGAACTGGATGGATCACTCCCATTACAAGGAGGTCTTGCACGCAGCTTAGGAATGCCTCTTTCTTTATCTGGTTCGCAGATAATCTTGAAAGGTGAAATCTCCCTTGTGGGGGAGAAGCTTTGAAGTCCAGAAGATATCCCTGAGATATGATCTCCAACGCCCAGGGATCCTGAACATCTCTTGCCCACGCCTGGGCGAAGAGAGAGAGTCTGCCCCCTACTAGATCCGTTGTCAGATAGGGGGCCGCTCCTTCATGCTGTCTTGGGGGCAGCAGCAGGCTTTCTGGCCTGCTTGCCCTTGTTCCAGGCCTGGGTAGGTTTCCAGGCCTGCTTAGATTGAGCAAAAGTTCCCTCTTGTCTTGAGGTAGAGGGAGTTGATGTTGCACCTGCCTTGAAGTTTCGAAAGGCACGAAAATTAGACTGTTTGGCCTTTGATTTGGCCCTGTCCTGAGGAAGGGTATGACCCTTACCTCCAGTAATGTCAGCAATAATTTCCTTCAAACCAGGCCCGAATAAGGTCTGCCCCTTGAAAGGAATATTGAGTAATTTAGACTTCGAAGTCACATCAGTTGACCAGGATTTAAGCCATAGCGCCCTGCGCGCCTGGATGGCGAATCCGGAATTTTTAGCCGTTAGTTTAGTCAAATGAACAACGGCATCAGAAATAAAAGAGTTAGCTAGCTTAAGTGTTCTAAGCTTGTCAATAATTTCAGTCAATGGAGCTGTATGGATGGCCTCTTCCAGGGCCTCAAACCAGAACGCCGCCGCACCAGTTACAGGCGCAATGCATGCAAGGGGCTGTAAAATAAAACCTTGTTGAATAAACATTTTCTTAAGGTAACCCACTAATTTTTTATCCATTGGATCTGAAAAAGCACAACTGTCCTCGACAGGGATAGTGGTACGCTTTGCTAAAGTAGAAACTGCTCCCTCCACCTTAGGGACTGTCTGCCATAAGTCCCGTGTAGTGGCATCTATTGGAAACATTTTTCTAAATATAGGAGGTGGGGAAAAGGGCACACCGGGTCTATCCCACTCCTTACTAATGATTTCTGTAAGCCTTTTAGGTATTGGAAAAACATCAGTGCTCGCCGGCACTGCATAGTATTTATCCAGCCTACACAATTTCTCTGGCACTGCAATTGTGTCACAGTCGTTCAGAGCAGCTAATACCTCCCCAAGCAATGTACGGAGGTTCTCAAGCTTAAATTTAAAATTAGAAATCTCTGAATCAGGTCTCCCCGATTCAGAGACGTCACCCACAGACTGAAGCTCTCCGTCCTCAGGTTCTGCATAGTGTGACGCAGTATCAGACATGGCTCTTACAGCATCTACGCGCTCTGTATCTCGTCTAACCCCAGAGCTATCGCGCTTGCCTCTTATTTCAGGCAGTCTGGCTAATACCTGTGACAGGGTATTATTCATGATTGCAGCCATGTTCTGCAAAGTAATCGCTATGGGCATCCCTGATGTACTTGGCGCCATATTAGCGTGCGTCCCTCGTGCGGGAGGCGAAGGGTCCGACACGTGGGGAGAGTTAGTCGGCATAACTTCCCCCTCGACAGACCCCTCTGGTGACAATTATTTTATAGATAAAGACTGATTTTTACTGTTTAAGGTGAAATCAATACATTTAGTACACATTCTCCTATGGGGCTCCACCATGGCTTTTAAACATAATGAACAAGTAGTTTCCTCTGTGTCAGACATGCTTGTACAGACTAGCAATGAGACTAGCAAGCTTGGAAAACACTTTAAACCAAGTTAACAAGCAATATAAAAAACGTTACTGTGCCTTTAAGAGAAACAAATTTTGCAAAATTTGAAACAACAGTGAAAAAAGGCAGTTACACAAACGAAATTTTTACAGTGTATGTAACAAGTTAGCAGAGCATTGCACCCACTTGCAAATGGATGATTAACCCCTTAATACCAAAAACGGAATAATAAATGACAAAAAAAACGTTTTTAAACACAGTCACAACAACTGCCACAGGTACTGTGGTTGTTACCCTCCTCAAACATGACCTTTAGAGCCCTTCAGAGATGTCCTGTATCATGCAGAGGGAAGCTGAATGTCTCTGTCAGTATTTTTATCTGCACAGAAAAGCACTAAAATAGGTCCCTCCCACTCATATTACAACAGTGGAAAACCTCAGGAAACTGTTTCTAGGCAAAATTCAAGCCAGCCATGTGGAGAAAAAACTAGGCCCCAATAAGTTGTCACCAAACCTATATAAAAACGATTAACATGCCAGAAAACGTTTTATATTACACTTTTATAAGAGTATGTATCTCTGTTAATAAGCCTGATACCAGTCAATATTAAATCACTGCATTTTAGGCTTAACTTACATTAATCCGGTATCAGCAGCATTTTTCTAGCAAGTTCCATCCCTAGAAATATGTTTACTGCACATACCTCATTGCAGGAAAACCTGCACGCCATTCCCTCTCTGAAGTTACCTCACTCCTCAGAATATGTGAGAACAGCAATGGATCTTAGTTACTTCTGCTAAGATCATAGAAATCACAGGCAGATTCTTCTTCTAATGCTGCCTTTGATAAAACAGTACACTCCGGTACCATTTAAAAATAAACTTTTGATTGAAGTTAAAAACTAACTATAATACACCACACTCCTCTTACTACATCCATCTTTGTTGAGAGTTGCAAGAGAATGACTGGATATGACAGTGAGGGGAGGAGCTATATAACAGCTCTGCTGTGGGTGATCCTCTTGCAACGTCCTGTTGGGGAGGAGAATATCCCATAAGTAATGGATGATCCGTGGACTGGATACACTTAACAAGAGAAATGTATAGTTTTGCTTATTTTTTTAAATAACATTGTGCTGATTTTCAAACTCCTTACCAAGCCAAAGAGCGGCAGATGTATACGCTCGTTTACAGACTCCTGCTTGCTCCTGTTAAAGTTATCTGTCTTTTCATATGCAGGGAAAGGGGGAGGTGGTGAGTGCCTGCTCTTTTTGTTTATCCAGCCCCTTTTAGTGGGTGTCCCAGACTAACCTCATCAACAGTGCTAAACTGGGAGCTTTTATGTAAGTTTTAAAAGGTTTTATACTGGATTTTAGATCAGCATCTGTGCATATTCTTCTTTATAGTAGTGTCTATTACATGCAGTTATATGAAAATTGGTATATACTGTCCCTTTAAGGGTTGTATGGTATAATAAAGTTGGTTGTTGATCCTGAAGACATGGAAATTACAAATAATAAAAATGCACTGTAATTAAATGTACTTTAAGACCAGTTTCATCTATAGCATTTAAACAATTGTATTAGATTAATAATATTTCGCCTATCAATCTGCAGAATTATGACAATCTTTGCTCATAACCTTTTTTTTTTTTTTTAATGCCCAATTGAAGATCATTACGTTTAAAGGGGAGTGAAGCCCAACATTTTTATTTCATGATTAAGATAGAGAATGCAATTTTAAACAACTTTCCAATTTACTTCTATTGTCTAATTTGCTTAATTCTCTTTGTATCCATTGTTGAAGAAGCAGCACTGCACTACTGGGAGCAAGCTGAACCTTGGGTGAGTCAGTAATATGAGGCATATATGTGCAGCCACCAAACAGTAGCTCCTGAGCCTACCTAGGCATCCTTATCAATAGAGGAAACCAAGAGAACAAAACAAATCAGAAAATATCAGTAAATTGGAAAGTTTAAAATCACATGCTAAATCATGAAAGAAAAAAAAATGGGTTTCATGTCCCTTTAAGATAAATAACAAAATTACCTTTTAACCAGGTGATGTAATGGTTAAAGATTCTCCCCCATACTTAATACACCATGAACTACATCCTCATTCAATTAAAAAAAAGTAATAAACTTAAACTACATTATCTTATGTTTTAAAATAATCTTCTGCTTCTACAATTCTGAAGTCTAATAATATTGGTTGTTAGCAAGTAAAGAAGATCTATATATGGTGTCACTAATCCCTGGGGAACACCCTCCAGCATCACTAAGTTCCTCTGTAACACCATTCATACTATTTAAGAACTGCACAAACATATTTTAAAGGGACAGGAAACCCCAACATATTATTTCATGATTTGGATAGAACATACAAATTTTAAATAACTTTCCAATTTACTTCTATTATCAAATTTATTTGCTTCATTATCTTGTTATCATTAGCTGAAGGAACAGCATTGCATTACTGGAGCTAACTGAACACATCTAATAAGCTAATCACAAGAGACAAACGTCTGCAGGGAACCAATTGGCAATTAGCTCTCACAAGGGATACCAAAAGAACGAAGCACATTTGAAAATAGAAGAGAAATGAAGTGTAATAAAATAACATGCCCTATCTGAATCATGCAAGTTTAATTTTCACTTTCCTACCCCTTTAAACTCTGTTTTTTTCTCACACCTACCTGCTGTTAACCTCTACAACTTTCTTGAGAACAAGCTAGCCATTCTGAAAACAGTGTCTTGCTGTTACCTGTATAATGTGTCCTGCTGATTATTACATGCTGATCATACCTGCTTACTGTGCTTTGTATATAATACTGTGTCTTACTGGTCATTACTTGCATACTGTACCTTGCTGGCCATTGTCTGCATACAGTATTGTGCTAATCATACCTTCCTGCTTATACTAACCATAGACTTAGGAATGGTGCTCTCTGAACTTGCTTTTCTTCTGTACTCAAATTTATACCTGTTTTAAATGTTGCTCTTCCTCTGGCTGCCCTGTCCACAGTCCCCAGAAACCTCAACAGTAACATTATTTATTGGAAAAGGTGATTTATTCTTTATGTTAAACAAAAAAAAAAACCTATTTATGGCTGGCAGGCATTTAAATCATGTAGTATAATTTTTAGGACTAGCTACGGTTTGTTTATAGCAACAATCTAGTGATTAAGAGACAAAAATTTATCAAATCGAATCACATCTCTAAAATAAATAGACCAGACAATAAATGCCACACATAAAAAAAAAAAAAAAAATAGAGCAAGAAAGTGTGGGAGTGAGTTCATATGTTTTTTTCTCCAGTGTGAAGAAATATATTTATCAACAATGTATATGAATGCCCCATATACCTTTAATGAAATCCAAAGGAGACCCCCTGTCTCTAAATACAATTTCAACTATTAAGATTAGCATATGTGGCTATAGACAGTCTGCTAACTAGGCCCTCGTTTCCCTGAAGTACCAGCTCTCCACCAACCCCCACTTGAAGCACAATCCTAGCCAGTAGGAAATATGGATCCTTTGAGACAGATCTTTGTAATTATAGTCCCATAATGCTAGAAACTTGGTTACTATGGTATCGAGAAAAAAAAAAAGAAGAAGATCAACTGCAGCTGTGACCATATTCAAGTAGCATGTAGTTTCTTGAACAAAGATAACCCAAGAGCTTGACGTTTCTGACTAAACATTCCTGGCAAGTTTTTAATCTTGGGAAAGAACCTTTACATGTTTATTCCCATGAAAATACCCAGATTCAAAAATTTAAAACCTTGCACCTGTTGAAAATCCATTTAGTATATTTCAAACATGTTTGTTGCTTCTAAAGTTTGTTTTTGGGCGTGTGAATCCCACTCATGCTCAGTTCACATTTTATAAGTAGGATCTTGAAGGACAGTAATGAAAGTCCTTCTTCTAACTCTATGTAGATTAACAAGGAAAGAGAAAATATTTCAGTAAGAGGCCTGTACCCATGAAAACAACACTACTCAGATTACAATTATCTACGGATCAATAATCCCTAGAGTATGGAGAGGCATACACTGTTGTTGTCCTCCTGGAGGGGTTCTACTGATTGGATGCTGTGGACTCTCCTGTACTGCAGAGCGGAAAGAAGACTACAGTCTCCTACCTTGCCAGCTCTTGCTGGAACACCTGGTGACATCATAGGGGTATTTCCCCACAGTGAGTCTGTTACTAGGTGGAGGGGTGATGTATGATGCAGGTGATCTTTGTAAAATGTTTTGAAAACCTGCAGCATCACTTAAAGTGATGTTTATCCAGAGGAAAAATGGGGTTGTAAAAGGGCCCCAAATCTCCTCCTCGTTGGTGCTAGAAGGTCAAGTGACCGAGTAATTTCAAAATGGTAGACTCCCTTCTTTCATGTGATTTACTCATCTCCTTGGCATGCACTTGGTCATATGCACCACTAAAATACAGGTCATTTCAAGTTTTGGAACAGGGGCTATTATGGAGCCTCTATTTCCCCCTTACGCTTAGAGGGATATGAGACCCTCATATGAAAGAGGGAATTTCCGTCCTCTAAATGAGGGGTCATACCCCTCTCTAATTTTCAGGTAATCACCATGATGTATATACCTGCACAGTGGTCCTCTTTGCTAAGTGTGGTCTCAAACCCCTGCCATTACCGAATATATTTATTGTATAGGGGAAAATGACTCCAAAGTACCCCATATCCCTTAAATACAGCATACAACACACACACACACATATATATATATATATATATATATATACACAATGCCCCTCACATAAGAGGGGATTACCCATTATCAAATGAGAGGAATCACGTTTCATGATGCATTAAGGGAAGAATCTATTCTATCCAGGAATTTTTTTTAAAGTTTTTTTAGTGTGTCACTGCTAAATACAGGTGCCATTCTAGAATAGTCCTGAAGGTTGGAATGTGAGGAGGTGACAAGAGAGAGAGACTCCGTCAGCGGGAAGAATATTTGCAGGAAAGGGCAGAGAAATAGAAGGGTACGTACGGTATTACTTAGGATCTTGTATTTTAGGGTCAAGATTGTTTTTTAATTTTTTTCTTGAGGCTAAAGGAGGCCAGTGGGAGGATTAGCATATAGGTGCAGCATATGAGGAGCTATTTGTGAGGAAGATCAGCTTGGCAAAGCCATTATAGATGGATTGGAGAGGGAACCATATGATAGTTTAGGACAGGATGGATTTGTAGTTCTCAAGGCAGGATACAACGAGAGTAAATAAAACTCTTGGTTGTGACTTGCCTAACAAACTGCAAAACTATAAAGGTATTTTTAAGGTGCACTGGTAATTCTTTGTCAAAGACTCCTCGTAGGGTACAAATGCTAGTTCAGAGTTAAACATGACCCCAAGGCAGTGGTCATGATGGGTTGGTTTGATCACAAAGTTGTCAACAGTTATCAAGATTTGGGGTGTGGGGATAGTGGAACAAGAGGGAAAATAGGAGGAGCTTATGTCTAACCTGCATCTAAAGTAAAGCTATAGTAGATTATAAGGAGTGTGGGAAAATAGTGCGCTGGTGAAATAAAGTATCAGACCCCTTACAGTGTTTTAGATCCTTCAATCTAAAAGTAGTGTATCGTGGAAAAAGAGAGGTTTTGTAAGGGCGCTAATAGCTGAAGATACTTGTGTGAAATTATTTATACTATCTGTGATAGATATCCGTGATAAATGTTTAAAGTGTTGATAAAATCAAATCAGAAAAGCTTCTAAAAAACAAGTGGTTTATTTGGTTACAATATGATTAAAAAGATTTTTTAGAGACGTCTCTAGTACAATTCGATCAGAAAAAATAATAAAAAATAAACATGAAAATAAAAGTAGTACTGATTAGTACTTCATGAGAAATATTAGTTTACTGCTTATTTTATTAGTCACACGGAAAATATCTATTGGGGTGTGACTAAGCAATTTGCCAAGATTTCTCGTGAGTTTTTCAGAGTTCATAAAATTACACATAGACATGTATTTAAAATTCACATACCGACTTGATAAAACTTGTGCAAAAAAAAAAATGGAGCTTAAAATAGAGCTGTGCATAAGAAGGAAATTTATATAGAGTTATGTCTCTATACCGGATTAGATCAATCCTTTGTATTTGTTTCACAGCAAACTATCAAAGATAATTATCATGTCCATATGTATGAACCAAGAGAAATGTCCAATAATCTTATACTGCTGATAGCTTAAGATTGCAGTTTGCAACTCTCATACAGATTGTACCTTATCGTATGCGTGAGCAACAGCAGGGTATCCTGTGCGTCCTGCGGCTCAGTTCTTCTGGCAGTGTCCTCGTGTTGTTGGCGTCTGACGTCACACCCGATGTGTGGGGGCTTGTCTTGCGTCTGCCAATCACTGCTTAGACAATTGTTAGTATACAAAATACAAAATACCTTCTTGCATCCGATACTAGGTAACAAATGTCTTCTTGTATCTGATACTTAGTACTTGTTAGGTACCGATCAGCGGAGATGTATCTGATGAAGATAGATTCACCTGCACTTAGTGCTGTTAGCACGCAGGTTCCGATGATGCTTCTCTTTAATGTCCTTTGGTGACAATCAACCCGGGTTGGTTCAATCGGCTCAAAGAATAGTGGAGTCAAGTATGCAGTCTTTAACTTCTACGCGTTTCACTCCCTCCAGGAGCTTTATCAAGAATGATTTGGACTGTTTGACTCCTCTCTTTAATAGGTGTATCCTGTTTCCCATTGGTTCATGGTAATCTCGTAGTTAAGGTGGTATCATTTATTTGCACTTGCTCCTTATACATTGCTCCATTATATTGCTTATCATAAATTTGACCAAACATTTAATTATCAAATTCTAAAGAGACCATAAAACAATTATTATTTTTATCGAGACCAATAAAAAATTTTGTAAAAATTAGACCAAATATATTAGAAATAAATCTAAATATAAAAGCATAGAGAATACATGTTATTGGGGAAATTTAATTATTGTGTTTAGGATGCATGAAAAATATATTCTCTAATCAAGAAGAAATGGTGAGATATCCAGTTCTGAATTTAAACCTTTGGGGAATAGCGTGTCAAATTTAAAGATATACTCTGCCTCTTTTAGAAGCAGTTTTTTCTGTGTATCCCCACCTCTCCAGTGTTTTTCTACTTTGTATATACCCCAATAAGATAGATCTTTTGTGTTGCCCTTATGTGTGGTTTTAAAATGTTTATAAAGATGTGTGTCCTCCATTCCATTCTCTATATTATTGAGATGTTCCCTGATTCTATCTCTCAGAGTTCTCTTAGTTTCTCCAAAATAAAAAAGATTGCAAGTGCATTTTAGGACATAATGCCTTTATGTGAGCATCTTATGAGTTCTTTAATTAATATGGTATTATTAGGACCTATCTGAATCGTATTGGATTTATTGCTGTGTTTACATGACTTACATGAGTAACATGGAAAGAAGCCTGTTAGCTTCTGTCCATGGAGATCTTTTTGTATTAGTTTGTTGTTTTTGGTTTTTTTTAGTTCGCTGGGTGCAAGGGCTGATTTTAAATTACTTGCTTTTTTGAAAACAAAACTGGGGTTATCTGTTACTTTTTCTCCCAGGATATTATCTTCCTTAATGAGATGCCAATGCTTTTTTATAATTTTTTTCACCACATTATGGTCAATGTGGTAATCAGTTATGAAGGGAATTTTTATTATATTTTCGTCTGTATTTGTTTTTTCTTTGTATACTAGTAATGATTCCCTATTGGTATTTTTAGCCCTTTCTAATGCTTTTTTGGTATGTATTGTGTTATAACCTCTTGAGTTGAATCTTTCAATTAGTGTTCCTGCCTGGTCTTCAAAATCTGCCATCCTAGAGCAGTTTTTTCGGACTCTAAGACACTGCCCTATTGGTATGTTGTCTTTCCAAGCGTCCAGATGACAACTTTTGGCATGCAAATAATTGTTACAATCAACTTGTTTGAAATATGTTTTTGTCTATATCTTATTGTCCAGTGCCATGATTTCCAAATCTAGGAAAGTAATTGCCTCTTTACTTTGGTTATGTGTAAAATGCAGACCTAAATTATTTTGGTTCATTTTTTCAAACATTTGAATTAAATCGGTTTCTTGCCCTTTCCAAATTATTATAAGGTCATGTACCTTTTATAGAGTACAAGGTTTGCACCATTGCCGCCGGATCCGAAGAAATTTTCTTCCCAGAGACCCATAAAGAGATTGGCGTAGCTAGGTGCAAACCTTGTACCCATTGCTGTTCCTTCTATTTGGAGATAAAACTTGTTATTAAAGGAGAAATAGTTGTTCTCTAGGATAAATTTAATGCTCATTAAAATAAATTCCTTATGTATTTCTGGCATATCTGTGTCTTTTGTTAGATAGTGGTTGATTGCCTCCATTCCCTTTTTGTGGTCTATCACTGTGTACAGTGACGTTACGTCACGGGTGGCTAGATACATATCATCTTCCCACTGGAAAGTATTTAAGATGTTAAGTACTTGAGTAGAGTCCCTCAAATAAGAACTTAAATTTGTTACATATTTTTGCAGATATCCATCTACATATCTTGAGAGATTGGAGGAGATGGAATCGATCCCTGATATGATGGGCCTACCAGGGGGATCGATTAGGCTCTTGTGAATTTTTGGTAGAAAGTAAAAGATCGGTATTCTTGGATTTTGAGGAGTAAGAAATTGAAATTCTTTTTCATTTAATACACCTGATCTTTTACCTTCTACCAACAATTTGTTCAGTGTTTGTGCATATTTATTTGTAGGATTAAGATCCAATTTTTTATTTGTTGTGGTATTGTCTAAGAGTCTATGGGCTTCAATGAGATATTTTGCGGTGTCCATCACGACTATACCGCCGCCCTTATCTGCAGATTTTATAGTTAACTCTTTATTGTTCTGTAGGTTATTTATGATGGCTTTTTCCTTCAGGCTTAAATTAAACTGTTTTGGTTGTTGGGGATTACATCTTTTGATGTCTTTAAGTACTAGTTTTTCGAAAGTATCTAGATAATTCCCTTTTGATTGTATAGGGTTAAATTTAGATTTAGGTTTTAGATTCGAGTGATTGATTTTCATGGATGCTTGTGTATTTAACTGTCTCTCTATAGGGTTTTTTAAGAAATGTCTTTTCAAGGTAAGGTTTCTCACAAATTTTTTCACATGTATAAAAGTATTAAATTTGTTGAGTCTAGCAGTGGGAGCGTATGTGAGACCTAGGCTCAGGACTTTTTCTTCCTCTTTGTTTAGGGGAGTACTACTCAAGTTATATATTCCTTGCGTGTTGTTAGTTATCTCCCTCTTTTTGCTACTTTTTCTGGATAGTCCCCTTCCTCTCTTTCCTCTAATCCCCTTTTTCTTCTGGGATTTGTTGCTGTTTCTAGCTGAAAGAGGTCCCTTGAGGTGCCCTCTTTCAGAGGGCTTTTCCCTAAAAAAAGTGGGGAATCATTATGTATTTGGTTTTCTCTTCTTTGCTCTAAGTCTCTTAAAGGTTCAAACCTATTGTGGGTCGGAGTTCTCCAAGAGTCCCATTGTCTATTTTCTCTCCTATATGTTCTTGGATACTCCCACTCACTGGGTTTTTCATTATATGTCCTAGAATGGGTGTTATCTGTCCTGTTATGTGGATAATATTGTTCTCTTGCTCTATACCATGATTGTTGATTATAGTGATGGTCTCTATTATAGTTAGATGATCTTTCGTTTTGATATGCATTCCTATTATATGTATTTTGATACCTATTATTCTCATAATGATGATAAGTATTATGTTGTCTTTTGTTTTTGTAGGTATTACCGTGTGGATGATAATTAGTGTGGGTCTTAGATGTGTCTGAATTATCTTCGGTAGCTTCTTCTATTTGTTGAGATTGACTATTATTTTTTATGTCTCTTTCCATTTTTCCCCATTTTGTTCTTAATAAATCTTTATTCAGATTATTTAGTTTATCCATTATTACTTTTTGTCTTTGTATTCATTTTCGTTTTTCCTGTCCTTTAATTTCTCTTTAATTTCTAAAATATTTTTCTCAATAATTAAAAGTGTTTCTTTTCTAGATCTTTTCAGAATCTCAATTAGTGTATTAGAGGCTTTAGTTAGTGTATCTTTCCATTCTGTTTGTAAAGTATCGCTTAAGGTGAAAGTGCAATTTTTCTTTAAAAGTAATCCTTTTGGTATAATACCTTTTTTTGTGTATCTATTAAGGAAAACTAATTCCATTTGTTGTTTTAATTCTTTTGTGAGTTCATGTTCTAAACTTTGCATTAGGTCTGAGATTTTTTCTGAACTAATCGGATTTGTTAAGGGGATGTTTTCCTCTCTCATATCTAGAAAGATTTTATCCCTGAAGTCAAAAATATCCTCCATATTAAGTTAGGTGGTATAAAAAGAAAAACCTGCTGCAACTATTTATGTGAAGGAAAATCGTGATGTGAAGGAGTGTGGGAAAATAGTGCGCTGGTGAAATAAAGTATCAGACCCCTTACAGTGTTTTAGATCCTTCAATCTAAAAGTAGTGTATCGTGGAAAAAGAGAGGTTTTGTAAGGGCGCTAATAGCTGAAGATACTTGTGTGAAATTATTTATACTATCTGTGATAGATATCCGTGATAAATGTTTAAAGTGTTGATAAAATCAAATCAGAAAAGCTTCTAAAAAACAAGTGGTTTATTTGGTTACAATATGATTAAAAAGATTTTTTAGAGACGTCTCTAGTACAATTCGATCAGAAAAAATAATAAAAAATAAACATGAAAATAAAAGTAGTACTGATTAGTACTTCATGAGAAATATTAGTTTACTGCTTATTTTATTAGTCACACGGAAAATATCTATTGGGGTGTGATTAAGCAATTTGCCAAGATTTCTCGTGAGTTTTTCAGAGTTCATAAAATTACACATAGACATCTATTTAAAATTCACATACCGACTTGATAAAACTTGTGCAAAAAAAAAAAAAATGGAGCTTAAAATAGAGCTGTGCATAAGAAGGAAATTTATATAGAGTTATGTCTCTATACCGGATTAGATCAATCCTTTGTATTTGTTTCACAGCAAACTATCAAAGATAATTATCATGTCCATATGTATGAACCAAGAGAAATGTCCAATAATCTTATACTGCTGATAGCTTAAGATTGCAGTTTGCAACTCTCATACAGATTGTACCTTATCGTATGCGTGAGCAACAGCAGGGTATCCTGTGCGTCCTGCGGCTCAGTTCTTCTGGCAGTGTCCTCGTGTTGTTGGCGTCTGACGTCACACCCGATGTGTGGGGGCTTGTCTTGCGTCTGCCAATCACTGCTTAGACAATTGTTAGTATACAAAATACAAAATACCTTCTTGCATCCGATACTAGGTAACAAATTTCTTCTTGTATCTGATACTTAGTACTTGTTAGGTACCGATCAGCGGAGATGTATCTGATGAAGATAGATTCACCTGCACTTAGTGCTGTTAGCATGCAGGTTCCGATGATGCTTCTCTTTAATGTCCTTTGGTGACAATCAACCCGGGTTGGTTCAATCGGCTCAAAGAATAGTGGAGTCAAGCATGCAGTCTTTAACTTCTACGCGTTTCACTCCCTCCCGGAGCTTTATCAAGAATGATTTGGACTGTTTGACTCCTCTCTTTAATAGGTGTATCCTGTTTCCCATTGGTTCATGGTAATCTCGTAGTTAAGGTGGTATCATTTATTTGCACTTGCTCCTTATACATTGCTCCTTTATATTGCTTATCATAAATTTGACCAAACATATTTAATTATCAAATTCTAAAGAGACCATAAAACAATTATTATTTTTATCGAGACCAATAAAATTTTTTGTAAAAATTAGACCAAATATATTAGAAATAAATATAAATATAAAAGCATAGAGAATACATGTTATTGGGGAAATTGAATTATTGTGTTTAGGATGCATGAAAAATATATTCTCTAATCAAGAAGAAATGGTGAGATATCCAGTTCTGAATTTAAACCTTTGGGGAATAGCGTGTCAAATTTAAAGATATACTCTGCCTCTTTTAGAAGCAGTTTTTTCTGTGTATCCCCACCTCTCCAGTGTTTTTCTACTTTGTATATACCCCAATAAGATAGATCAACATTTCAATTTCTTACTCCTCAAAATCCAAGAATACCGATCTTTTACTTTCTACCAAAAATTCACAAGAGCCTAATCGATCCCCCTGGTAGGCCCATCATATCAGGGATCGATTCCATCTCCTCCAATCTCTCAAGATATGTAGATGGTTATCTGCAAAAATATGTAACAAATTTAAGTTCTTATTTGAGGGACTCTACTCAAGTACTTAACATCTTAAATACTTTCCAGTGGGAAGATGATATGTATCTAGCCACCTGTGACGTAACGTCACTGTACACAGTGATAGACCACAAAAAGGGAATGGAGGCAATCAACCACTATCTAACAAAAGACACAGATATGCCAGAAATACATAAGGAATTTATTTTAATGAGCATTAAATTTATCCTAGAGAACAACTATTTCTCCTTTAATAACAAGTTTTATCTCCAAATAGAAGGAACAGCAATGGGTACAAGGTTTGCACCTAGCTACGCCAATCTCTTTATGGGTCTCTGGGAAGAAAATTTCTTCGGATCCGGCGGCTATGGTGCAAACCTTGTACTCTATAAAAGGTACATAGATGACCTTATAATAATTTGGAAAGGGCAAGAAACCGATTTAATTCAAATGTTTGAAAAAATGAACCAAAATAATTTAGGTCTGCATTTTACACATAACCAAAGTAAAGAGGCAATTACTTTCCTAGATTTGGAAATCATGGCACTGGGCAATAAGATAGAGACAAAAACATATTTCAAACAAGTTGATTGTAACAATTATTTGCATGCCAAAAGTTGTCATCTGGACGCTTGGAAAGACAACATACCAATAGGGCAGTGTCTTAGAGTCCGAAAAAACTGCTCTAGGATGGCAGATTTTGAAGACCAGGCAGGAACACTAATTGAAAGATTCAACTCAAGAGGTTATAACACAATACATACCAAAAAAGCATTAGAAAGGGCTAAAAATACCAATAGGGAATCATTACTAGTATACAAAGAAAAAACAAATACAGACGAAAATATAATAAAAATTCCCTTCATAACTGATTACCACATTGACCATAATGTGGTGAAAAAAATTATAAAAAAGCATTGGCATCTCATTAAGGAAGATAATATCCTGGGAGAAAAAGTAACAGATAACCCCAGTTTTGTTTTCAAAAAAGCAAGTAATTTAAAATCAGCCCTTGCACCCAGCGAACTAAAAATCCCCAAAAACAACAAACTAATACAAAAAGATCTCCATGGACAGAAGCTAACAGGCTTCTTTCCATGTTACTCATGTAAGTCATGTAAACACAGCAATAAATCCAATACGATTCAGATAGGTCCTAATAATACCATATTAATTAAAGAACTCATAAGATGCTCACATAAAGGCATTATGTCCTAAAATGCACTTGCAATCTTTTTTATTTTGGAGAAACTAAGAGAACTCTGAGAGATAGAATCAGGGAACATCTCAATAATATAGAGAATGGAATGGAGGACACACATCTTTATAAACATTTTAAAACCATACATAAGGGCAACACAAAAGATCTATCTTATTGGGGTATATGCAAAGTAGAAAAACACTGGAGAGGTGGGGATACACAGAAAAAACTGCTTCTAAAAGAGGCAGAGTATATCTTTAAATTTGACACGCTATTCCCCAAAGGTTTAAATTCAGAACTGGATATCTCACCATTTCTTCTTGATTAGAGAATATATTTTTCATGCATCCTAAACACAATAATTCAATTTCCCCAATAACATGTATTCTCTATGCTTTTATATTTATATTTATTTCTAATATATTTGGTCTAATTTTTACAAAATTTTTTATTGGTCTCGATAAAAATAATAATTGTTTTATGGTCTCTTTAGAATTTGATAATTAAATATGTTTGGTCAAATTTATGATAAGCAATATAATGGAGCAATGTATAAGGAGCAAGTGCAAATAAATGATACCACCTTAACTACGAGATTACCATGAACCAATGGGAAACAGGATTCACCTATTAAAGAGAGGAGTCAAACAGTCCAAATCATTCTTGATAAAGCTCCTGGAGGGAGTGAAACGCGTAGAAGTTAAAGACTGCATACTTGACTCCACTATTCTTTGAGCCGATTGAACCAACCCGGGTTGATTGTCACCAAAGGACATTAAAGAGAAGCATCATCAGAACCTGCGTGCTAACAGCACTAAGTGCAGGTGAATCTATCTTCATCAGATACATCTCCGCTGATCGGTACCTAACAATTACTAAGTATCAGATACAAGAAGAAATTTGTTACCTAGTATCGGATGCAAGAAGGTATTTTGTATTTTGTATACTAACAATTGTCTAAGCAGTGATTGGCAGACGCAAGACAAGCCCCAACACATCGGGTGTGACGTCAGACGCCAACAACACGAGGACACTGCCAGAAGAACTGAGCCGCAGGACGCACAGGATACCCTGCTGTTGCTCACGCATACGATAAGGTACAATCTGTATGAGAGTTGCAAACTGCAATCTTAAGCTATCAGCAGTATAAGATTATTGGACATTTCTCTTGGTTCATACATATGGACATGATAATTATCTTTGATAGTTTGCTGTGAAACAAATACAAAGGATTGATCTAATCCGGTATAGAGACATAACTCTATATAAATTTCCTTCTTATGCACAGCTCTATTTTAAGCTCCATTTTTTTTTTTTGCACAAGTTTTATCAAGTCGGTATGTGAATTTTAAATAGATGTCTATGTGTAATTTTATGAACTCTGAAAAACTCATGAGAAATCTTGGCAAATTGCTTAGTCACACCCCAATAGATATTTTCCGTGTGACTAATAAAATAAGCAGTAAACTAATATTTCTCATGAAGTACTAATCAGTACTACTTTTATTTTCATGTTTATTTTTTATTATTTTTTCTGATCGAATTGTACTAGAGACGTCTCTAAAAATCTTTTTAATCATATTGTAACCAAATAAACCACTTGTTTTTTAGAAGCTTTTCTGATTTGATTTTATCAACACTTTAAACATTTATCACGGATATCTATCATAGATAGTATAAATAATTTCACACAAGTATCTTCAGCTATTAGCGCCCTTACAAAACCTCTCTTTTTCCACGATATAGTAGATTATAGCTTTACAGGCCAGTTTGGAAAAAAAAAAACAACAAAGTGGTAATACTCATGAAATTATTTATATACTAAATAATTCATTTAGTTACATGGACAAATAAAATAAATCATATAGATTAGTTAGACATGATCTTCCAGCAGTGAAACCATGCGGTCCTTTGTTTTCCAAGTTGTTTGTCTGAAGGAAAGACACAAGACTTTCCTTTAAAAGAGTTTCCATTAATTGCCCCACAATTGAGGCCAAACTAACTATAGGCCAGTCAGTCTTTTAAAAGAAAGACTTGTGTATTTCCTTCAGACAAACAATTTAGAAGACAAAGGACGGCATGGTTTCACTGCTGGAAGATCATGTCAAACTAATCTAATTGATTTCTTTGACCATGTAACTACATTATTAGACCAGGGAGGAGCCGTAGATGTTGCATATCTAGACTTTAGCAAAGCATTTGACACTGTCCCACACAACAAATTTATTCACAAAATGTATTGCATTGGAGTAGATGGTAAGATTGTTAAAAGGGACAGTCAACACCAGAATTTTTGTTGTTTTAAAAGATAGATAATCCCTTAATTACCAAGTTCCCAGTTTTGCATAACCAACACAGTTATAATTATACACATTTTACCTCTGTAATTACCTTGTATCTAATCCTCAGCAGACTGCCGTCTCATTTCAGTTCTTTTGACAGACTTGCATTTTAGTCAATCAGAGCTGTCTCCATGGTAAATTCACGTGCATGAGCTCAATGTTATCTATATGAAACATGTGAACTAATGCCCTCTAGTGGTGAAAAACTATCAAAATGCATTTAGATTAGAGGCGCCCTTCAAGGTCTAAGAAATTAGCATATGACTCTCCTAGGTTTAGCTTTCAACTAATAATACCAAGAGAACAATGCAAAATTGGTGATTAAAGTAAATTGGAAAGTTGTTTAAAATTACATGCCCTATTTGAAACATGAAAGTTTTTTTGGGACTTGACTGTCCCTTTAAGTGGGTAGAATTCTGGCTTAAAGGGAAACTGAACCCAAATTTTTTATTTTGTAATTCAGAAAGAGCATGCAATTTTAAGCAACTTTCTAATTTACTCCTATTATCAATTTTTCTTCGTTCTCTTGCTATCATTATTTGAAAAAGAAGGCATCTAATCTTTTTTTTGGTTTCAGTACTCTGGACAGCACTTTTTTATTGGTGGATGAATTTATCCACCAATCAGCAAGGACAACCCAGGTTGTTCACCAAAAATGGGCCGGCATCTAAACTTACATTCTTGCATTTCAAATAAAGATACCAAGAGAATGAAGAAAATTTGATAATAGGAGTAAATTAGAAAGTTTCTTAAAATTTCATGCTCAATCTGAATCACGAAAACATAATTTATGCTTACCTGATAAATTCCTTTCTTCTGTGGTGTGATCAGTCCACGGGTCATCATTACTTCTGGGATATTACTCCTCCCCAACAGGAAGTGCAAGAGGATTCACCCAGCAGAGCTGCATATAGCTCCTCCCCTCTACGTCACTCCCAGTCATTCGACCAAGGACCAACGAGAAAGGAAAAGCCAAGGGTGAAGTGGTGACTGGAGTATAAATTAAAAAATATTTACCTGCCTTAAAAACAGGGCGGGCCGTGGACTGATCACACCACAGAAGAAAGGAATTTATCAGGTAAGCATAAATTATGTTTTCTTCTGTTCAGTGTGATCAGTCCACGGGTCATCATTACTTCTGGGATACCAATACCAAAGCAAAAGTACACGGATGACGGGAGGGATAGGCAGGCTCTTTATACAGAAGGAACCACTGCCTGAAGAACCTTTCTCCCAAAAATAGCCTCCGATGAAGCAAGTGTGTCAAATTTGTAAAATTTGGAAAAAGTATGAAGCGAAGACCAAGTTGCAGCCTTGCAAATCTGCTCAACAGAGGCCTCATTCTTGAAGGCCCAAGTGGAAGCCACAGCTCTAGCAGAATGAGCTGTAATTCTTTCAGGAGGCTGCTGTCCAGCAGTCTCATAAGCTAAACAAATTATGCTACGAAGCCAAAAAGAAAGAGAGGTAGCAGAAGCTTTTTGACCTCTCCTCTGCCCAGAGTAAACGACAAACAGAGAAGACGTTTGTCGAAATTCCTTAGTTGCCTGTAAGTAAAATTTTAGAGCACGGACTACATCCAGGTTGTGCAGTAGACGTTCCTTCTTCGAAGAAGGATTTGGGCACAAAGAAGGAACAACAATCTCTTGATTGATATTCCTGTTAGTAACTACCTTAGGTAAGAACCCAGGTTTAGTACGCAGAACTACCTTATCCGAATGAAAAATCAAATAAGGAGAATCACAATGTAAGGCTGATAATTCAGAGACTCTTCGAGCCGAGGAAATAGCCATTAAAAATAGAACTTTCCAAGATAACAACTTTATATCAATGGAATGAAGGGGTTCAAACGGAACGCCCTGTAAAACATTAAGAACCAGGTTTAAACTCCATGGTGGAGCAACAGTTTTAAACACAGGCTTAATCCTGGCCAAAGCCTGACAAAAAGCCTGGACGTCAGGAACTTCTGACAGACGTTTGTGTAACAGAATGGACAGAGCTGAGATCTGTCCCTTTAATGAACTAGCAGATAAACCCTTTTCTAAACCTTCTTGTAGAAAAGACAATATCCTAGGAATCCTAACCTTACTCCAAGAGTAACCTTTGGATTCACACCAATATAGGTATTTACGCCATATCTTATGGTAAATCTTTCTGGTAACAGGTTTCCTAGCCTGTATTAAGGTATCAATAACTGACTCAGAAAACCCACGTCTTGATAAAATCAAGCGTTCAATTTCCAAGCAGTCAGCTTCAGAGAAGTTAGATTTTGATGTTTGAAGGGACCCTGTATCAGAAGGTCCTGTTTCAGAGGTAGAGACCAAGGTGGACAGGATGACATGTCCACCAGGTCTGCATACCAAGTCCTGCGTGGCCACGCAGGTGCTATTAGAATCACTGATGCTCTCTCTTGTTTGATTCTGGCAATCAATCGAGGAAGCATCGGGAAGGGTGGAAACACGTAAGCCATCCTGAAGTCCCAAGGTGCTGTCAGGGCATCTATCAGGACTGCTCCTGGATCCCTGGATCTGGACCCGTAACGAGGAAGCTTGGCGTTCTGTCGAGACGCCATGAGATCTATCTCTGGTTTGCCCCAACGTCAAAGTATTTGGGCAAAGACCTCCGGATGGAGTTCCCACTCCCCCGGATGAAAAGTCTGACGACTTAAGAAATCCACCTCCCAGTTCTCCACTCCCGGGATGTGGATTGCTGACAGGTGGCAAGAGTGAGACTCTGCCCAGCGAATTATCTTTGAGACTTCCATCATAGCTAGGGAGCTTCTTGTCCCTCCCTGATGGTTGATGTAAGCTACAGTCGTGATGTTGTCCGACTGAAACCTGATGAACCCCCGAGTTGTCAACTGGGGCCAAGCCAGGAGGGCATTGAGAACTGCTCTCAATTCCAGAATGTTTATTGGCAGGAGACTCTCCTCCTGACTCCATTGTCCCTGAGCCTTCAGAGAATTCCAGACGGCACCCCAACCTAGAAGGCTGGCGTCTGTTGTTACAATTGTCCAGTCTGGTCTGCTGAATGGCATCCCCCTGGACAGATGTGGCCGAGAAAGCCACCATAGAAGAGAATTTCTGGTCTCTTGATCCAGATTCAGAGAAGGGGATAAGTCTGAGTAATCCCCATTCCACTGACTTAGCATGCACAGTTGCAGTGGTCTGAGGTGTAAGCGTGCAAAGGGTACTATGTCCATTGCCGCTACCATTAAGCCGATTACCTCCATGCATTGAGCCACTGACGGGTGTTGAATGGAATGAAGGGTGCGGCAAGCACTTTGAAGTCTTGTTAGCCTGTCCTCTGTCAGGTAAATCTTCATTTCTACAGAATCTATAAGAGTCCCCAGGAAGGGAACTCTTGTGAGTGGAACGAGTGAACTTTTCTTTTCGTTCACCTTCCATCCATGTGACCTTAGAAATGCCAGTACTAACTCTGTATGAGACTTGGCAGTTTGAAAGCTTGAAGCTTGTATCAGAATGTCGTCTAGGTATGGAGCTACCGAGATTCCCCGCGGTCTTAGTACCGCCAGAAGAGCACCCAGAACCTTTGTGAAGATTCTTGGAGCTGTAGCCAATCCGAATGGAAGAGCCACAAACTGGTAATGCCTGTCTAGGAAGGCAAACCTTAGGTACCGGTAATGATCTTTGTGAATCGGTATGTGAAGGTAAGCATCTTTTAAATCTACAGTGGTCATGTACTGACCCTCTTGGATCATAGGTAAAATTGTCCGAATAGTCTCCATCTTGAACGATGGAACTCTTAGGAATTTGTTTAGGATCTTTAAGTCCAGGATTGGTCTGAAAGTTCCCTCTTTTTTGGGAACCACAAACAGATTTGAGTAAAACCCCTGTCCCTGTTCCGATCGTGGAACTGGATGGATTACTCCCATTAACAAGAGCTCTTGTACGCAGCGTAGAAACGCCTCTTTCTTTGTCTGGATTGTTGACAACCTTGACAGATGAAATCTCTCTCTTGGAGGAGAGTATTTGAAGTCCAGAAGGTATCCCTGAGATATTATCTCTAGCGCCCAGGGATCCTGGACATCTCTTGCCCAAGCCTGGGCGAAGAGAGAAAGTCTGCCCCCCACTAGATCCGATCCCGGATCGGGGGCCCTCAATTCATGCTGTTTTAGGGGCAGCAGCAGGTTTCCTGGTCTGCTTGCCCTTGTTCCAGGACTTGTTAGGTTTCCAGCCTTGTCTGTAGCGAGCAACAGCTCCTTCCTGTTTTGGTGCAGAGGAAGTTGATGCTGCTCCTGCTTTGAAATTACGAAAGGAACGAAAATTAGACTGTCTAGCCTTAGCTTTGGCTTTGTCCTGAGGCAGGGCATGGCCTTTACCTCCTGTAATGTCAGCGATAATCTCTTTCAACCCGGGCCCGAATAAGGTCTGCCCTTTGAAAGGTATATTAAGCAATTTAGACTTAGAAGTAACATCAGCTGACCAGGATTTTAGCCACAGCGCCCTGCGTGCCTGAATGGCGAATCCTGAATTCTTCGCCGTAAGTTTAGTAAGATGTACTACGGCCTCCGAAATGAATGAATTAGCTAGTTTAAGGACTCTAAGCCTGTCCGTAATGTCGTCCAGAGTAGCTGAACTAATGTTCTCTTCCAGAGACTCAATCCAGAATGCCGCTGCAGCCGTGATCGGCGCAATGCATGCAAGGGGTTGCAATATAAAACCTTGTTGAACAAACATTTTCTTAAGGTAACCCTCTAATTTTTTATCCATTGGATCTGAAAAAGCACAGCTATCCTCCACCGGGATAGTGGTACGCTTAGCTAAAGTAGAAACTGCTCCCTCCACCTTAGGGACCGTTTGCCATAAGTCCCGTGTGGTGGCGTCTATTGGAAACATTTTTCTAAATATCGGAGGGGGTGAGAACGGCACACCGGGTCTATCCCACTCCTTAGTAACAATTTCAGTAAGTCTCTTAGGTATAGGAAAAACCTCAGTACTCGCCGGGTACCGCAAAATATTTATCCAACCTACACATTTTCTCTGGTATTGCAACTGTGTTACAATCATTCAGAGCCGCTAACACCTCCCCTAGTAATACACGGAGGTTTTCCAGTTTAAATTTAAAATTTGAGATATCTGAATCCAGTCTGTTTGGATCAGAACCGTCACCCACAGAATGAAGTTCTCCGTCCTCATGTTCTGCCACCTGTGACGCAGTGTCTGACATGGCCCTAATATTATCAGCGCACTCTGTTCTCACCCCAGAGTGATCACGCTTACCTCTTAGTTCTGGTAATTTAGCCAAAACTTCAGTCATAACAGTAGCCATATCCTGTAATGTGATTTGTAATGGCCGCCCAGATGTACTCGGCGCTACAATATCACGCACCTCCCGAGCGGGAGATGCAGGTACTGACACGTGAGGCGAGTTAGTCAGCATAACTCTCCCCTCGTTGTTTGGTGAAATTTGTTCAATTTGTACAGATTGACTTTTATTTAAAGTAGCATCAATACAGTTAGTACATAAATTTCTATTGGGCTCCACTTTGGCATTGCAACAAATGACACAGGTATCTTCCTCTGAATCAGACATGTTTAACACACTAGCAAATAAACTTGCAACTTGGAATACAATTCAATTAGAATAATATTAAAAACGCACTGTGTCTTTAAGAAGCACAGAAGATCTATGACAGTTGAAAATTAATAAATTGAAACAGTTATAGCCTCAATCCTTATAAACAACACAACTTTAGCAAAGGTTTAATCCCATTAGCAAAGATAACAAATTCTGAAAGCAGGAAACAAATTACAGAATAAACCTTTTTTGTCTCAGTCAACTATAATTCTCACAGCTCTGCTGAGAGAAATTACCTCCCTCAAAATAAGTTTTGAAGACCCCTGAGCTCTGTAGAGATGAACCGGATCATGCAGGAAATACAATGAGCTGCTGACTGAAATATCTGATGCGTAGCAAAAGCGCCAAAAAACGGCCCCTCCCCCTCACACACAGCAGTGAGAGAGAACAGAAACTGTCAGAAAAAAGATTAAGCAACTGCCAAGTGGAAAAATAGTGCCCAAAACATTTATTCACTCAGTACCTCAGCAAATGAAAACGATTTTACATTCCAGCAAAAACGCTAAACATAATTTCTAGTTATTAAACAGCTTTATGTACTTCTTACAGTGTAATTCTAGTGAAGTACCATTCCCCAGAATACTGAAGTGTAAAGTATACATACATGACATTATATCGGTATGGCAGGATTTTCTCATCAATTCCATTGTCAGAAAATAAAAGCTGCTACATACCTCTATGCAGATTCATCTGCCCGCTGTCCCCTGATCTGAAGTTTACCTCTCCTCAGATGGCCGAGAAACAGCAATATGATCTTAACTACTCCGGCTAAAATCATAGCAAAAACTCTGGTAGATTCTTCTTCAAACTCTGCCAGAGAGGTAATAACACACTCCAGTGCTATTTTAAAATAACAAACTTTTGATTGAAGATATAAAAACTAAGTATAATCACCATAGTCCTCTCACACATCCTATCTAGTCGTTGGGTGCAAGAGAATGACTGGGAGTGACGTAGAGGGGAGGAGCTATATGCAGCTCTGCTGGGTGAATCCTCTTGCACTTCCTGTTGGGGAGGAGTAATATACCAGAAGTAATGATGACCCGTGGACTGATCACACTTAACAGAAGAAAGAAAAATTTTGGGTTCAGTGTCCCTTTAAGGATAGACGACAGAGGGTTTTAATTAATAGTGTACATTCAAATGAGGGGTCAGTTACTAGTGGTGTTCCCCAAGGGTCAGTTCTTGGGCCTGTTTTGTTTAACATGTTCTTAAGTGATATTGGAAGTGGGCTTAAGGGGAAGGTTTGCTTGTTTGTGGATAATACAAAAATTTATAACAAAGTTGATGTTCCAGGAGGGGTTAATCAAATGAACAGTGATATTAAAAAACTAGAGGACTGGTCAAATAAATGGGATCTGAAATGTAATATTACCAAAGAGCAAAATTATGCATATAGGATCCAAAAACCCAAAGGCCAATTATATAGTCTCAATGGTACACTACCGACTGTAGCTAAAAAAGTGAGGGACTAGGGAATTATTATTTCAGATTATTTAAAATTTGGTACACAATGCAGCGATGCAGTCAGTAAGGCTAGTCGAATACTTGGTTGCATTGGGAAAGGTAGCAGAAATAGCAAGGATCTTATACCACTTTACAGATCATTAGTTAGGCCAAATCTGGAATTACTGTGTACAGTTGTGGAGACCATATCTTCAGAAAGGTATAAATAAACTAGAAGCTGTCCAAAAGAGGGCTACTAAAATGGTACATGGTCTAAAATATAAAACGTACAAAGACAGACTCCATGACCTAAATAAGTATAGTTTAGAGCAGGGGTGCCCACACTTTTTTTGTGTTGGGATCTACTTTTGAAATGACCAGCTTAACAAGATCTACCCACTAAAAATCGGCCGGATCCTAAGCTTATATTCCTGCATTTTCAAATAAAGATACCAAGGGGCCGATTTATCATGGCCCGAATGGGGCCAAATACCCCTGTTTCTGCAGGAGTCTTTAGGCTCGCTGGAAACAGGAATTAAGAAGCAGTGGTCTTAAGACTGCTGCTCCTTAACTCGTCCACTGCCTCTAAAGCTGAGGACATCAATATGCCCGATCGTGTACGATCGGGTTGATTGACACCCTCTGCAAAAGGCGGCATTGCACAAGCAATTCACCAGAACTGCTTGCGCATGGTTAAATGCCGACATCGTATACGGCATTCAGCGATATCTGGCGGACATGATCCGCTACAGCGGATCATGTCCACCAGACATTGATAAATCAGCCCCAAGAGAACAAAGAAAAATTGATAATACGAGTAGATTAGAAAGTTGTTTAAAATTGCATGTTCTATATTTGAATCATGAAAAAATAAATAAATGTGTTTCATATCCCTTTAAGGTTGCATGATTTAGCAACACATGGATGTGCAAAAGCATAAAGATACAACAGATTAATCCTGACGACAAAAGTAGCACTGACTTTAATTCGGGTTAACAGAAGAAACTCCTTGTGCCATGTTACAAAACACTGCATTAAAATTACTGCCACTGACCCCCCTTTACTCCCCATGGGCTTGGCCTGATATGACCCAGTGAGGCTTCCACAAATAAATTTCAATATCGCACCATGCAGACCATTTCTTACCGGGCAACACGTTCATTTGCCAGACGTCAACCAGACTTGTTCCTTTAGCATAGCATAGCAAAGCAGCCTCCGCCTTTACTTTTTCTATCTATTGACGCTTACCCTCCTAACTATACTATACTGCCATATCCATTGGGAGAGTAATCACTCAAGCATGCTTTTGATAGGCCAATTGTGTTGTCCTTCAAAAATCATCTACATTGATTGGTTGAAATCGATGTCCCTCAAGATCCAATCCTGTAGCACTTTTCATGTCCGACCAAAAACTGTTTAATGACCCGCCCCTTCACACACTGCAGTAAATAAAGTGGTATCCCTAGCAATTATACTCTACTCACACCCCAGGGTTGAGATTGCGTAACTTGACCACATAATTTTGATCACAGCGGCCGCGATCTACCAGCAGCGCCTTTGGGATCTACTGGTAGATCTCGATCTACCTATTGGGTACCCCTGGTTTAGAGGATAGAAGGGAAAGAGGTGACATGATAGAATCCTTCAAATATATAAAGGGACTTCATAAAGTAGAAGCTGAAAGCATTTTCCACATAAAAAAAAAAAAAGCGCCAAAACAAGGGGTCATAATATAAAGTTAGAGGGTAGCAGATTCAGGAGAAATGTGAGAAAACTTTTTTTTTTTTTTTTTTTACAGAAAGGTTGGTGGATTCGTGGAATAAACTTCCATTTGAGGTGGTAAACACAAAGGGGTAGATTTATAATGCAGCGTATGCTGCTGTTTCCGCGTGAGCCTTCGGGCTCGCCGGAAACATAAGTTAAAAAGCAGCAGTTGCAAGAGGTGGCAGACGGCAATCATCCGGATTATATATCCGATGATTGATACCCCCTGCTAGTGGCCGATTGGCAGTGAATGTGCAGGGGGCAGCATTGAACAAGCATTTCACCAGAAATGCTTGTGCAATGATAAATGCCAAAATGTTTAGGAAAAAGAAGGTGGCGCCTACGGCAGTCTGGTGTTTGTTTAAAAACATAATCTCATTTAAATATATATATTAAAAGCATATATTGACCATATATATTCTATATTAAATATTTTATAACACATACAAATTCACACACAATCAAACAATGACACCAGTGTCTTCAAGAAAATAAATATAAGTAATAAATGATGAATAAACGATTAAAAGTCCATGTCTCTAAATTAATAAATATGCTTAATCCAAATAACTAATATGCATAGACAAAAATTAGTCCTTTGATTAGCTGCAGTACAATATCGTACCTTGACGATTATGAGGTGATTATGTGAAAAAAAGGAAATTTATGCTTACCTGATAAATTTATTTCTTTTACGATATGACGAGTCCACGGATTTCATCCTTACTTATGGGATTACGCCTCCTGGTCAGCAGGAGGAGGCAAAGAGCACCACAGCAGAGCTTTATATATAGCTCCTCCCTTCCCTCCCACTCCAGTCATTCGACCGAAGTTAGGAAGAGAAAGGAAAAGCCAAAGGTGCAGAGGTGACTGAAGTTTAACAAAAATAAGTAAATACCTGTCTTAGAAATGACAGGGTGGGCCGTAGACTTGTCATATCGTAAAAGAAATAAATTTATCAGGTAAGCATACATTTCCTTTTCTTTTACAAGATATGACAAGTCCACGGATTTCATCCTTACTTATGGGATTCAATACCAAAGCAATAGGACATGGATGAAAGGGAGGGACAAGACAGGAACCTAAACGGAAGGCACCACTGCTTGAAGAACCTTTCTCCCAAAAACAGCCTCAGAAGAAGCAAAAGTATCAAATTTGGAAAATTTGGAAAAAGTATGAAGAGACGACCAAGTTGCAACCTTGCAAATCTGTTCAACAGAAGCATTGTTTTTAAATGCCCATGAAGAAGCCACAGCCCTAGTAGAATGAGCCGTAATTCTTTCAGGAGGCTGCTGTCCAGCAGTCTCATATGCCAGACGGATGATACTCTTCAGCCAAAGAGAAAGAGAGGTAGCCGTAGCTTTCTGGCCCCTACGCTTTCCAGAAAAAACAACAAATAATGAAGATGATTGACGAAATTCTTTAGTCGCCTGCAAGTAAAACTTCAGGGCACGGACCAAGTCTAAGTTATGCAACAGACGCTCCTTCTTAGAAGAAGGATTAGGACATAAGGAAGGAACAACAATTTCCTGATTAATATTCTTAGTTTGAAACAACCTTGGGAAGAAAACCAGGTTTGGTACGTAAAACCACCTTATCAGAATGGAAAATAAGATAAGGAGAATCACATTGTAAAGGTGAAACCTCAGAAACTCTGCGAGCAGAAGAAATAGCAACCAAAAATAAAACTTTCCAAGCTAATAACTTAATATCTATGGAATGCATGGGTTCAAACGGAACCCCTTGAAGAACATTAAGAACTAAATTCAAACTCCAAGGAGGAGCAATTGGTCTAAACACAGGCTTGATTCTAGTTAGAGCCTGACAAAAAGACTGAACGTCTGGAACATCTGCCAGACGCTTGTGTAGCAAAATAGATAAAGCAGAAATCTGTCCCTTTAAGGAACTTGCTGACAACCCTTTCTCCAATCCTTCTTGGAGAAAGGATAAAATCCTGGGAATCCTAACCCTACTCCATGAGTAGCCCTTGGATTCGCACCAATAAAGATATTTACGCCATATCTTATGGTAGATCTTTCTAGTGACAGGCTTACGTGCCTGAATCAAAGTATCAATGACCGAATCAGAGAACCACCGCTTAGATAAAATCAAGCGTTCAATCTCCAAGCAGTCAATTGCAGAGAAACTAGATTCGGATGATGGAAGGGTCCCTGAATAAGAAGGTCCTGCCTCAATGGAAGCTTCCACGGCGGCAGAGAGGACATGTCCACCAGATTGGCGTACCAAGTCCTGCAAGGCCATGCAGGAGCGATTAGAATTACTGAAGCCCTCTCCTGTTTGAACCGTGCAATCACCCGGGGAAGAAGGGCAAACGGTGGAAACACATAAGCTAGGTTGAACGACCAAGGCACTGCCAAGGCATCTATCAGTTCGGCCTGAGGATCCCTGGACCTGTATCTTGGGAGCTTGGCATTCTGACGAGACGCCATCAGATCCAATTCTTGGCTGCCCCATCTGAGAATCAGGGTGGCAAAGACCTCCGGATGGAGTTTCCACTCCCCCGGATGAAAAGTCTGTCTGCTTCCCAGTTGTCCACTCCTGGGATGTAGATTGCCGACAGATGACAAGAGTTTCCGCCCACCGAATTATCTTGGATACTTCTGTCATTGCTAAGGAACTCCTTGTTCCTCCCTGCTGATTGATGTAAGCCACAGTCGTGATGCTGTCCGACTGATGAATTTGGCCGAAGCCAACTGAGGCCAAGCCTGAAGCGCATTGAATATTGCTCTCAATTCCAGAATATTGATTGGAAGTAGAGAGTCTGACTGAGTCCACACACCCTGAGCCTTCAGGGAATTCCAGAAAGCACCCCAGCCTAGTAGACTGGCGTCCGTTGTCACTATCACCCACGAGGGTCTGTGGAAGCACGTCCCTTGGGACAGATGATCCGGCGATAACCACCAAAGAAGAGAGTCTCTTGTCTCCTGATCCAGATTTATCTGAGGAGACAAATTTGCATAATCTCCATTCCACTGCCTGAGCATGCACAGCTGTAGTGGTCTGAGATGAAAGCGAGCAAACGGAATGATGTCCATTGCCGCCACCATCAATCCAATCACCTCCATGCACTGAGCCACCGATGGTCGAGGGTTGGACTGAAGAGCTCGGCATGTATTCAGAATCTTTAACTTTCTGACTTCCGTCAGGAAAATTTTCATGGATATAGAATCTATTAGAGTTCCCAAGAAGGGAAACCTTGTCTGTGGAATTAGGGAACTCTTTTCTAGATTCACCTTCCACCCGTGAGTCCTCGCAAAGGACAGAACCATGTCTGTATGAGATTTTGTCAGTTGGTAAGACGACGCCTGGATCAGAATATCGTCCAGATAAGGTGCCACTGCAATGCCCCGCGGCCTGAGAACCGCCAGAAGAGACCCTAGAACCTTCGTGAAGATCCTGGGTGCAGTGGCCAACCCGAAGGGAAGAGCCACGAACTGAAAATGTTTGTCCAGGAAGGCAAACCATAGGAATTGGTGATGATCCTTGTGGATAGGAATATGAAGATATGCATCCTTCAAGTCCACGGTAGTCATATATTGACCCTCCTGGATCAATGGCAGAATTGTTCGAATAGTCTCCATCTTGAAGGATGGGACTCTGAGAAACTTGTTTAGACTTTTGAGATCTAAAATGGGTCGAAACGTGCCCTCTTTTTTGGGGACCACGAAAAGATTTGAGTAAAACCCCTGCCCCTGTTCCAGTATTGGAACGGGACGAATTACTCCCATAGTAGAGAGGTCTCTTACACAACGTAAGAATGCCTCTCTTTTTATCTGGTCTACAGACAATCGTGAAAGAAGAAACCTCCCCCTTGGGAGAGAGTTTTTGAATTCCAGTTGATACCCTTGTGACACTATCTCCAATGTCCAGGGGTCCTGAACGTCTCTTACCCAAGCCTGGGCGAAGAAAGTAAGTCTGCCCCTACTAGATCCGGTCCCGGATCGGGGGCCGCCCCTTCATGCTGTCTTGGGAGCAGCAGCGGGCTTATTGAATTCTTTACCTTTGTTCCAAGCCTGGTTGGGTCTACAGACGGACTTGGCTGGAGCAAAATTCCCTTCCTGTTTAGCGGAAGAAGGAGAAGGGACTCCCTTGAAGTTCCGAAAGGAACGAAAATTATTCTGTTTACCCCTCAGTTTAGCTGCTTTATCCTGAGGTAGGAGATGACCCTTACCTCCCGAAATGTCAGAAATGATTTCTTTCAAGTCCGGCCCGAATAGGGTCTTTCCTTTGAAAGGAATAGCCAAAAGCTTTGACTTAGAGGACACATCAGCAGACCAAGATTTTAACCATAACGCCCTACGCGCTAAAATGGCAAATCCTGCATTCTTAGCCACCAATTTGGCAATCTGAAAGGCGGCATTCGTAATAAAAGAATTAGCCAGCTTAACCCCTTAATGACAACTGACGTACCAGGTACGTCCTGCAAAAACTAGCAGTTAGTGACAATGGACGTACCTGGTACGTCAGTTGTTTAAGAGAGTGCTGGAAGCGATCGCAATTGCTTCCAGCAGCTCTCAGGGTATTGCAGTGATGCCTCGATATGGAGGCATCCTGCAATACCTTTTAACAAGCCTCCGATGCAGAGAGAGCCACTCTGTGGCCCTCTCTGCATCGGTATCAATGGTGCAGAGTTCCGGGGGGAAGCAAAGAGCCGGCAGCGTGCGGGCGCGCGCGTGCACGTGGGGGGGGGCGCATGCACGTGGGGGAGGGCGTGCACGTGGGGGGGGGGGCGCGCGTGCACGTGGGGCGCGCGCGCATATTAGCCACTGACACCAATGAAAAAAAAAAAAGTTCAAAACATAAAAAAAAAAAAAATAATATATATAAAAGGATCGGGGGGGGGGGGGGGTTGGGGGTATTGAGGGGGGGCTGCTACACTACAGAAAAGTTTATAAATATTTTTGGGGGCAAAATTTATAAAATATTTTTGGGGGCAAATTGGGTACTGGCAGACAGCTGCCAGTACCCAAGATGGCGGCAATTAAGTAGCAGGGAGGGTTATAGAGCTGTTTGGTGGGGGATCAGGGAGGTTGGGGGCTAAGGCAGGGCTCCATTACAGCAGAATACATTTTTTTTAAAAATAAAATAAAAAAAACTCCTTTTATTTAGTACTGGCAGACTTTCTGCCAGTACTTAAGATGGCGGGGACATTTGTGGGGTGGGGGAGGGAAGAGAGCTGTTTGGGAGGGATCAGGGGGTGGGATGTGTCAGGTGGGAGGCTGATCTCTACACTAAAGCTAAAATTAACCCTGCCAGCGCCCTACAAGCTACCTAATTAACTCCTTCACTGCTGGGCATAATTCACGTGTTGTGCGCAGCAGCATTTAGCGGCCTTCTAATTACCAAAAAGCAACGCCAAAGCCATATATGTCTGCTATTTCTGAACAAAGGGGATCCCAGAGAAGCTTTTACAACCATTTGTGCCATAATTGCACAAACTGTTTGTGAATAATTTCAGTGAGAAACCTAAAATTGTGAAAAATTTAAAGGTTTTTTTTATTTGCTCGCATTTGGCTGTGAAATGGTGGCATGAAATATACCAAAATTGGCCTAGATCAATACTTGGAGTTGTCTACTACACTAAACTAAAGCTAAAATTAACCCTACAAGCTCCCTACATGCTCCCTAATTAACCCCTTCACTGCTGGGCATAAAACACGTGTGGTGCGCAGCGGCATTTAGCGGCCTTCTAATTACCAAAAAGCAACCCCAAAGCCATATAAGTCTGCTATTTCTGAACAAAGGCGATCCCAGAGAAGCATTTACAACCATTTGTGCCATAATTGCAGAAGCTGTTTGTAAATAATTTCAGTGGGAAACCTAAAGTTTGTGACAAAATGTGTGAAAAAGTGAACATTTTTTTTAATTTGATCGCATTTGGCGGTGAAACGGTGGCATGAAATATACCAAAATGGGCCTAGATCAATACTTTGGGATGTCTTCTAAAAAAAAATATATACATGTCAATGGATATTCAGGTATTCCTTACAGATATCAGTGTTCCAATGTAACTAGCGCTAATTTTGAAAAAAAAGTGGTTTGGAAATAGCGAAGTGCTACTTGTATTTATGGCCCTATAACTTACAAAAAAAGCAAAGAACATGTAAACATTGGGTATTTCTAAACTCAGGACAAAATTTAGAAACTATTTAGCATGGGTGTTTTTTAGTGGTTGTAGATGTGTAACAGATTTTGGGGGTCAAAGTTAGAAAAAGTGTGTTTTTTCCATTTTTTCCTCATATTTTATAATTTTTTTTATAGTAAATTATAAGATATAATGAAAATAATGGTATATTTAGAAAGTCCATTTAATGGCGAGAAAAACGGTATATAATATGTGTGGGTACAGTAAATGAGTAAGAGGAAAATTACAGCTGAACACAAACACCACAGAAATGTAAAAATAGCCATTGTCATTAAGGGTAAGAAAATTGAAAAATGGTCCGGTCATTAAGGGGTTCAGAGCCTTAATCCTACCTAGGATTTCCTCTAAAGGAGTCTCAGTCTTAAGAGACTCTTCTAAGGCGTCAAACCAAAAGGCTGCCGAAGTTGTAACTGGTACAATACAGGCCGTCGGTTGCAAAAGAAAACCTTGATGAATAAAGAACTTTTTCAGAAGACCTTCCAACTTTTTATCCATAGGATCTTTGAAAGCACACTGTCTTCAATAGGAATAGTTGTACGCTTAGCCAGGGTAGATACAGCTCCCTCCACCTTAGGGACTGTTTGCCAGGAATCCCGAACAGTGTCAGCTATGGGATACATTTTCTTAAAGTTAGGGGAAGGTGAGAACGGAATACCCGGTCTTTCCCATTCCCACGTAATAATTTCCGAGATTCTCTTAGGAACCGGAAAAACATCAGAGTAAGCAGGAACCTCTAAGTATTTGTCCATCTTAAACAATTTCTCTGGTGGCACCATAATAGAGTCACAGTCATCCAGAGTCGCTAAAACCTCCCAAAGTAACAGACGGAGGTGTTCAAGCTTAAAAACAGAAGGACATGACGTCCGAGTCTGTCTGAGGTAACACTTCCCTAGTCAGAAAGTTCCCCCTCAGACAGAAGTTCCCTACCCCCCAAATCAGATCCTTGAGAGGGTACATCGGAAATAGCCATCAAAGCATCAGAAGTCGCAGGAATCATAGAAACTTCTGTTCTGCTGCGTTTGCCCTGAAACACTGGCAACTTAGATAAAACCTCTGTAAGGGTAGATGACATAACTGCAGCCATATCCTGCAGAGTAAATGAAGTGGACGCAGTTGAGGAACACGGCGTCGCTTGGGTGGGCGTTAAAGGTTGTGACGCTTGGGGAGAAAGTAGCGGCATACCCTGAATCTCATCAGTCTGAGGAGCATCCTTAGACATACTTGCATTAAAGAAAATCTGTTCTTTACATTGTAAGGCCCTTTCAGTACATGAGGGACAAAAAGTAAGAGGGGGTTCCACATTGGCATCTAAACACATAGAACAGGTACTTTCCTGAAGTTCAGACATGTTAAACAGACTAGCAATAATAGTTGTCCTTTACTTGATATATTTAGTCATGAGAGTCAGATCTTATAGACAGAAATGTTTTAATAAAAATGCCTACTGCGCCTTTAAAAAACAAAAAGCGCAACAATTTTTCTGCCAGCAGTATAATAACTTCTGCAGCGAAAACAAAGTGTCCTTATATGCACCAAATAACTTAACAAATACTGTTTCGTTTGTTCAGACATACTATTTACAGATTTTTATCACACTCCAGACACCGCACCTCGCCACAGCACTGCTGCGGCGCCTACCTGCCCCCAGACAACACTGATCTGTCGTGAGAAGCGCTCCCAAGTCTCTTTGCACCTCTGAGTGTACAAACTGACTTAGGCCACACCGGAGCCCAGTAATCTGCTGCCGATCCAGATGATAACTGCGCGACTGAGCGCGCAAAACTAGGCCCCGCCCACCATGGGCGTAACTCGAGCCGTACTGAGGCCCGAATGGGAAGCAAAAAATATATGTTGGATTTCTAGATCACGAACGAAAACGCCATGTGCCCCTCTAAAAACACACTCCAATAGCCAGTTATCCTCAATACAAATAACGACAGCCTTTAGGAATAAATCGCATCTCCCAGCGTCAGCCCACACTCAGCATAAGATAAGTGAACCCCATGGTCACTGCACAAACACACTGATAAGCAATAGAATAAAAGGGAATTCCAGGTACACCATTTCCATTTTGAATACCGTTACCCCTCCCCAGTACAGGGAAAAATGTCAGCCTGTTCTGATGTATCAAGTCTCCCCAGAATCAAATGACTGAACATACCTCAATGCTGATTGTAGCATGACACGGGTCTCCACAACGAAGATGTTTCTTTACAATACCTTCAACCGCTCTGTGGGAACCAACAGGATCTTAGAGAATATTTTGCTAAGATCATCAACAATCAGGGCAGAAATAAGTGTCTCCACTCCTCCTGGGAAGCTATTAACTGACCCTGAGAAAAATTAGTACTCACTGGTACCATTTTAAAACAAAAAAACTTCTTGATTGAAGAATCTAAACTAACACCTCACTTTACCTCTTCCTATCACTAACACAGGCAAAGAGAATGACTGGAGTGGGAGGGAAGGGAGGAGCTATATATATACAGCTCTGCTGTGGTGCTCTTTGCCTCCTCCTGCTAACCAGGAGGCGTAATCCCATAAGGATGAAATCCGTGGACTCGTCATATCTTGTAAAAGAAATACCTTTAGTAAAGGATGTGGTATCTAAATTGTGCCTTATTTCATAAGTATTGTCTTATTATTTTTGACCACCTCTCCTGTGGCGTCTTACTTGTGACAGGCAATACCTTTGGTGTAGGCTATAATCTGTAAAATGTACCTTATTCTGTAAGTTGTGTCTTACTTTGTAGCCGCTTCTCCTGTGGAGTCTTACATGTAACAGGCAAAGGATCTCTTCCGTCAGTTCCGTGATCACATGGGAAACTGTATCCAATTGCTGTGTTGGTAAGTCTCTCAATAGTGCGTGCACTATTTAAATTAGAGAAACTTGAATCCTCAGCTCCTACCGCTATACCTCATACATCCTCCGCCCTCTTTTTTGGGTAACCGGCAGGGTTGATGCAGCGGTTTTGGGAGTCACAAACACGTCCTCAGTTAGTGCTATTGGATATCATCTATGCGTTTTGGCTCGTAGAAAGCCTTTGTCAAGTGAATGCTGTCGGCATTTATCGATGTCGGGTGGACATGATCAGCTACAGCAGATCATGTCCGTCCGACATTTGATAAATCTACCCCAGAGACTGTAAAGGAATTCAAAATTGCCTGGGACACGCATAAGGCTATCCTAAGAAAAAAGTAACATGTAATATAGGTAGACTTGATGGGCCTTTTTGGTTCTTATCTACCTGCAAATTCTATGTTTCTATGTTTAAAATGAATTAATGGCTTATTCATAAAAACAACATTAATGGTTATAGCTTTCAGTATTAAAAGGCTTAGCATTGCTGTGGCAAACATTTTTTCCCCCTTAGGTGTCTGATAAACATACAGGTCTTTCCTTCAATCAATTCTACATTTGTAAACATACTTAGCAATCAATGCAAAAAAAACAATTTCAGGAATATTCTAGAAACTGCAGAACTAGATGATTAAACTTAAATGCATATTATTTTGAGCACCATATTATAGTCTTTATTTTATAGTTTGGGTTAATATTCTAAATATATTTTTGATAAAATACAATCTGCAAAAAGATTTACAAAATGTACATATACTTACGAGATAAAGTTAAATCAAATGGACTGATCACAATGTTCAGGTTTTCACAATTTTTTATTTCGTGATCATAAATATCTTGGCTCAGGATACCACCAACAAATTCTTTGTTTATCATATACTTAATTTCTTTCTGGGTGTTTGAAGATATCGAAAAATTCAATGTAAAATTTGCAGAATAATCCTCATCACTGTAAAAATGTGAAACATATGCATGTCATAGGTTTATATAGATATTTAAACAATGTATTAACAGAACAGCATAAGATAACTGCAGTCCTAAAAGTACAATAAAATAACCCCTGTAACACAGAAACAGTGATTTTTGGTAAGAGAAAGCATACATATATACATAAGATGCAAGTAGAGGAAGAGTGGCGTCCGTAAACATACAGGCTCTAGGGAACCAATATATAATAAAACAACACCTACAGAATGTAGGATCACAATCTTGTTACTAGTTAAAAGTAAATAAATAAGGCGTATTAAATAAATATATACGGCTAGATTTGGAGTTTGGCGGTAAAAGGGCTGTTAACGCTCCGCGGGTTTTTTTCTGGCCGCACCATAAATTTAACTCTGGTATCGAGAGTTCAAACAAATGCTGCGTTAGGCTCCAAAAAAGGAGCGTAGAGCATATTTAGCGCAAATGCAACTCTCGATACCAGAGTTGCTTACGGACGCGGCCGGCCTCAAAAACGTGCTCGTGCACGATTCTCCCATAGGAAACAATGGGGCTGTTTGAGCTGAAAAAAAACCTAACACCTGCAAAAAAGCAGCGTTCAGCTCCTAACGCAGCCCCATTGTTTCCTATGGGGAAACACTTCCTACGTCTGCACCTAACACTCTAACATGTACCCCGAGTCTAAACACCCCTAGCCTTACACTTATTAACCCCTAATCTGCCGCCCCCGCTATCGCTGACCCCTGCATTACACTTTTAACCCCTAATCTGCCGCTCCGTAAACCGCCGCCACCTACGTTATCCCTATGTACCCCTAATCTGCTGCCCTAACATCGCCGACCCCTATGTTATATTTATTAACCCCTAATCTGCCCCCCACAACGTCGCCGACACCTACCTACACTTATTAACCCCTAATCTGCCGACCGGAGCTCACCGCTATTCTAATAAATGTATTAACCCCTAAAGCTAAGTCTAACCCTAACACTAACACCCCCCTAAGTTAAATATAATTTTTATCTAACGAAATAAATTAACTCTTATTAAATAAATTATTCCTATTTAAAGCTAAATACTTACCTGTAAAATAAATCCTAATATAGCTACAATATAAATTACATTTATATTATAGCTATTTTAGGATTAATATTTATTTTACAGGTAACTTTGTATTTATTTTAACCAGGTACAATAGCTATTAAATAGTTAAGAACTATTTAATAGTTACCTAGTTAAAATAATTACAAATTTACCTGTAAAATAAATCCTAACCTAAGATATAATTAAACCTAACACTACCCTATCAATAAAATAATTAAATAAACTACCTACAATTACCTACAATTAACCTAACACTACACTATCAATAAATTAATTAAACACAATTGCTACAAATAAATACAATTAAATAAACTATCTAAAGTACAAAAAATAAAAAAGAACTAAGTTACAGAAAATAAAAAAATATTTACAAACATAAGAAAAATATTACAACAATTTTAAACTAATTACACCTACTCTAAGCCCCCTAATAAAATAACAAAGACCCCCAAAATAAAAAATTCCCTACCCTATTCTAAAATACAAAAATTACAAGCTCTTTTACCTTACCAGCCCTGAACAGGGCCCTTTGCGGGGCATGCCCCAAGAATTTCAGCTCTTTTGCCTGTAAAAAAAAACATACAATACCCCCCCCCCAACATTACAACCCACCACCCACATACCCCTAATCTAACCCAAACCCCCTTAAATAAACCTAACACTAATCCCCTGAAGATCTTCCTACCTTGTCTTCACCATCCAGGTATCACCGATCCGTCCTGGCTCCAAGATCTTCATCCAACCCAAGCGGGGGTTGGCGATCCATAATCCGGTGCTCCAAAGTCTTCCTCCTATCCGGCAAGAAGAGGACATCCGGACCGGCAAACATCTTCTCCAAGCGGCATCTTCTATGTTCTTCCATCCGATGACGACCGGCTCCATCTTGAAGACCTCCAGCGCGGATCCATCCTCTTCTTCCGACGACTAGACGACGAATGACGGTTCCTTTAAGGGACGTCATCCAAGATGGCGTCCCTCGAATTCCGATTGGCTGATAGGATTCTATCAGCCAATCGGAATTAAGGTAGGAATATTCTGATTGGCTGATGGAATCAGCCAATCAGAATCAAGTTCAATCCGATTGGCTGATCCAATCAGCCAATCAGATTGAGCTCGCATTCTATTGGCTGATCGGAACAGCCAATAGAATGCGAGCTCAATCTGATTGGCTGATTGGATCAGCCAATCGGATTGAACTTGATTCTGATTGGCTGATTCCATCAGCCAATCAGAAAATTCCTACCTTAATTCCGATTGGCTGATAGAATCCTATCAGCCAATCGGAATTCGAGGGACGCCATCTTGGATGACGTCCCTTAAAGGAACCGTCATTCGTCGTCTAGTCGTCGGAAGAAGAGGATGGATCCGCGCTGGAGGTCTTCAAGATGGAGCCGGTCGTCATCGGATGGAAGAACATAGAAGATGCCGCTTGGAGAAGATGTTTGCCGGTCCGGATGTCCTCTTCTTGCCGGATAGGAGGAAGACTTTGGAGCACCGGATTATGGATCGCCAACCCCCGCTTGGGTTGGATGAAGATCTTGGAGCCAGGACGGATCGGTGATACCTGGATGGTGAAGACAAGGTAGGAAGATCTTCAGGGGATTAGTGTTAGGTTTATTTAAGGGGGTTTGGGTTAGATTAGGGGTATGTGGGTGGTGGGTTGTAATGTTGGGGGGGGGGGGTATTGTATGTTTTTTTTTACAGGCAAAAGAGCTGAAATTCTTGGGGCATGCCCCGCAAAGGGCCCTGTTCAGGGCTGGTAAGGTAAAAGAGCTTGTAATTTTTGTATTTTAGAATAGGGTAGGGAATTTTTTATTTTGGGGGTCTTTGTTATTTTATTAGGGGGCTTAGAGTAGGTGTAATTAGTTTAAAATTGTTGTAATATTTTTCTTATGTTTGTAAATATTTTTTTATTTTCTGTAACTTAGTTCTTTTTTATTTTTTGTACTTTAGTTAGTTTATTTAATTGTATTTATTTGTAGCAATTGTGTTTAATTAATTTATTGATAGTGTAGTGTTAGGTTAATTGTAGGTAATTGTAGGTAGTTTATTTAATTATTTTATTGATAGGGTAGTGTTAGGTTTAATTATATCTTAGGTTAGGATTTATTTTACAGGTAAATTTGTAATTATTTTAACTAGGTAACTATTAAATAGTTCTTAACTATTTAATAGCTATTGTACCTGGTTAAAATAAATACAAAGTTACCTGTAAAAACAGAATTTATGTTTACCTGATAAATTTCTTTCTCCAACGGTGTGTCCGGTCCACGGCGTCATCCTTACTTGTGGGATATTCTCTTCCCCAACAGGAAATGGCAAAGAGCCCAGCAAAGCTGGTCACATGATCCCTCCTAGGCTCCGCCTACCCCAGTCATTCGACCGACGTTAAGGAGGAATATTAGCATAGGAGAAACCATATGGTACCGTGGTGACTGTAGTTAAAGAAAATAAATTATCAGACCTGATTAAAAAAACCAGGGCGGGCCGTGGACCGGACACACCGTTGGAGAAAGAAATTTATCAGGTAAACATAAATTCTGTTTTCTCCAACATAGGTGTGTCCGGTCCACGGCGTCATCCTTACTTGTGGGAACCAATACCAAAGCTTTAGGACACGGATGAAGGGAGGGAGCAAATCAGGTCACCTAAATGGAAGGCACCACGGCTTGCAAAACCTTTCTCCCAAAAATAGCCTCAGAAGAAGCAAAAGTATCAAACTTGTAAAATTTGGTAAAAGTGTGCAGTGAAGACCAAGTCGCTGCCCTACATATCTGATCAACAGAAGCCTCGTTCTTGAAGGCCCATGTGGAAGCCACAGCCCTAGTGGAATGAGCTGTGATTCTTTCAGGAGGCTGCCGTCCGGCAGTCTCGTAAGCCAATCTGATGATGCTTTTAATCCAAAAAGAGAGAGAGGTAGAAGTTGCTTTTTGACCTCTCCTTTTACCTGAATAAACAACAAACAAGGAAGATGTTTGTCTAAAATCCTTTGTAGCATCTAAATAGAATTTTAGAGCGCGAACAACATCCAAATTGTGCAACAAACGTTCCTTCTTTGAAACTGGTTTCGGACACAGAGAAGGCACGATAATCTCCTGGTTAATGTTTTTGTTAGAAACAACTTTCGGAAGAAAACCAGGTTTAGTACGTAAAACCACCTTATCTGCATGGAACACCAGATAAGGAGGGGAACACTGCAGAGCAGATAATTCTGAAACTCTTCTAGCAGAAGAAATTGCAACTAAAAACAAAACTTTCCAAGATAATAACTTAATATCAACGGAATGTAAGGGTTCAAACGGAACCCCCTGAAGAACTGAAAGAACTAAATTGAGACTCCAAGGAGGAGTCAAAGGTTTGTAAACAGGCTTAATTCTAACCAAAGCCTGAACAAAGGCTTGAACATCTGGCACAGCTGCCAGCTTTTTGTGAAGTAACACCGACAAGGCAGAAATCTGTCCCTTCAGGGAACTTGCCGATAATCCTTTTTCCAATCCTTCTTGAAGGAAGGATAGAATCCTAGGAATCTTAACCTTGTCCCAAGGGAATCCTTTAGATTCACACCAACAGATATATTTTTTCCAAATTTTGTGGTAAATCTTTCTAGTTACAGGCTTTCTGGCCTGAACAAGAGTATCGATAACAGAATCTGAGAAACCTCGCTTCAATAAAATCAAGCGTTCAATCTCCAGGCAGTCAGCTGGAGTGAAACCAGATTCGGATGTTCGAACGGACCCTGAACAAGAAGGTCTCGTCTCAAAGGTAGCTTCCAAGGTGGAGCCGATGACATATTCACCAGATCTGCATACCAAGTCCTGCGTGGCCACGCAGGAGCTATCAAGATCACCGACGCCCTCTCCTGATTGATCCTGGCTACCAGCCTGGGAATGAGAGGAAACGGCGGAAACACATAAGCTAGTTTGAAGGTCCAAGGTGCTACTAGTGCATCCACTAGAGCCGCCTTGGGATCCCTGGATCTGGACCCGTAACAGGGAACTTTGAAGTTCTGACGAGAGGCCATTAGATCCATGTCTGGAATGCCCCACAGCTGAGTGACTAGGGCAAAGATTTCCGGATGGAGTTCCCACTCCCCCGGATGCAATGTCTGACGACTCAGAAAATCCGCTTCCCAATTTTCCACTCCCGGGATGTGGATAGCAGACAGGTGGCAGGAGTGAGACTCCGCCCATAGAATAATCTTGGTCACTTCCTCCATCGCTAGGGAACTCCTTGTTCCCCCCTGATGGTTGATGTACGCAACAGTCGTCATGTTGTCTGATTGAAACCGTATGAACTTGGTCCTTGCTATCTGAGGCCAAGCCTTGAGAGCATTGAATATCGCTCTCAGTTCCAGAATATTTATCGGTAGAAGAGATTCTTCCCGAGACCAAAGACCCTGAGCTTTCAGGGATCCCCAGACCGCGCCCCAGCCCGTCAGACTGGCGTCGGTCGTGACAATGACCCACTCTGGTCTGCGGAATGTCATCCCTTGTGACAGGTTGTCCAGGGACAGCCACCAACGGAGTGAGTCTCTGGTCCTCTGATTTACTTGTATCTTTGGAGACAAGTCTGTATAGTCCCCATTCCACTGACTGAGCATGCATAGTTGTAATGGTCTTAGATGGATGCGCGCAAAAGGAACTATGTCCATTGCCGCTACCATCAACCCGATCACTTCCATGCACTGAGCTACGGAAGGAAGAGGAACGGAATGAAGGATCCGACAAGAGTCCAGAAGCTTTGTTATTCTGGCCTCTGTTAGAAAAATCCTCATTTCTGAGGAATCTATAATTGTTCCCAAGAAGGGAACCCTTGTTGACGGGGATAGAGAACTCTTTTCCACGTTCACTTTCCAGCCGTGAGATCTGAGAAAGGCCAGGACGATGTCCGTGTGAGCCTTTGCTCGAGGGAGGGACGACGCTTGAATCAGAATGTCGTCCAGGTAGGGTACTACTGCAATGCCCCTTGGTCTTAGCACCGCTAGAAGGGACCCTAGTACCTTTGTGAAAATCCTTGGAGCAGTGGCTAATCCGAAAGGAAGCGCCACGAACTGGTAATGTTTGTCCAGGAATGCAAACCTTAGGAACCGATGATGTTCCTTGTGGATAGGAATATGTAGATACGCATCCTTTAAATCCACCGTGGTCATGAATTGACCTTCCTGGATGGAAGGAAGGATAGTTCGAATGGTTTCCATCTTGAACGATGGGACCTTGAGAAATTTGTTTAAGATCTTGAGATCTAGGATAGGTCTGAACGTTCCCTCTTTTTTGGGAACTATGAACAGATTGGAGTAGAACCCCATCCCTTGTTCTCTCAATGGAACAGGATGAATCACTCCCATTTTTAACAGGTCTTCTACACAATGTAAGAACGCCTGTCTTTTTATGTGGTCTGAAGACAACTGAGACCTGTGGAACCTCCCCCTTGGGGGAAGTCCCTTGAATTCCAGAAGATAACCCTGGGAGACTATTTCTAGCGCCCAAGGATCCAGAACATCTCTTGCCCAAGCCTGAGCGAAGAGAGAGAGTCTGCCCCCCACCAGATCCGGTCCCGGATCGGGGGCCAATATTTCATGCTGTCTTGGTAGCAGTGGCAGGTTTCTTGGCCTGCTTTCCCTTGTTCCAGCCTTGCATTGGTCTCCAAGCTGGCTTGGCCTGAGAAGTATTACCCTCTTGCTTAGAGGACGTAGCACCTTGGGCTGGTCCGTTTTTACGAAAGGGACGAAAATTAGGTCTATTTTTTGCCTTGAAAGGCCGATCCTGAGGAAGGGCATGGCCCTTACCCCCAGTGATATCAGAGATAATCTCTTTCAAGTCAGGACCAAACAGCGTTTTCCCCTTGAAAGGAATGTTTAGTAGCTTGTTCTTGGAAGACGCATCAGCCGACCAAGATTTCAACCAAAGCGCTCTGCGCGCCACAATAGCAAACCCAGAATTCTTAGCCGCTAACTTAGCCAATTGCAAAGAGGCGTCTAGAGTGAAAGAATTAGCCAATTTGAGAGCATTGACTCTGTCCATAATCTCCTCATAAGGAGGAGAGTCACTATCGAGCACCTTAATCAGTTCATCAAACCAGAAATATGCGGCTGTAGTGACAGGGACAATGCATGAAATGGGTTGTAGAAGGTAACCCTGCTGAACAAACATCTTTTTAAGCAAACCTTCTAATTTTTTATCCATAGGATCTTTGAAAGCACAACTATCCTCTATGGGAATAGTGGTGCGTTTGTTTAAAGTAGAAACCGCTCCCTCGACCTTGGGGACTGACTGCCATAAGTCCTTTCTGGGGTCGACCATAGGAAACAATTTTTTAAATATGGGGGGAGGGACGAAAGGAATACCGGGCCTTTCCCATTCTTTATTAACAATGTCCGCCACCCGCTTGGGTATAGGAAAAGCTTCTGGGAGCCCCGGCACCTCTAGGAACTTGTCCATTTTACATAGTTTCTCTGGGATGACCAAAGTTTCACAATCATCCAGAGTGGATAATACCTCCTTAAGCAAAATGCGGAGATGTTCCAATTTAAATTTAAATGTAATCACATCAGATTCAGCCTGCTGAGAAATGTTCCCTAAATCAGTAATTTCTCCCTCAGACAAAACCTCCCTGGCCCCCTCAGATTGGGTTAGGGGCCCTTCAGAGATATTAATATCAGCGTCGTCATGCTCTTCAGTAACTAAAACAGAGCATCCACGCTTACGCTGACAAGGGTTCATTTTGGCTAAAATGTTTTTGACAGAATTATCCATTACAGCCGTTAATTGTTGCATAGTAAGGAGTATTGGCGCGCTAGATGTACTAGGGGCCTCCTGAGTGGGCAAGACTCGTGTAGACGAAGGAGGGAATGATGCAGTACCATGCTTACTCCCCTCACTTGAGGAATCATCTTGGGCATCATTGTCATTATCACATAAATCACATTTATTTAAATGAATAGGAATTCTGGCTTCCCCACATTCAGAACACAGTCTATCTGGTAGTTCAGACATGTTAAACAGGCATAAACTTGATAAGAAAGTACAAAAAACGTTTTGAAATAAAACCGTTACTGTCACTTTAAATTTTAAACTGAACACACTTTATTATTGCAATTGCGAAAAAACATGAAGGAATTGTTCAAAATTCACCAAACTTTCACCACAGTGTCTAAAAGCCTTGAAAATATTGCACACCAATTTTGGAAGCTTTAACCCTTAAAATAACGGAACCGGAGCCGTTTTAAGCTTTAACCCCTTTACAGTCCCTGGTATCTGCTTTGCTGAGACCCAACCAAACCCAAAGGGGAATACGATACCAAATGACGCCTTCAGAAGTCTTTTATAAGTATCAGAGCTCCTCTCACATGCGACTGCATGCCATGCCTCTCAAAAACAAGTGCGCAACACCGGCGCGAAAATGAGACTCTGCCTATGCTTTGGGAAAGCCCCTAAAGAATAAGGTGTCTAAAACAGTGCCTGCCGATATTATTATATCAAAATACCCAGAATAAATGATTCCTCAAGGCTAAATAAGTGTTAATATCAATCGATTTAGCCCAAAAAAAGGTCTACAGTCTAAATAAGCCCTTGTGAAGCCCTTATTTACAATCGTAATAAACATGGCTTACCGGATCCCATAGGGAAAATGACAGCTTCCAGCATTACATCGTCTTGTTAGAATGTGTCATACCTCAAGCAGCAAAGGACTGCAAACTGTTCCCCCAACTGAAGTTAATTGCTCTCAACAGTCCTGTGTGGAACAGCCATGGATTTTAGTTACGGTTGCTAAAATCATTTTCCTCATACAAACAGAATTCTTCATCTCTTTTCTGTTTCTGAGTAAATAGTACGTACCAGCACTATTTGAAAATAACAAACTCTTGATTGAATAATGAAAAACTACAGTTAAACACTAAAAAACTCTAAGCCATCTCCGTGGAGATGTTGCCTGTACAACGGCAAAGAGAATGACTGGGGTAGGCGGAGCCTAGGAGGGATCATGTGACCAGCTTTGCTGGGCTCTTTGCCATTTCCTGTTGGGGAAGAGAATATCCCACAAGTAAGGATGACGCCGTGGACCGGACACACCTATGTTGGAGAAATAAATATTAATCCTAAAATAGCTATAATATAAATGTAATTTATATTGTAGCTATATTAGGATTTATTTTACAGGTAAGTATTTAGCTTTAAATAGGAATCATTTATTTAATAAGAGTTAATTTATTTCGTTAGATAAATATTATATTTAACTTAGGGGGGTGTTAGTGTTAGGGTTAGACTTAGCTTTAGGGGTTAATACATTTATTAGAATAGCGGTGAGCTCCGGTCGGCAGATTAGGGGTTAATAATTGAAGGTAGGTGTCGGCGATGTTAGGGAGGGCAGATTAGGGGTTAATACTATTTATGATAGGGTTAGTGAGGCGGATTAGGGGTTAATAACTTTATTATAGTAGCGCTCAGGTCCGCTCGGCAGATTAGGGGTTAATAAGTGTAGGTAGGTGTCGGCGACGTTGTGGGGGGCAGATTAGGGGTTAATAAATATAACATAGGGGTCGGCGATGTTAGGGGCAGCAGATTAGGGGTACATAGGGATAACGTAGGTGGCGGCGATTTGCGGTCGGAAGATTAGGGGTTAATTATTTTAAGTAGCTTGCGGCGACGTTGTGGGGGGCAAGTTAGGGGTTAATAAATATAATATAGGGGTCGGCGGGGTTAGGGGCAGCAGATTAGGGGTACATAAGTATAACGTAGGTGGCGGTCGGCAGATTAGGGGTTAAAAATTTTAATCGAGTGGCGGCGATGTGGGGGGACCTCGGTTTAGGGGTACATAGGTAGTTTATGGGTGTTAGTGTACTTTAGGGTACAGTAGTTAAGAGCTTTATAAACCGGCGTTAGCCAGAAAGCTCTTAACTCCTGCTTTTTTCAGGCGGCTGGAATCTTGTCGTTAGAGCTCTAACGCTCACTGCAGAAACGACTCTAAATACCAGCGTTAGAAAGATCCCATTGAAAAGATAGGCTACGCAAATGGCGTAGGGGGATCTGCGGTATGGAAAAGTCGCGGCTGTAAAGTGAGCGTTAGACCCTTTAATCACTGACTCCAAATACCAGCGGGCGGCCAAAACCAGCGTTAGGAGCCTCTAACGCTGGTTTTGACGGCTACCGCCGAACTCTAAATCTAGGCCATAGTATTTAATAAAGAAAATTAAAAAAAAAAATTTGATAAAACAAATATAGTGCTATATAATTATTTGTGGCAACAACTTTAAAAAGAGTATAAAAGTTTTTAAGCAAAAATTGCTTGTAGTTTAAAAAAAAAAAAAAAAAAGTGTATACCAGTTGCTCCAGATCGAAAAAAACACATTGCTTCAGGGCGGCCTGTGCCTTTTTTAAAATAAAGTGTTACTTGGTAGTTAGTAGTATCATAATTTAGTACTGTGGTAGTTCCGTGATGCGGTGATATTTTACCCTGTTTCAGGACCTTATGTTAACGGTACCTTGTATTCCTGATCGTACTGATCGGTGTAGCCTCTAAGTGTTGTAGTCAGTGTTTTACAGCCGTTACGATGTCCGTGATGTCATGTGATCTTTCAAATGACCAATCCTAATGCAGATCCTCCGTTTTGAAAAGTGCTGTAGTGCGTTATAATAATATTCTTCCACTCGGATATACCAAGATCTTGATAAAGGCATCGTATTGATGCTGAAATGCGTAGAAGTGATGGATGTGGAACTACTGACTACACAGCTGATTTTTACCACCCTACGGAGCGGAAAAAGCCCACAAGGTTTACAGAGAACGGGAGTTCCAGTCACCTCATTACTCGGTATATCCGAGTGGAAGAATATTATTATAACTGGCACTACAGCACTTTTCAAAACGGAGGATCTGCATTAGGATATAGAAAGATGGTCTCTTCAGCTTTCATTAAAATACAAACTTAAAGTGAATGTAATGTTTAATGAATGAGTGCCCGGTTTAAAAAAATACTATTTAAAACAGGGGCACTTTAATTCATTAAACTTTACATAGCAGCATTTTTTTTTAAATACTTACCTTTTCTTTAGCAAAGCCGGACCGGCGATCCCCTGCCCACTTGTCATGCTGTACTTAGCAAAGCAATGACGAAACCGGCTTCTTCCAATCACGCGTGGCCTCACGACCTGGACACTCTGAGGTGCGCACCATGATTGGAAGAAGCCAGTTTCGTCATTGCTGAGGTAAGTACAGAGGAGCTGCGGGTGGGGGATCGCCGGTCCGGGTTTGCTAAAGAAAAAACAAAATGTATGCTTACCAGATACATTCCTTTCTTTCCTGGCAGGGAGAGTCCACGACTTTATTCCGAATCCTTACTGTTGGGAAATACAACACCTGGCCACCAGGAGGAGGCAAAGACACCCCAGTCAAAGGTTTTAATATCCCTCCCACTTCCCCCATCCCCCCAGTCATTCAGCCGAGGGAACGAGAAAAAGTAGGCGAAACATCAGGGTATAAAGGTGCCAGAAGAAAAACAAAAAGGGAGCCGCCCAAAAAAATTCTAATGGGTGGGGTCGTGGACTCTCCCTGCCAGGAAAGAAAGGAATTTATCTGGTAAGCATAAAAAAAAAAATTCTTTCCATGAGGCAGGGAGAGTCCACGACTTCATTCCTTACTGTTGGGAAAACAATACCCAAGCTCCAGAGGACATTAAAGGAATAACGGGAGGGAATAAAGAAAAAGGCTGACACTAGTCTGAGGGCACCACAGCCTGCAAAACCTTTCCCGAAAGCTGCTTCAGCTGAAGCAAACACATCGAATTTGTAAAATTTAGAAAAAGTGTGTAAGGAGGACCAGGTAGCCGCCTTACAAATCTGATACATAGAGGTTTTGTTCTTTAAAGCCCAGGAAGAAGCAACTGCTGTATTGGAATGAGCCATAATCCTCTCAGGAATCTGCTGTCCCGCTTTCTCATAAGCCAAGCGGATGACACTCCTCAACCAGAAAGACAAGGAAGACGTAGTGGCCTTCTGCCACCTACGTCTACCCGCATAAACGACAAACAAAGATGAAGATTGTCCGAATTCCTAAGTAAGAAAGAAAGTTCTCCAGCTTGTGATTAACAGTGACGACCTTTATTATGCATAGAGGGTCAGCAACGTTTCGGGCAACAACTTAGCCCTTTCTCAAGCTTTCTCAAGGGCTAAGTTGTTGCCCGAAACGTTGCTGATTTGGACCCTGTATGCATAATAAAGGTCGTCACTGTTAATCACAAGCTGGAGAACTTTTTTTCTTATTGATGTGCTGGGCTTGGTAAGCCCTCTCCGTGTCTTGTGAGTGGTGGGTGCTGTACTCCATTTGCTTGTTATAGTGAATTTCTAAGTAGCCTGAAGGTAAAACTTCAAAGCACAAACGAGTGTGAAGAAGGATTGGGACACAAGGAAGGAACAACAATCTCTTGATTAATGTTACGATCTCCTCCTCTAGTGACGAAAGGCAAAGAATGACTGGGGGATGGGGGAAGTGGGAGGGATATTTAAGCCTTTGGCTGGGGTGTCTTTGCCTCCTCCTGGTGGCCAGGTGTTGTATTTCCCAACAGTACGGAATTAAGTTGTGGACTCTCCCTGCCTTATGGAAAGAAAGGTATTTTTTTAAAAATGCTGCAATGTAAAGTTTAATGAATTTAAGTAACCCTACTTTTAATAGTATTTTTTTTTTAAACGGGCACTCATTCATTCAACTTTACATTCACTCTGAAAGCAAAGTAAATAGTATTTTTTTTACAATGTTAAAAAAGCAACATTCAAATAAAAAAAATCAAACTTTCATGATTCAGATAGAGCATGCAATAAAAAAGTAATTTATTTCTGTTATCAGATTCTCTTGGTATCCTTTGTGGAACAGCCTATATAGATATGCCCAGGAGTGTGCATGTGTCTTGACATTTTATTTATTACACTTTGCAGTTTTAATGACACCTCATATACAAGTTCTTTAGTTGATGGATCTGACAGAAGCCTTTGTCTGTAAAAGAGCTAGTGCAAACAAACAATAGTAAAAGGACAACTACTACATTTTTATAGGAATATGTACATTTTCCTACTGGGCATGTTGTACATATATAAGTCTGTAAAAATAATCTACTGATTATTTAAAATGTGTTATTCCATGTTTTTTATTGTGCATTTGTCAATAATGCAATTCTACTGCATTTAGGTTTTTTGAGTACAGTAGTAATGTCCCAAGGAAGGACAGTTCCTTTTTCTGTAATGCAGTGGACAGAGAATACAGCACTGTTGTAAGAGTGTATTTAAAGGAACATAAAACCCAAATTTTTTCTTTCATGATTTAGATAGAACATGCAATTTTAAACAACTTTCTAATTTACTTCTTTATCTAATTTGCTTCATTCTCTCGATATACTTTGCTGAAAAGCATATCTAGATAGGCTTAGTAGCTGCTGATTGGTGGTGGCACATATATCCCTTCTGTGATTGGCTCACCCGTGTGCAATGCTTCTTCTTTAACAAAGGATATATAAGGAATGAAGCAAATTAGATAATAGAAGCGAATTGGGATGTTGTTTAAAATTGTATTCTCTATATGAATCATTAATGAAAAAAATTGGGTTTAATGTCCCTTTAACCCCTTAATGACCACAGCACTTTTCCATTTTCTGTCCGTTTGGGACCAAGGCTATTTTTACATTTCTGCGGTGTTTGTGTTTAGCTGTAATTTTCCTCATACTCATTTACTGTACCCACACATATTATATACCGTTTTTCTCGCCATTAAATGGGCTTTCTAAAGATACCATTATTTTCATCATATCTTATAATTTACTATAAAAAAAATTATAAAATATGAGGAAAAAATGGAAAAAAACGCAGTTTTTCGAAATTTGACCCCCAAAATCTGTTACACATCTACAACCACTAAAAAACACCTATGCTAAATAGTTTCTATATTTTGTCCTGAGTTTAGAAATACCCAATGTTTACATGTTCTTTGCTTTTTTTGCAAGTTATAGGGCAATAATTACAAGTAGCACTTTGCTATTTCCAAACCACTTTTTTTCAAAATTAGCGCTAGTTACATTGGGACACTGATATCTTTCAGGAATCCCTGAATATCCATTGACATGTATATATATTTTTTTAGAAGACATCCCAAAGTATTGATCTAGGCCCATTTTGGTATATTTCATGCCACCATTTCACTACAAAATGCGATCAAATAAAAAAAAATGTTCACTTTTTCACAAATGTTTTCACAAACTTTAGGTTTCTCATTGAAATTATTTACAAACAACTTGTGCAATTATGGCATACATGATTGTAAATGTTTCTCTGGGATCCCCTTTGTTCAAAAAAAGCAGACATATATGGCTTTGGCATCGCTTTTTGGTATTTAGAAGGCCGCTAAATGCCGCTGCGCACCACACGTGTATTATGCCCAGCAGTGAAGGGGTTAATTAGGGAGCATGTAGGGAGCTTGTAGTTTTAATTTTAGCTTTAGTGTAGTGTAGTAGACAACCCAAAGTATTGATCTAGGCCCATTTCGGTATATTTCATGCTACCATTTCACCGCCAAATGCGAACAAATAAAAATAAAACGTAAAATTTTCCCAATTTTAGGTTTCTCACTAAAATTATTTACAAACAGCTTGTGCAATTATGGCATAAATGGTTGTAAAAGCTTCTCTGGGATCCCCTTTGTTCAGAAATAGCAGACATATATGGCTTTGGCTTTGCTTTTTGGTAATTAGAAGGCAGCTAAATGCCGCTGCGCACCATACGTGTATAATGCCCAGCAGTGAAGGGGTTAATTAGGGAGCTTTTAGGGAGCTTGCAGGGTTAATTTTAGCTTTAGTGTAGGTATCAACCTCCCACATGACACATCACACCCCCAGATCCCTCCCAAACAGCTCTCTTCCCTCCCCCACCCCACAATTGTCCCCTGCCATCTTAAGTACTGGCAGTAAGTCTGCCAGTACTAAAATAAGAGTTTTTTTGGTTTTTTTTTTTTTAAATAATAATTATGTTCTGTAGTATCCTCCCTTAGCCCCCAACCTCCCTGATCCCCCCCCCAAACAGCTCTCTAACCCCCCTCTCTCTGCCTTATTGCGCCATATTGGGTACTGGCAGCTGTCTGCCAGTGCCCAGTTTAAAATCAAATATTTTTTTTTTAGTTTTTTTTAGAAAAATACTATTTTCTGTAGTGTAGCTGCCCTCCCTCAACCCCCAACCCCCCAACCCCTGCCAGATCGCTAACCAGTTTTTAGAAGCCCACCCTCACTCCCACCGAGTACCATCATTGTTCCATAGTGTAGGGCTCCCACCCGCCCGCGCGCATGCGCGCCCGCTCCCGTGCACGCGCGCGCACCCGCTTCAGTTCACGCGCGCGCACCCGCGCGCATGCCCGCACTCGATCCCGCCCCCCTTCCCACCGATGGCCGCCCACCCGCCTCCCTTGGTAAGCTCCCACCCACCAACGAACATGGCCATCAATGGCCGATGCAGAGAGGGCCACAGGGTGGCTCTCTCTTCATCGGTGGGCTAAAAAATGTTATAGCAGGATGCCTCAATATCGAGGCATCACTGCTATAACATGAAAGCAGTTGGAAGTGATCAGGATCGCTTCCACTGCTTTCAAAGACCAACGACGTACGGGGTACGTCCTTGGTCATTAACTGCATTTTTTTGCAGGACGTACCCCATACGTCGTTGGTCGTTAAGGGGTTAATATGTACCAATTTTGTTCTATACTGCTATTCCATCAGGTAATGAACAACAGGTGCAGCAGTCTGACTGGAAATTCAGCAAAAAAACACTTCTAGAACTGTCACTATCAAACCTATTAAAATCATGCATGTTTGGACTAAGGGCAAAGCCTGGATATGCTTTATCTGAGGAAAAAAAGTCTAGACTGATATGTATCTAAGATTTGTTCCATTCCTTAGAAATTAAGCTTGGTCTAAAACAGGGAAGGCAGGGAGCTGTTTTAGAGTTGCCTTAAAGAATTTATCAAATTTTTTTTCTTTTCTTTTTTTGTTGTTGAGCTTTTTAGAATGAACAAAACACAACATTTGTCCACATATAATAACAACAAGAGAGCGGAAATATTACATATAGGCTGGGTTAGAAAATTAGCCCCTTAGTCAGTATCTTTGTAAACAAACGGAACAATAAGTATATATACGTACATTATCTAAAGAGAGGTAAATACCATAGGAAATAGTTGGCTAGTATATATATATATATATATATATATATACATATATATATATATATATATATATATATATATATATATCACTTAAATTAGTAGCCTAGATAACATTTGATGAAAACAATTGCAATGATAAATGATTTACTTTAGACTCAAGTACATCATATAACCATCTAGATTTCTCTTTATTAAAGGGACACTCAATCAAAATTAAACTTTCATGATTCAGATAGAGCATGCCATTTTAAACAACTTTCCAATTTACTTCCATTAACAAAATGTGCACAGTATTTTTATATTTAAACTTTTTGAGTCACCAGCTCCTACTGAGCATGTGCAAGAATAAGTGTGTATGCATTTGTGAATGGCTGATGACTGTCACATGGTACGTGTATGCATTTGTGATTGGCTGATGGCTGTCACATGGTACAGGGGAGTGTAAAAAGACATAACTTTTAAAATTGTAGGAAACAAAATCTACTACTCATTTGAAGTTCAGACTAAGTGCAATTGCATTGTCTTGTTATCTTGCATTTGTTGATTATGCAAATCTACTGTGTTGACTGGTCCTTTAAAGGCATAAATGGACAAATTATTATGAATCTCATTTTATAAAAGGTTGTAACACATCCCAATCCAAACAGGGTCACTCTTGTACCCGGGGAAGGTAATATGGCACAGGGGAGGGTCTCAAATGTTAGACGGTCACTCTTGGATAACTGATTAAACATTTATACTAGCATCTGAAGCTTAATAGTGAAAATATAGGAGAAAAGGGCATAGCAACTGATAATGATGGAGTAAGTGAATAATACTATAATTCTTATAGCATGTAAGGGCATAATAGAGAAGTAATTAGATAGAGAGAGTATTGGATAGGAGGAGTGATTATATGGGTGTCCGAACAACTGTATTTCAGTTGTTGTTATATTGTTGAATAAGGCAGATCATTTTAGATAAAAGCAAGTATGGCCTAGCTTAAACTGTATCAGTGTACTATTTGGGCTAGTTACTGAGTAGAGGTGAAAAATAAATAAAAGAATAAAATAAAAGTATATGTCAGCGTAATGATGGGGGTGCGGGTCAATATGGACTCCTAGTATTATATATGCTTTATCTCATTCGTCAGATGCCTAATTAGGCGTTGGTTAAGGCACCCTGATATTATAGAAGATAGAACGGTATTAAACACATGCATATCTCTCATTGCTTAACCATACAAGGGATTTAACAGTATGCTAGTGCAGTGATTTTCAACATTTTTTTTGCCGTGGCACACTTTTTTACATTAAAAATCCTGCGGCACACCAACATCCCAAAATTTTACAAAATCACACATTGTAGCCTAATACAGCATATATTATACATCATAATGATTGTCTGTGAATGAATGTCAATATGTCATAGTTGTAAATGATGCCTGCCTGTCTGCCTGATGAGCCTGTCACATCAAAACAAGCAAAATTTAAAAAATATGTCACACTGTTCTCAGTCTGCCGCGGCACACCTGAGGATCTCTCACGGCACACTAGTGTGCCGTGGCACACTGGTTGAAAAACACTGTGCTAGTGTACATGAGGGCAGTCCAGGATGTTCAGTAACTGTGAGCTAAATAGAGTTAACTTTAGCGTACCAAAAAGGGACCAAATCTAGATATACGATAGCCATACTGTATACTGTATATTGTAACCAAATAAGCCTTCTGAAGAGATATAGGCATTTAACTCTAATAGCATATTAGAAAGAATATAACAGTTTCAGAAAGAGATTGTGACTCTGCTATATTGTTAACGTAGATTGATTGTTAGCCTTAACAATGCGATAAAGAAGATGGGGCCTTAGCGCACATTGAACATACCAGATCTCTAGAATGTATTAATTATCTATATAGTTGCTAATATTGCATAGAACAAGCTACAGATTGAGGATAAACTGTTAATCCACACCAGGCGGGGGAATAAATATTAATGAGACAACAAAAAGAGTATATTAAACACTGTTAATGTACATGACTTGTCTTTGGCCTCTTAAGTGAGCAGAGATGTTCCCTCAGTCAGTGGCGTAAGTGTGTCCATTATAGTGCAGGCCTGTTTTTTGCTGCGATTGAGTCTTAGCTGTTGTATCCTGGCGTGTATCAGAGTCCCTCCAGATCTGTATTGGAGTCTTCCTGCTCAATAAGGTAAGTGAGCATTTCAATGCGTCCGGGGGCCGCCATTTTCTCAACCTCATCAAGATATCTCCCCCAGGTGAGTGAGAGTTATGAACAAGCTTAAAGACCCAGCCGTGTGAGTCGGCCGCACCTTCGCAGCCGAGGGCGGTATGTGAGAAGATGGGTATTGACTTCACGCTGGGAGTCACTGTAGCAATGGAGGTAGGAAGATTAATCCAGGTATGTACCTCTGTAAAGGCGATGTCGGTTTTTCACCTTGAATAGGCCCAGGTCATGTGTGAGGTCTCCAGATGCAAAGCTGGGATCTGTTTTGTGACTGGTAGGTCTGCGAGTGGCGTAGTTGCGTCAGCCTTCTGGTGGGTTAAATTTTCGGCTTCTTCCTCTGTGTGGCAATTTTTAACGATACAAAATGGGGGAGGGGTGCGCTCAAAAACAGAGCTGTGAGTGGGATTATGTCTATTGCCTAATAACTATTATCAAAAATACGTGGTTTTATGGCAACCTAATTTTCAATATGACACACATATGTATATGATGTGGTGCGGTACAAGTTGTGATACAATATACTACAAGATGGCGATGCTTAAAGGTGCAAAATACATATAGTAGAAGCTAGTGTGTATATAATGAGGTCCGTTACAAATAGTGATACAATATGTTACAAGATAACGATGCTTCAAGGTGCAGAATACAAATGGCAAATGCAAACAACACTAAATAGTGTTTAGAGAAAGGATTGTGTACATATAAAAACAAAAACAATATTCAATTATATATTGTATATATTTACTCTGTTTAAAGATGCAAACAAATAAAACCATATCAAAACAAATAAAATCAACAAATTATATGGTGCACTGTGTCAGTGGAAATAACTTGTCGGCATAGACAAAAATGTTGATATTAGCTGATATGATATTAAACACTCTTGTTCATACTATGTCCTTGAAGGAATATGATGATTATAGTTCAGTATGATGTATAAAAGTTAAAAGTTGTGGCCACAACTATTTGTAAGGAATCCAAAGAGCTCTGAAGAGCTATTTCCTGTTTGGGTTTCTTATGTTGTTAGTAATGTCCCGTTATTAAAATAGAGTATACGGAATTCTTAAGATGCTCACCCCTACCGGACTACCGATATCCCTTACCTCCTCTTCTAGTATCGTGGGTTATGGGAAGGTTTGTAATAGACCCGGGATATGTCTCAGTTCGGCGTGTTGCCGTGTAGCTATAGTAGTTGTGAGCGTCTCACCTTCAAATTTCCCGGTCAGTCCTTCCTACCCTGACGTCTACACAGAGTAGTCACGTGGTCCTCGGAGGTCCAATCGGATAGCCGGGTCTTTAGGGGGAGTGGTGCGATAGGGATTCTATCAGGTTTTCTTTCTGGAGCCAAATTCGGTCACACTGGATTGTCAAAATCTACGCGTTTCAGCGCTGGATATGCGCCTTTATCAAGATTTCCTATTCATGTGTGTTTTCTGTGGCTCTATTTCTAGTATTCTGGGCTTTAGAAGACTCCTCCCAAGATATCATATATCAAGCGATTTTATCGCTTCTTTGTCTATGCCTATATTGTTATTAAGATCAATAATATTTAAAAACTGATAATATTAAAGTATCATGGAAGAAAGAACAAAGAGCGCATCCGGATTCAAGTGAGTTTATTCAACAACAGTAATACTGACACACAAATAGGATAGCACTTACAAGATTCCAGATAAAATAGGCATATAGATAATTCGATGCTGACCGGACCACTCTCCACAAGCCCTCCAAGTGGTAGCTGGACCCCCACAGCAAACGACTTAATACAGGTAAATTCACAGTTTCACCTATACGGTGTATATATTAACCTCAACGCGTTTCCCCCGTTTAACGAACGGGCTTTTTCAAGAGGACAGGTGAGTTTAACCTGTGTTGTTAATCTATATAAAGTTTAAATTAGCCAATCAGTATTTTCCTCATGTTAAAGGATAGCACACCCCTTCCTGTGTGACATCCAGATTTAACCATTTGGCTTCTGATCAATACATTGAAAAATACATAAAATTGCAAGATAAAAATTCCTTAAAAACATACACATAAAATAATTATTAATTCATCATATTAAAAAGTTGATGTATATAAAAAAACTTAAAATCATGTGAACAATGTTAAAAATAATTAACTATAACCAGATATCCATTAATCTATGCATGGAATAAAATAATGAGCCATATTTATATAAAACCAAGCATTAGATTATTTACTAAAAACTCTTATTTGTATATGACTGAGTACAGATTTTTAATTTAAGTATACTAGCATCCTACTTAATACAATTGCACAGAGATATTAAATGTACACCAAGTATTGTTCTCACATATGTGCTGCCACATCTATATCAATGTTCATCCCCAATGGGGTTAAACATTTCATTTTATAGATCCAAAAGGTTTCTAATTTACGTAACTTGAGCATGTAAATAATATCAAAGAAAAATACCCCAAACACAGTGTGCCTAGACATTTTATGGATGCACACAATTGTGACCCTAGTAGTTTACGTGTACAGGTCATAGATTGGGTACCCCCCAATGAGGGAAACAGACTCCTCAAGTTACGTAAATTAGAAACCTTTTGGATCTATAAAATGAAATGTTTAACCCCATTGGGGATGAACATTGATATAGATGTGGCAGCACATATGTGAGAACAATACTTGGTGTACATTTAATATCTCTGTGCAATTGTATTAAGTAGGATGCTAGTATACTTAAATTAAAAATCTGTACTCAGTCATATACAAATAAGAGTTTTTAGTAAATAATCTAATGCTTGGTTTTATATAAATATGGCTCATTATTTTATTCCATGCATAGATTAATGGATATCTGGTTATAGTTAATTATTTTTAACATTGTTCACATGATTTTAAGTTTTTTTATATACATCAACTTTTTAATATGATGAATTAATAATTATTTTATGTGTATGTTTTTAAGGAATTTTTATCTTGCAATTTTATGTATTTTTCAATGTATTGATCAGAAGCCAAATGGTTAAATCTGGATGTCACACAGGAAGGGGTGTGCTATCCTTTAACATGAGGAAAATACTGATTGGCTAATTTAAACTTTATATAGATTAACAACACAGGTTAAACTCACCTGTCCTCTTGAAAAAGCCCGTTCGTTAAACGGGGGAAACGCGTTGAGGTTAATATATACACCGTATAGGTGAAACTGTGAATTTACCTGTATTAAGTCGTTTGCTGTGGGGGTCCAGCTACCACTTGGAGGGCTTGTGGAGAGTGGTCCGGTCAGCATCGAATTATCTATATGCCTATTTTATCTGGAATCTTGTAAGTGCTATCCTATTTGTGTGTCAGTATTACTGTTGTTGAATAAACTCACTTGAATCCGGATGCGCTCTTTGTTCTTTCTTCCATGATACTGTCGTTTCTGGTGGAGTGCCTAAGATCTCCACATCTATAGAGCTGCATAGGATTGTGCTGCACATAGCAAGACTGTGACGTCATCATTAGGCGCAATAGAGGAACACGCCAGGCGAGGACGCCGACAACAGAATAGAGCTTCACGGAGCCTACAGCCGGAAAAACTTGGCTGCTTTTTTGTAAATTCACAGTTACAGCTATTGGATTGGGTCGGATACACACCCCAGAGACTAGTGACTGTGAAACGGAGGTATTTGAGTGGTAATACAGCACTTGTATCTCGTTCTATTGTGACTGTACTGTTAGCAGTAATTTTGATACATATGAACTGTGGATAACTATATTTCAACTGGGGATAACATATCAATAGCGCGGAGTGTTTTCTTTTGTTTTTTCTGATAATATTAAAATGACACATTAATATATATTGGAAAACAGTGACATTATTGCACTAAAACAGTATTTGAACTAAGTGCTTGGTCTACAACCAAAATACGGAATTAAATGTATTTACTGTCACATAAATTGAAATATATTAAACAAAGTGAAACAGAGTTAAACAAAGTTAAAAGGTATTGGTTAGGATTTATGCCAATAATTATGGAATGACACAATGAGTTCATATTTATATGGATAGCAATAATTGAGGATCTTGAATAGTATATTATTCGATGGATTGTCATCTATCGAGCTAAAGATATATCTATATTTATTATACATCTGATGCAAAAATGGTATATAAATAAAGAAAGATATTTCTATTGGGAGATGAGTGTAACTATTTCGTATCAGTTGGATATCTGGTTTGACTTTATATAAAGGGGTTCAAATTAAGTTCTGCATTGAGACCATTAGGTGTCAATGTGTTAAATTTGAATATTAGTTCTGCTTCTTTTAATAGTAAAATATTTTCTATGTCACCTCCTCTATTATTAAAGACTTTTTTGATACCCCAATATTTAAAACCTATTGGTTTCTTATGATGTATTTCTGTAAAGTGTTTTGATAGTAAATGCTTACAGTTACCACATCTAATATTTGAGAGATGTTCCCTTATTCTGTCATGTAGGGGTCTACTAGTTTGTCCTAAATACTGTAATTTGCATTGGCACTGTATTAGATAGATTACATTAATATCTGAACATCTGATTGTCTCTCTTATCAGATGTTTATAATTATTGTTGGATGATGTCACTTCTTTGTCTTTTTTACCAAATTTACAAGCTTTACAGCTATTACAAGGATAGAAGCCATGAAGATTATTTCCTAGTAAATCTTGTTGTCTTGATTTAGTATTTTTATTAAACTGGCTGGGTGCTAGTATGCTCTTTAAATTTTTTGTTTTTCTATATATTATAGTAGGGCGTTGGTCTATAATGTCTGACAGGATTGGATCTTTTTTGATTATATGCCAGTGCTTGTCTAGGATCTTTTTTATGATTTTATGATCTTCATTGTATTCTGTTATGAATGATATTTTATTATTTGTGTTTTTATTAGCATCCTTCTTCTTATATTTTAATAGTTCTGTTCTATCCTTTCTTATCGCTTGTGCTTTTGCTTCTTTGATTATATTATCTCCATATCCTTTGTCCTGGAATTTCTTTTCTAATGTATTAGCTTGTGTGATGAAAGTTTTATCCTCTGAGCAGAAGAAAAACGATCCTAGACAAGCACTGGCATATAATCAAAAAAGATCCAATCCTGTCAGACATTATAGACCAACGCCCTACTATAATATATAGAAAAACAAAAAATTTAAAGAGCATACTAGCACCCAGCCAGTTTAATAAAAATACTAAATCAAGACAACAAGATTTACTAGGAAATAATCTTCATGGCTTCTATCCTTGTAATAGCTGTAAAGCTTGTAAATTTGGTAAAAAAGACAAAGAAGTGACATCATCCAACAATAATTATAAACATCTGATAAGAGAGACAATCAGATGTTCAGATATTAATGTAATCTATCTAATACAGTGCCAATGCAAATTACAGTATTTAGGACAAACTAGTAGACCCCTACATGACAGAATAAGGGAACATCTCTCAAATATTAGATGTGGTAACTGTAAGCATTTACTATCAAAACACTTTACAGAAATACATCATAAGAAACCAATAGGTTTTAAATATTGGGGTATCAAAAAAGTCTTTAATAATAGAGGAGGTGACATAGAAAATATTTTACTATTAAAAGAAGCAGAACTAATATTCAAATTTAACACATTGACACCTAATGGTCTCAATGCAGAACTTAATTTGAACCCCTTTATATAAAGTCAAACCAGATATCCAACTGATACGAAATAGTTACACTCATCTCCCAATAGAAATATCTTTCTTTATTTATATACCATTTTTGCATCAGATGTATAATAAATATAGATATATCTTTAGCTCGATAGATGACAATCCATCGAATAATATACTATTCAAGATCCTCAATTATTGCTATCCATATAAATATGAACTCATTGTGTCATTCCATAATTATTGGCATAAATCCTAACCAATACCTTTTAACTTTGTTTAACTCTGTTTCACTTTGTTTAATATATTTCAATTTATGTGACAGTAAATACATTTAATTCCGTATTTTGGTTGTAGACCAAGCACTTAGTTCAAATACTGTTTTAGTGCAATAATGTCACTGTTTTCCAATATATATTAATGTGTCATTTTAATATTATCAGTTTTTAAATATTATTGATCTTAATAACAATATAGGCATAGACAAAGAAGCGCTAAAATCGCTTGATATATGATATCTTGGGAGGAGTCTTCTAACGCCCAGAATACTAGAAATAGAGCCACAGAAAACACACATGAATAGGAAATCTTGATAAAGGCGCATATCCAGCGCTGAAACGCGTAGATTTTGACAATCCAGTGTGACCGAATTTGGCTCCAGAAAGAAAACCTGATAGAATCCCTATCGCACCACTCCCCCTAAAGACCCGGCTATCCGATTGGACCTCCGAGGACCACGTGACTACTCTGTGTAGACGTCAGGGTAGGAAGGACTGACCGGGAAATTTGAAGGTGAGATGCTCACAACTACTATAGCTACACGGCAACACGCCGAACTGAGACATATCCCGGGTCTATTACAAACCTTCCCATAACCCACGATACTAGAAGAGGAGGTAAGGGATATCGGTAGTCCGGTAGGGGTGAGCATCTTAAGAATTCCGTATACTCTATTTTAATAACGGGACATTACTAACAACATAAGAAACCCAAACAGGAAATAGCTCTTCAGAGCTCTTTGGATTCCTTACAAATAGTTGTGGCCACAACTTTTAACTTTTATACATCATACTGAACTATAATCATCATATTCCTTCAAGGACATAGTATGAACAAGAGTGTTTAATATCATATCAGCTAATATCAACATTTTTGTCTATGCCGACAAGTTATTTCCACTGACACAGTGCACCATATAATTTGTTGATTTTATTTGTTTTTATATGGTTTTATTTGTTTGCATCTTTAAACAGAGTAAATATATACAATATATAATTGAATATTGTTTTTGTTTTTATATGTACACAATCCTTTCTCTAAACACTATTTAGTGTTGTTTGCATTTGCCATTTGTATTCTGCACCTTGAAGCATCGTTATCTTGTAACATATTGTATCACTATTTGTAACGGACCTCATTATATACACACTAGCTTCTACTATATGTATTTTGCACCTTTAAGCATCGCCATCTTGTAGTATATTGTATCACAACTTGTACCGCACCACATCATATACATATGTGTGTCATATTGAAAATTAGGTTGCCATAAAACCACGTATTTTTGATAATAGTTATTAGGCAATAGACATAATCCCACTCACAGCTCTGTTTTTGAGCGCACCCCTCCCCCATTTTGTTTTGTTTTAGACTTTAACTTTCTGATACTGGGAGCATATCAGAATTAGGGGTCGCATAGTTGAGTTCTGCACATATATACCACACACCTCACAAGTAATTTTTAACGATAGCTATGAGATCATTTAATCCCCTCTCTGCCTTATGTTCAAGTTCTGCTAGTAGAGTATAGAGAGTTGCATAGTATTCCTCCATCGTTAATAATGTGTTCCTGTTTTACCCGAGGAACCCGGGGGGGGGGGGGGGGGGTAGATGGTTTAGGAAGGCCGCCTTCTGGTAGCACAAATAGTCTGTTTTTTAGGGTTCCAGACTATGTAAACTAATAAAATTGGTTTAGATTGATACATTGACAATTTGCAAGGTAGATATACTTATTATTCAATGTTGATGACTGTCTGGAGTGTAGATAATCAACTTATAACCAATATTTTGTTAGGAGCCTCTAGATCTGCGACCGATCATCACCGCTGCTCAGACATGCCCCCCAGATCAATCCATTCTTTTAACAGGCCACCTCCGAAGAACTTAAAGGGACAGTCAAGTAAAAAAAAAAAAAAAATTTCACGATTTAAATAGGGCATGTAATTTTAAACAACTTTCTAATTTACTTTTATTACCAATTTTGCTTTGATCTCTTGGTATTCTTAGTTGAAAGCTAAACCTAGGAGGTTCATATGCTAATTTCTTAGACCTTGAAGGCCGCCTCTAATCTGAAAGCATTTTGACAGTTTATCACCACTAGAGGGCGTTAGTTCATGTGTTTCATATAGATAACATTGATCTCAGGCACGTGAAGCTCCTAGGAGTGAGCACTGGCTAAAAATGCAAGTCTGCCAAAAGAACTGAAATAAGGGGGCAGTTTGCAGAGGCATAGATACAAAGGTAATTACAGAGGTAAAACGTGTATTATTATAACTGTGTTGGTTATGCAAAACTGGGGAATGGGTAATAAAGGGATTATCTACCTTTTTAAACAACACAAATTCTGGTGTTGACTGTCCCTTTAAAACTTCCCTCAGAAAAACATAAATGTCTTCCAGTTTGCCATTAAAGTCAACATCTGCCACTGTTTTAGGGAGAGGGTCCCGAGTTTCTGATAATCCACACTCAGAAGAGGAATTGTTGGATTCAAATATACCCCTTTGTGTCAGGGGGAATTGAAGAGGGTTGTCTCTGAGAAATTACAGATGCTAAAAGTCTAAAAAACAGAATTTATGCTTACCTGATAAATTTATTTCTCTTGTGATGCATCGAGTCCACGGATTCATCCATACTTATGGGATATTCTCCTTCCTTACAGGAAGTGGCAAAGAGAGCACCCACAGCAGAGCTGTCTATATAGCTCCTCCCTTAGCTCCACCCCCCAGTCATTCGACCGAAGGCTAGGAAGAAAAAGGAGAAACTATAGGGTGCAGAGGTGACTGAAGTTTTTTAAATAAAAATATACTACCTGTCTTAAATAAACAGGGCGGGCCATGGACTCGATACATCACAAGAGAAATAAATTTATCAGGTAAGCATAAATTCTGTTTTCTCTTGTAAGATGTATCGAGTCCACGGATTTATCCATAATTGTGGGATACCAATACCAAAGCTTTAGGACACGGATGAAGGGAGGGACAAGACAGGTACCTTAAACGGAAGGCACCACTGCTTGTAGAACCTTTCTCCCAAAAATAGCCTCAGAAGAAGCAAAAGTATCGAATTTGTAAAATTTGGAAAAAGTATGAAGCGAAGATCAAGTCACCGTTTTAAAAAGCCCACGTGGAAGCCACTGCCTCTAGTAGAATGAGCGGTAATTCATTTTTAAAAGCCCACGTGGAAGCCACTGCCTCTAGTAGAATGAGCGGTAATTCTTTCAGGAGGCTGCTGGCCAGCAGTCTCATAAGCCAAACAGATGATGCTTTTCAGCCAAAAAGAAAGAGAGGTAGCCGTAGCCTTTTGACCTCTCCGCTTACCAGAGTAAACAACAACAAACAATGAAGATGTTTGACGGAAATCTTTAGTTGCTTGTAAGTAGAACTTTAAAGCACGAACCACATCAAGATTGTGCAACAGACGCTCCTTCTTTGATGAAGGATTAGGACACAGTGAAGGAACAACAATTTCCCGATTGATATTCCTATTAGAAACAACCTTAGGAAGGAATCCAGGTTTGGTACGCAAAACCACCTTATCTGCATGGAAAACAAGGTAAGGTGAGTCACACTGTAAAGCAGATAACTCAGAAACTCTTCGAGCCGAAGAGATAGCTACTAAAAACAAAACTTTCCAAGATAGAAGCTTAATATCTATGGAATGCATAGGTTCAAACGGAACCCCTTGAAGAACTTTAAGAACTAAGTTTAGGCTCCAAGGCGGAGCAACAGGTTTAAATACAGGCTTGATCCTGATTAAGGCCTGACTAAACGCTTGGGACATCTGCCAGACGTTTGTGTAAAAGAATAAACAAGGCAGATATCTGTCCTTTTAAGGAACTAGCTGATAATCCCTTCTCCAATCCTTCTTGGAGAAAAGACAATATTCTAGGAATCCTAATCTTACTCCATGAGTAACCCTTGGATTCACACCAATAAAGATATTTGCGCCAAATCTTATGATAGATTTTCCTGGTGACAGGCTTTCTGACCGACTCGGAGAAACCACGTTTTGATAGAATCAGGCGTTCAAACTCCAAGTAGTCAGACGCAGAGAAATTAGATGACCACACCCATTTGTTGGAGTTTTCCCGCCTACAAGCTCTCTCAGCTACACACACACTGTAGTTGAAAAAGGAAAAAAAAAATTTGGTTTCGGCTTTTGGCCAGGGGCATCCTGAATTTTCATTATCGGTTTCGGTCCAGAATTTTAATTTTGGTGCATCCCTAGTAGAGGCACTCGACAGGGATGTCCTCTCTCACCCTTACTATTTAACATTATAATAGAACCCCTAGCTATTATTCTAAGGACAAATATACAGGGAATTAGGCTGGGTAACTATGAATGCAAAGTTTCTCTCTACACAGATGATTTGTTATTATTTGTTCGCAATCTTGAGGAAAACATTCCGTTAATAGTTAATATAATATCTGCATTTAGCTAATTTTCGGGTTACAAGATTAATGTATCTAAACCTGAAATTATGATAATTGGGGACTGTGAAGATTTAAAGGAAGGAAATTACTTTAAGACTGCTCGAGAGGGTATAAGATACCTAGCAATCTTGATTACAACCCAAGAAGAGGCATGGTACAGTCTAAATTATACACCATTATTTAAGAAAATAAAAGAAGACCTAAAAACCTGGACTAAATTACCCATATCAATTACTGGTAGAGTTAATCTTTCCAAGATGATAATTTTTCCAAAGATATTATATCTCATGCAAAAACATAATTTATGCTTACCTGATAAATTCCTTTCTTCTGTAGTGTGATCAGTCCACGGGTCATCATTACTTCTGGGATATTACTCCTCCCCAACAGGAAGTGCAAGAGGATTCACCCAGCAGAGCTGCACATAGCTCCTCCCCTCTACGTCACCCCCAGTCATTCGACCAAGGACCAACGAGAAAGGAAAAGCCAAGGGTGAAGTGGTGACTGGAGTATAAATTAAAAAATATTTACCTGCCTTAAAAACAGGGCGGGCCGTGGACTGATCACACTACAGAAGAAAGGAATTTATCAGGTAAGCATAAATTATGTTTTCTTCTGTTAAGTGTGATCAGTCCACGGGTCATCATTACTTCTGGGATACCAATACCAAAGCAAAAGTACACGGATGACGGGAGGGATAGGCAGGCTCTTTATACTGAAGGAACCACTGCCTGAAGAACCTTTCTCCCAAAAATAGCCTCCGATGAAGCAAAAGTGTCAAATTTGTAAAATTTGGAAAAAGTATGAAGCGAAGACCAAGTTGCAGCCTTGCAAATCTGCTCAACAGAGGCCTCATTCTTGAAGGCCCAAGTGGAAGCCACAGCTCTAGTAGAATGAGCTGTAATTCTTTCAGGAGGCTGCTGTCCAGCAGACTCATAAGCTAAACGAATTATGCTACGAAGCCAAAAAGAAAGAGAGGTAGCAGAAGCTTTTTGACCTCTCCTCTGCCCAGAGTAAACGACAAACAGAGAAGACGTTTGTCGAAATTCCTTAGTTGCCTGTAAGTAAAATTTTAGAGCACGGACTACATCCAGGTTGTGCAGTAGACGTTCCTTCTTCGAAGAAGGATTTGGGCACAAAGAAGGAACAACAATCTCTTGATTGATATTCCTGTTAGTAACTACTTTAGGTAAGAACCCAGGTTTAGTACGCAGAACTACCTTATCCGAATGAAAAATCAAATAAGGAGAATCACAATGTAAGGCTGATAATTCAGAGACTCTTCGAGCCGAGGAAATAGCCATTAAAAATAGAACTTTCCAAGATAACAACTTTATATCAATGGAATGAAGGGGTTCAAACGGAACGCCCTGTAAAACATTAAGAACCAGGTTTAAACTCCATGGTGGAGCAACAGTTTTAAACACAGGCTTAATCCTGGCCAAAGCCTGACAAAAAGCCTGGACGTCAGGAACTTCTGACAGACGTTTGTGTAACAGAATGGACAGAGCTGAGATCTGTCCCTTTAATGAACTAGCAGATAAACCCTTTTCTAAACCTTCTTGTAGAAAAGACAATATCCTAGGAATCCTAACCTTACTCCAAGAGTAACCTTTGGATTCACACCAATATAGGTATTTACGCCATATCTTATGGTAAATCTTTCTGGTAACAGGTTTCCTAGCCTGTATTAAGGTATCAATAACTGACTCAGAAAACCCACGTCTTGATAAAATCAAGCGTTCAATTTCCAAGCAGTCAGCTTCAGAGAAGTTAGATTTTGATGTTTGAAGGGACCCTGTATCAGAAGGTCCTGTTTCGGAGGTAGAGACCAAGGTGGACAGGATGACATGTCCACCAGGTCTGCATACCAAGTCCTGCGTGGCCACGCAGGCGCTATTAGAATCACTGATGCTCTCTCTTGTTTGATTCTGGCAATCAATCGAGGAAGCATCGGGAAGGGTGGAAACACGTAAGCCATCCTGAAGTCCCAAGGTGCTGTCAGGGCATCTATCAGGACTGCTCCTGGATCCCTGGATCTGGACCCGTAACGAGGAAGCTTGGCGTTCTGTCGAGACGCCATGAGATCTATCTCTGGTTTGCCCCAACGTCGAAGTATTTGGGCAAAGACCTCCGGATGGAGTTCCCACTCCCCCGGATGAAAAGTCTGACGACTTAAGAAATCCGCCTCCCAGTTCTCCACTCCCGGGATGTGGATTGCTGACAGGTGGCAAGAGTGAGACTCTGCCCAGCGAATTATCTTTGATACTTCCATCATAGCTAGGGAGCTTCTTGTCCCTCCCTGATGGTTGATGTAAGCTACAGTCGTGATGTTGTCCGACTGAAACCTGATGAACCCCCGAGTTGTCAACTGGGGCCAAGCCAGGAGGGCATTGAGAACTGCTCTCAATTCCAGAATGTTTATTGGCAGGAGACTCTCCTCCTGACTCCATTGTCCCTGAGCCTTCAGAGAATTCCAGACGGCACCCCAACCTAGAAGGCTGGCGTCTGTTGTTACAATTGTCCAGTCTGGTCTGCTGAATGGCATCCCCCTGGACAGATGTGGCCGAGAAAGCCACCATAGAAGAGAATTTCTGGTCTCTTGATCCAGATTCAGAGAAGGGGATAAGTCTGAGTAATCCCCATTCCACTGACTTAGCATGCACAGTTGCAGTGGTCTGAGGTGTAAGCGTGCAAAGGGTACTATGTCCATTGCCGCTACCATTAAGCCGATTACCTCCATGCATTGAGCCACTGACGGGTGTTGAATGGAATGAAGGGTGCGGCAAGCACTTTGAAGTCTTGTTAGCCTGTCCTCTGTCAGGTAAATCTTCACTTCTACAGAATCTATAAGAGTCCCCAGGAAGGGAACTCTTGTGAGTGGAACGAGTGAACTTTTCTTTTCGTTCACCTTCCATCCATGTGACCTTAGAAATGCCAGTACTAACTCTGTATGAGACTTGGCAGTTTGAAAGCTTGAAGCTTGTATCAGAATGTCGTCTAGGTATGGAGCTACCGAGATTCCCCGCGGTCTTAGTACCGCCAGAAGAGCACCCAGAACCTTTGTGAAGATTCTTGGAGCTGTAGCCAATCCGAATGGAAGAGCCACAAACTGGTAATGCCTGTCTAGGAAGGCAAACCTTAGGTACCGGTAATGATCTTTGTGAATCGGTATGTGAAGGTAAGCATCTTTTAAATCTACAGTGGTCATGTACTGACCCTCTTGGATCATAGGTAAAATTGTCCGAATAGTCTCCATCTTGAACGATGGAACTCTTAGGAATTTGTTTAGGATCTTTAAGTCCAGGATTGGTCTGAAAGTTCCCTCTTTTTTGGGAACCACAAACAGATTTGAGTAAAACCCCTGTCCCTGTTCCGATCGTGGAACTGGATGGATTACTCCCATTAACAAGAGCTCTTGTACGCAGCGTAGAAACGCCTCTTTCTTTGTCTGGATTGTTGACAACCTTGACAGATGAAATCTCTCTCTTGGAGGAGAGTATTTGAAGTCCAGAAGGTATCCCTGAGATATTATCTCTAGCGCCCAGGGATCCTGGACATCTCTTGCCCAAGCCTGGGTGAAGAGAGAAAGTCTGCCCCCCACTAGATCCGATCCCGGATCGGGGGCCCTCAATTCATGCTGTTTTAGGGGCAGCAGAAGGTTTCCTGGTCTGCTTGCCCTTGTTCCAGGACTGGTTAGGTTTCCAGCCTTGTCTGTAGCGAGCAACAGCTCCTTCCTGTTTTGGTGCAGAGGAAGTTGATGCTGCTCCTGCTTTGAAATTACGAAAGGAACGAAAATTAGACTGTCTAGCCTTAGCTTTGGCTTTGTCCTGAGGCAGGGCATGGCCTTTACCTCCTGTAATGTCAGCGATAATCTCTTTCAACCCGGGCCCGAATAAGGTCTGCCCTTTGAAAGGTATATTAAGCAATTTAGACTTAGAAGTAACATCAGCTGACCAGGATTTTAGCCACAGCGCCCTGCGTGCCTGAATGGCGAATCCTGAATTCTTCGCCGTAAGTTTAGTAAGATGTACTACGGCCTCCAAAATGAATGAATTAGCTAGTTTAAGGACTCTAAGCCTGTCCGTAATGTCGTCCAGAGTAGCTGAACTAATGTTCTCTTCCAGAGACTCAATCCAGAATGCCGCTGCAGCCGTGATCGGCGCAATGCATGCAAGGGGTTGCAATATAAAACCTTGTTGAACAAACATTTTCTTAAGGTAACCCTCTAATTTTTTATCCATTGGATCTGAAAAAGCACAGCTATCCTCCACCGGGATAGTGGTACGCTTAGCTAAAGTAGAAACTGCTCCCTCCACCTTAGGGACCGTTTGCCATAAGTCCCGTGTGGTGGCGTCTATTGGAAACATTTTTCTAAATATCGGAGGGGGTGAGAACGGCACACCGGGTCTATCCCACTCCTTAGTAACAATTTCAGTAAGTCTCTTAGGTATAGGAAAAACCTCAGTACTCGCCGGTACCGCAAAATATTTATCCAACCTACACATTTTCTCTGGTATTGCAACTGTGTTACAATCATTCAGAGCCGCTAACACCTCCCCTAGTAATACACGGAGGTTTTCCAGTTTAAATTTAAAATTTGAGATATCTGAATCCAGTCTGTTTGGATCAGAACCGTCACCCACAGAATGAAGTTCTCCGTCCTCATGTTCTGCCACCTGTGACGCAGTGTCTGACATGGCCCTAATATTATCAGCGCACTCTGTTCTCACCCCAGAGTGATCACGCTTACCTCTTAGTTCTGGTAATTTAGCCAAAACCTCAGTCATAACAGTAGCCATATCCTGTAATGTGATTTGTAATGGCCGTTCAGATGTACTCGGCGCTACAATATCACGCACCTCCCTCTGAGCGGGAGATGCAGGTACTGACACGTGAGGCGAGTTAGTCGGCATAACTCTCCCCTCGTTGTTTGGTGAAATTTGTTCAATTTGTACAGATTGACTTTTATTTAAAGTAGCATCAATACAGTTAGTACATAAATTTCTATTGGGCTCCACTTTGGCATTGCAACAAATGACACAGGTATCATCCTCTGAATCAGACATGTTTAACACACTAGCAAATAAACTTGCAACTTGGAAATACAATTCAATTAGAATAATATTAAAACGTACTGTGCCTTTAAGAAGCACAGAAGATCTATGACAGTTGAAAATTAATAAATTGAAACAGTTATAGCCTCAATCCTTGTAAACAACACAACTTTAGCAAAGGTTTAATCCCATTAGCAAAGATAACAAATTCTGAAAGCAGGAAACAAATTACAGAATAAACGTTTTTTATCTCAGTCAAACTATAATTCTCACAGCTCTGCTGAGAGAAATTACCTCCCTCAAAATAAGTTTTGAAGACCCCTGAGCTCTGTAGAGATGAACCGGATCATGCAGGGAATACAATGAGTTTCTGACTGAAATATTTGATGCGTAGTAAAAGCGCCAAAAAACGGCCCCTCCCCCTCACACACAGCAGTGAGGGAGAACAGAAACTGTCAGAAAACAGATTAAGCAACTGCCAAGTGGAAAAATAGTGCCCAAACATTTATTCACTCAGTACCTCAGTAAATGAAAACGATTTTACATTCCAGCAAAAACGTTAAACATAATCTTTAGTTATTAAACAGCTTTATGTATTTCTTACAGTGTAATTCTAGTGAAGTACCATTCCCCAGAATACTGAAGTGTAAAGTATACATACATGACATTATATCGGTATGGCAGGATTTTCTCATCAATTCCATTGTCAGAAAATAAAAACTGCTACATACCTCTATGCAGATTCATCTGCCCGCTGTCCCCTGATCTGAAGTTTACCTCTCCTCAGATGGCCGAGAAACAGCAATATGATCTTAACTACTCCGGCTAAAATCATAACAAAAACTCTGGTAGATTCTTCTTCAAACTCTGCCAGAGAGATAATAACACACTCCGGTGCTATTTTAAAATAACAAACTCTTGATTGAAGAAATAAAACTAAGTATAATCACCATAGTCCTCTCACACATCCTATCTAGTCGTTGGGTGCAAGAGAATGACTGGGGGTGACGTAGAGGGGAGGAGCTATGTGCAGCTCTGCTGGGTGAATCCTCTTGCACTTCCTGTTGGGGAGGAGTAATATCCCAGAAGTAATGATGACCCGTGGACTGATCACACTTAACAGAAGAAATATCCCTATCCCAGTATTAAAGAAAGATATAAGAGCTCAACCATCGGCCATTAGGCAATTTATATGGAATAACAAAAAATCTAGAATATCCTTGAATAAATTATATCTACAAAGAGAAACAGGGGGTTTGGCTCTTCCAAATTTGGAACATTATAACTGGGTAATCCTAAGTAGAATAGTGGTTGAATGGGTATCAGGTGTCGCATATTATACGGTACCAGAAATAGAAACAAATGTTTTTCTTCCTCATAATATATTGAATATTATTACATAGACCGTGGCAGAAGCTTCCGGCGAATATTAAAAGTATAAAAACTATGGGTAATCCTATAGCGGCATGGCATACATTTTGTAAAAATTTAGGGGTAGTACCTGGCATGTCCAAATTTCTGACAATACAGAAAAATGAAGCATTTCCAGAGGGATTCAACTCATCTCTTTTTCAAAATTGGAATAGAAAAGGGTTGAAATTTATATATCAAATTTTGGATACTGAAAGGAAAACTGTTAAGACATTTGAAACATTGAAAAATGACTTTCAATATATAATAAAGATTTTTACGCCTTCTTACAGGTAAGGCATTATGCAAACAAACTTATTAGGGAAAACGGCTGGGAATGGGGCTTGGAAAAGATTGAACCATGGCTAAAGATAGTCACGCAGGGAATATATCCCATTTCGCCATGGTATAAATTAACGCTAGCCCATGAAGGTCAAAATAATTTGGAAAGCCTAATTATTAAATGGAGAACCCACCTCTCATGATTAGAAAGGCCTATTGAATGGATAAGGGACTCAATTTCACGAGTAGCTAAAATAACAATATCTGAAACGTGGAGAGAGGCACATCTGCAACTTCTATATAAAGTTTATTATACGCCCAAGAAAGGTGCGGAATGGGGCAATAGACAGTTCAGTAAATGCCCGAAATGTAGTAAATATGCAGCTGATCTAATACAAATGATTTGGGAATGCCCCATAATTAGATAATTGTGGTTAAAAAGTGAATACTGGCTACACAAAATCTTAAATAGACCTGGTAATATTGAGTTAGAACAAGTGTTATTTCTATCAAGTTTAGGGATGTGGGGAGAGACTGGAAATTAATTAACATGTCAGTATTAGCTGCTAGGTGTATAATTTTTAAAAAACGGGAAGAACAGTAAAACACTTAATTTTGGAGAATGGAAGAACTTCTTAATAAAACAAGCAATTATTGAACAATATGATATACAAGCTTATAATGAGCAAGCAATGACAGACTACTTGAATAAGTGGGGGAAGTTTATACATTCTCTCACAAGCACTCTCCAGGAACAGTTTCTGTACCCCTTTAGGAAAGCAGGGACAGTTCTTACAGTGACATCTGCCGAGGAGGGATAGTTAGGTGTGTTTTTTTTTTCTTTTTTGTTTGTCTGTGAGGTTTATGTTTTTGTTATGCCCTATTGGGGAGTAATGGGAGGGATTAAGAAACTAGTGAGGTAAAGAAGTGGAGCTGTGACTCCACAATTTATGTTTATAGCGGTAGACATTCAGGAAAATTCAAATATGTATGAAGAATAAGATATTGCACTGACTGAGTTATGTTCAGAAATTAATTTTCCCTTTCTCTCTGTATGGGTATGTTGGATTTGGAGCTGCGTCTCCATGAAAATCATAGTACGAACTGGAGCCGTGTCTCCACAATTTATGTTTATTTTGTTGGGTTTTTTTTTTCTTTCCTTTTCTTTTTTTGTGTGTCTTCTTTTGTATATATAGATTGACAATTTGAAAAATAAATATTTAAAAAAAAAAAGAAATGCAGCCAATTGAAAGGAAAAATATGGGCGGATCTTGCAGACTCTCACCATAAAATACATTAATTTATTATCAGGTAAACATAAATTTTGTTTTCTTTCATAAGGTGGTGAGAGTCCACAAGCCTTTACTCCTAGGAATACCCAAGCTGGGAGTCCACAAGTAAATGGGTGGGACAAAAAGTAAGACAGGCACCTATTTAGCTTGAAGGACTTTCCTGCCAAAAGTTGTAAATAAAGAAAATAAAAGTAGACAATTGTCTAAAGTTGAATGTCCAGGCCATGCATATGTTCAAAGAAGAAGTTTGCAAGACTGTTAAAATCAAATCAATTTAAAGTTCCAAAGAGGAGGATATTGGCCTAACTTATTCTGACTAGAGCCTGAAAGAAAATATGAACGTCAGAAAACCAAAGTAATTTCTTAATGATAAAAATACAGCTTTCAAATAACTTGCAGAAATCCCTTAACTAAATAAACATGCAAGAATTGGAAAATTCTTGCAATTCTAAAAGAATGTCAGTAAAAAAACATGTTTATCACACCAGGGAAAAAAAAGCTTTCCAATCTTGTGGTAAATCTCTCTCTTTACAGGCTAAAAAATTGCTCCACAAAAAAAAACTTTCTAAGATTAAAGGGACAGTTCACCCAAAAAATGTCTCTCCTTTAAATTGTTCCCAATGATTCATTTTACCTGCTGAAGTGTTTTAAATTGTTTACAAGTAGCTCCTTTACCCCTATTTTGGCATTTGAAATAGCTGATTTAGCCTGTGGTATCCCAACCTATACTGAAAGTTTCTATACTGGAGTATATTCTATTGCATAGCCTAAGTAAACACAGCCAGCAGAAGAGATTACACTCTCAGTGGGGGGCATGATAGTTAAGTAATAAAATGATAATTTTCTATTGTTCTTTCTAAGTATTGAGCTTTTGGTTTTCTAGACAAATATAAGATAAGGAAGCAAATGTGTGTACACAAAATGATAACATAATGAGATCTGATTTTACCTGAAGCTCAACCCATTGTAATAGGCTGTGGTTTAAAAGCACAAAACCAGCTACTTCATATTCACAAATAAACTGAAAAATGCATTTTCTCATATATTTTATACTCTGCAGCTGGTATAACAAGTAATTGAAAATACATTCATATAAAAACAATTTTACAGTGTACTGTCTCTTTAAGTGTTCAATCTTTGAGCCATTAAGTTGAGACGCACGAGATCCTGGTGAAAAAAGGAGAGCCTGAAAGTTCACTAAAACTGAGAAACAGAACAAAAGACCAAGGAGGAAGACTTGAAAACTGAATCAGATCTGCAGACATAGACAAAGCAATCAGAATTACTGATAAGAGCTCCTGTATGATCTGAGCTATGACTCTGGAAGGAGAAACACAAATTCTGCTTGTGGATCCCTGGATCTGGTTCAGTATATGGATAGTTTGTGGAGTAAACATGAGGCCTAGTCTGAGAGACCCTGTAGCCTCACAATGTCTATTATGTATTTATTGATTATGCTATTCTTCTATGTTTAGTGGTCCTTTAAATATGCTTACCCCCATCCTAGAGAATAAATCCAAGGAGTAGTTGCTTTCAAATAATGGCAGTTACAAGACAAGTAGAAAAGTTCTTGCAGAGATCATCAGTTAAAAAGGAAAATAAATTACAGTGCACAAACACAGAGAATATCGGTATATACAATAATTAACCCTTCTGTTATATGTTAGTGGGTATGATGTAGGCCAAAGTTCTAGTTTCTGGTAACTGAGCTGTGAAGCAACCAGCAGCAAGTACAATGTATACTAGACCAAAGAGTCTAGGCAGTAATGGTAGTATAAAATCTGTGTAATAACTGTGTCCCTTGGCTATAGTGTACAGACAAATACCTGCTAATAGCCTTGGGCTATGTGAGTTCATGAGTGTCATTAATTCCCTCAATTGCACCCACTCCACCATGCTTACCAGCGCCAGAAACGACTGCTTCCAGTAGAGTAAAGATCAGCAGAAGATATAGTAGTGGAGTACAATGACAACCCAACAAGAGGAGGTCAAGGTAGAGGTTCCCGCAACAACTGTAACAGGGTTTGTGACTAACTCCCACAGGGTGTCATTTTGTCACTAGACAGTACTCCCCCTGTCCCAATAGCAGCTATCTGAGGCTGAAAATTGGTCTCAAGTGGGTCTGAGAACCCCTTTCAACAAATAATCTGTAGCACCTCAATTCTTTACCTACTCCTGTGGAGGCAAAGAAAGACCGAGATACCAGAGAGATGGGAGGGATTAAAAGCTCTTGGACTGTTGGGTAACTTTGCCTTGTCCTAGTGGCCAGTTGAATACAAGGATTCTCACCAACTTATGATAGAAATGTCTTTCTAAGGTTTACAATCCAATGTAAATTTAAAACTCAATCTGAAATGCAAGGTGTTTTTTTCTTCTTGACTTTTTTAAAAAATGTATTATTAAAAATCATACGTATGTACTTTGATTTCTTGAACATGTTCAGTAGCAGGTGGTGCTTCAGAAAGTGTGCACAATAAGATAAATTGCATGCTCTATCTACGGTTTTCACATAATATTTTAGAAATTGAACATTAAAACAAAACAAGAAACTGCATTTTGAACAGAAATAATTTAATAAAAATCACTTACTTAGCTGAAGTCACGTTAGCAGAAATAAAATAATATTTCAAGGCAGGTGATGATTGATAAGCATTAGTTACCTGGAACAAAAATAAAAACATAGTTATACAAAGTTGTATACAACGTCTGGCACTCTCTTGCAATCACAAAGTAAATTATATATATATATATATATATATATATATATATATATATATATATATATATATAATATATATATATATATATATATATATATATATATATATATATATATATATATATATATATATATATATATATATATATATGTATTCCATCTCTCCATATAAGTTTAGGTAAAAATGTGATTAGTTATGTGACTTTATTGATTTTAAGTAAAAAAAAGAAAGAATTCTGTATAATGTGTAAGCACAAAATAGAAAATCACGTCACATTTTTTTTACATACTTTTTTTAAAATTAGTTGCAAAATTGTAAATTTTTTCCCAATAGGAAATGTTGTTACTTAGGGATTTGATGAAATTAAGACACTGTTAAAACTTTTTTTAAAAAACAAAGCAACACTGTTGCTATTCATGTTTGTGTATAATAGAATACCACTGTCTCTTTAAATTTCAATGAACACAGAACACATGTAATTATTTGATTTCACTGCCTATATATTAGTGGCTTTTGCTATGTATTAATCACTTGGCTGTAGAAAGAGCACAAGAGTAGATGGTCTGAAAGACCAAAAAAACTTGTGGACTGCGCTAAGGTTTGCCCAAACCAACAGGAAGTTTTTAAGCAGGATTTCCTAAACTAAACAACTCTAGGGCATGAAATCTAAACTGTATATACCAGTTATAAATAATAATAGTAAAAAGCAAATTAGCTATAGTAGGTTAGTGCAGCTGGTCCACAAAGAGGAAGTAATATCCCTATTAAACTTCTGATACAAAACTATGAAAAACCAAGGATTTTGTGAATAGAGCGCATAAAACCTACTATTGAGTATCACTTATAAAGGTCAAGATACGTTACTTAATCGGTACCTTAGATCATATGAAAATACAAACAATTCAAACCAAGTGTAATATTAAATTAAAACAGTTACACTACAATTAGAATTAGTTCAAAAGACAAATGTGTGAATATAGTTATATGATATCATTTAGGGTGCTTAAAAATGCATATATAGGTACAAGAAAGGGGGTTCTACTCATAAATAAAAGCTACCCAACTATATATTGAGACTGAAAGTAATCAATGTATGTATGCATATAAATCTTAGATATATAGTGAAAAGATTCCCTGAACTACCATAAATGGACGATACAGGTACTTATAGACGTCCAAATGCTATCACATTAAAATATGTAATGTAGTATTAGGTAGGATATACAGTTGCAAAAAAACAAATTATAGGTACAAATGATATGTATTAATTGGTGAGTCTCCTAATGGAGTAGTTAGCTTAAAAAAAAAACACACACAAAAGTCTCTAGTATCGGTTTGTATTAAGTGTCCAGGGGATAGTATTGAAAAAAGTCTATGTATATAAAATCCAAAGGCAAACTGTAACGAAATTCTCATGAGACAGTGAATTCCAGATTCTTAATCATGCAGGTTTTTGCGTTCCAATACTATATAAAGGAGGGTACTCAATCATATGAGGTAAGATTGAAGCCAGCAAAGGGAAAACATCCATTTTAGGCGGAGCTTGGACGGAATCAAAGTAAACTCTCTCCTCCTCTCCCCCCAGAGTAAGCAGCCAGAGGAAATTCCAGGACCGTAGAGCTTCGTATCTGTTCTTTAAATGAGCGCTCTCACCACCCTCCAATAAGAGACTTGTGCTCCATTACCGGGTATATAGTATATAAAGATTTTTAGCCTCTGACGAAGAAGTACTCCGAGAGAGACAAACTTCGAAACGCGTAAGGCTTTACAAACGGGTTACCCGGTCCTGGTAGATTTCCTGCCAATCACCTGAAGCTGTTGCAGTGCTGGTGTTTGATACAACACTAATATTTCACTTGGCTCATACCTCATCTGTTGAGTGTTTCTTCTGTAAGCATAACCACAACGGGTTATTTGATGTGTGTCTGTTGTCTTTAATTAATAAATGCAATATTACACTATTGGCGTTCTTTCTATTCCACTATATACCCGGTAATGGAGCACAAGTCTCTTATTGGAGGGTGGTAAGAGCGCTCATTTAAAGAACAGATATGAAGCTCTACGGTCCTGGAATTTCCTCTGGCTGCTTACTCGGGGGGGAAAAGAGGAGAGGAGGAGAGAGTTTACTTTGATTCCGTCCAAGCTCCGCCTAAAACGGATGTTTTCCCTTTGCTGGCTTCAATCTTACCTCATATGATTGAGGTTGAATTTGGTGAGTACCTTTATATAGTATTGGAACGCAAAAACCTGCATCATTAAGAATCTGGAATTCACTGTCTCATGAGAATTTCGTTACAGTTTGCCTTTGGATTTTATATACATAGACTTTTTTCAATACTATCCCCTGGACACTTAATACAAACCGATACTAGAGACTTTTGTGTGTGTGTTTTTTTAAGCTAACTACTCCATTAGGAGACTCACCAATTAATACATATCATTTGTACCTATAATTTGTTTTTTTGCAACTGTATATCCTACCTAATACTACATTACATATTTTAATGTGATAGCATTTGGACGTCTATAAGTACCTGTATCGTCCATTTATGGTAGTTCAGGGAATCTTTTCACTATATATCTAAGATTTATATGCATACATACATTGATTACTTTCAGTCTCGATATATAGTTGGGTAGCTTTTATTTATGAGTAGAACCCCCTTTCTTGTACCTATATAACATAATTTATGCTTACCTGATAAATTCCTTTCTTCTGTTGTGTGATCAGTCCACGGGTCATCATTACTTCTGGGATATAACTCCTCCCCAACAGGAAATGCAAGAGGATTCACCCAGCAGAGCTGCATATAGCTCCTCCCCTCTACGTCAGTCCCAGTCATTCGACCAAGAATCAACGAGAAAGGAGTAACCAAGGGTGAAGTGGTGACTGGAGTATCATTTTAAAAGATATTTACCTGCCTTAAAAACAGGGCGGGCCGTGGACTGATCACACAACAGAAGAAAGGAATTTATCAGGTAAGCATAAATTATGTTTTCTTCTGTTATGTGTGATCAGTCCACGGGTCATCATTACTTCTGGGATACCAATACCAAAGCAAAAGTACACGGATGACGGGAGGGATAGGCAGGCTCATTATACAGAAGGAACCACTGCCTGAAGAACCTTTCTCCCAAAAATAGCCTCCGAAGAAGCAAAAGTGTCAAATTTGTAAAATTTGGAAAAAGTATGAAGCGAAGACCAAGTTGCAGCCTTGCAAATCTGTTCAACAGAGGCCTCATTCTTAAAGGCCCAAGTGGAAGCCACAGCTCTAGTGGAGTGAGCTGTAATTCTTTCAGGAGGCTGCTGTCCAGCAGTCTCATAGGCTAAACGTATTATGCTACGAAGCCAAAAAGAGAGAGAGGTAGCAGAAGCTTTTTGACCTCTCCTCTGTCCAGAATAAACGACAAACAGGGAAGAAGTTTGGCGAAAAACTTTAGTTGCCTGCAAGTAGAACTTGAGGGCACGAACTACATCCAGATTGTGTAGAAGACGTTCCTTCTTTGAAGAAGGATTTGGGCACAAGGATGGAACAACAATCTCTTGATTGATGTTCCTGTTAGTGACTACCTTAGGTAAGAACCCAGGTTTAGTACGCAGAACTACCTTGTCTGAGTGAAAAATCAGATAAGGAGAATCACAATGTAAGGCTGATAACTCAGAGACTCTTCGAGCCGAGGAAATAGCCATTAAAAACAGAACTTTCCAGGATAACAATTTTATATCAATGGAATGAAGGGGTTCAAACGGAACACCCTGTAAAACGTTAAGAACTAAGTTTAAACTCCATGGCGGAGCAACAGCTTTAAACACAGGCTTGATCCTAGCTAAAGCCTGACAAAAGGCCTGGACGTCTGGATTTTCTGACAGACGCCTGTGTAACAAGATGGACAGAGCTGAAATCTGTCCCTTTAATGAACTAGCTGATAAACCCTTTTCTAAACCTTCTTGTAGAAAAGACAATATCCTAGCGATCCTAACCTTACTCCAGGAGTAACCTTTGGATTCGCACCAGTATAGGTATTTACGCCATATTTTATGGTAAATCCTTCTGGTAACAGGCTTCCTAGCCTGTATCAGGGTATCAATAACCGACTCAGAAAAACCACGTTTTGATAAAATCAAGCGTTCAATTTCCAAGCAGTCAGCTTCAGAGAAGTTAGATTTTGATGTTTGAATGGACCCTGTATCAGAAGGTCCTGTCTTAGAGGTAGAGACCAAGGCGGACAGGATGACATGTCCACTAGATCTGCATACCAAGTCCTGCGTGGCCATGCAGGCGCTATTAGAATCACTGATGCTCTCTCCTGTTTGATTTTGGCAATCAATCGAGGAAGCAGCGGGAAGGGTGGAAACACATAAGCCATCCCGAAGTTCCAAGGTGCTGTCAAAGCATCTATCAGAACCGCTCCCGGATCCCTGGATCTGGCCCCGTAGCGAGGAAGTTTGGCGTTCTGGCGAGACGCCATGAGATCTATCTCTGGTTTGCCCCAACGTCGAAGTATTTGGGCAAAGACCTCCGGATGAAGTTCCCACTCCCCCGGATGAAGAGTCTGGCGACTCAAGAAATCCGCCTCCCAGTTCTCCACTCCCGGGATGTGGATTGCTGACAGGTGGCAAGAGTGAGACTCTGCCCAGCGAATTATCCTTGATACTTCCATCATTGCTAGGGAGCTTCTTGTCCCTCCCTGATGGTTGATGTAAGCTACAGTCGTGATGTTGTCCGACTGAAACCTGATGAACCCCCGAGTTGTTAATTGGGGCCAAGCCAGAAGGGCATTGAGAACTGCTCTCAATTCCAGAATGTTTATTGGAAGGAGACTCTCCTCCTGATTCCATAGTCCCTGAGCCTTCAGAGAATTCCAGACAGCGCCCCAACCTAGTAGGCTGGCGTCTGTTGTTACAATTGTCCAGTCTGGCCTGCTGAATGGCATCCCCCTGGACAGGTGTGGCCGATAAAGCCACCATAGAAGAGAATTTCTGGTCTCTTGATTCAGATTCAGAGTAGGGGACAAATCTGAGTAATCCCCATTCCACTGACTTAGCATGCACAATTGCAGCGGTCTGAGGTGTAGGCGTGCAAAAGGTACTATGTCCATTGCCGCTACCATTAAGCCGATCACCTCCATGCATTGAGCTACTGACGGGTGTTGAATGGAATGAAGGACACGGCATGCATTTTGAAGCTTTGTTAACCTGTCTTCTGTCAGGTAAATCTTCATTTCTACAGAATCTATAAGAGTCCCCAAGAATGGAACTCTTGTGAGAGGAAAAAGAGAACTCTTCTTTTCGTTCACTTTCCATCCATGCGACCTTAGAAATGCCAGAACTAGCTCTGTATGAGACTTGGCAGTTTGAAAGCTTGAAGCTTGTATTAGAATGTCGTCTAGGTACGGAGCTACCGAAATCCCTCGCGGTCTTAGTACCGCCAGAAGGGCACCCAGAACCTTTGTGAAAATTCTTGGAGCCGTAGCCAATCCGAATGGAAGAGCTACAAACTGGTAGTGCCTGTCTAAGAAGGCAAACCTTAGATACCGGTGATGATCTTTGTGGATCGGTATGTGAAGGTAAGCATCTTTTAAATCCACTGTGGTCATGTACTGACCCTTTTGGATCATGGGTAAGATTGTCCGAATAGTTTCCATTTTGAACGATGGAACTCTTAGGAATTTGTTTAGAATCTTTAAATCTAAGATTGGCCTGAAAGTTCCCTCTTTTTTGGGAACCACAAACAGGTTTGAGTAGAACCCTTGTCCTTGTTCCGACCGCGGAACCGGATGGATCACACCCATTAATAACAGATCTTGTACACAGCGTAGAAACGCTTCTTTCTTTATCTGGTTTGTTGACAACCTTGACAGATGAAATCTCCCTCTTGGGGGAGATAATTTGAAGTCTAGAAGGTATCCCTGAGATATGATCTCTAGTGCCCAGGGATCCTGAACATCTCTTGCCCAGGCCTGGGCGAAGAGAGAAAGTCTGCCCCCCACTAGATCCGGTCCCGGATCGGGGGCTTTCGGTTCATGCTGTCTTTGGGGCAGCAGCAGGTTTCCTGGTCTGCTTGCTCTTGTTCCAGGACTGGTTAGGCTTCCAGCCTTGCCTGTAACGAGCAACAGCTCCTTCCTGTTTTGGTGCAGTGGAGGTTGATGCTGCTCCTGTTTTGAAATTCCGAAAGGGACGAAAATTAGACTGTCTAGCCTTAGCTTTGGCTTTGTCTTGAGGTAGGGCGTGGCCCTTACCTCCTGTAATGTCAGCGATAATTTCTTTCAAACCGGGCCCAAATAAAGACTGCCCCTTGAAAGGTATATTAAGTAATTTGGACTTAGAAGTAACATCAGCTGACCAGGATTTTAGCCACAGCGCCCTACGTGCCTGTATGGCGAATCCTGAGTTCTTAGCCGTAAGCTTAGTTAAATGTACTACGGCCTCCGAAATGAATGAATTAGCTAGTTTAAGGACTCTAAGCCTGTCCGTAATGTCGTCTAGCGTAGATGAACTAAGGTTCTCTTCCAGAGACTCAATCCAAAATGCTGCCGCAGCCGTAATCGGCGCGATACATGCAAGAGGTTGCAATATAAAACCTTGTTGAACAAACATTTTCTTAAGGAAACCCTCTAATTTTTTATCCATTGGATCTGAAAAAGCACAGCTATCCTCCACCGGGATAGTGGTACGCTTAGCTAAAGTAGAAACTGCTCCCTCCACCTTAGGGACCGTTTGCCATAAGTCCCGAGTGGTGGCGTCTATTGGAAACATCTTTCTAAATATTGGAGGGGGTGAGAACGGCACACCGGGTCTATCCCACTCCTTAGTAACAATTTCAGTTAGTCTCTTAGGTATAGGAAAAACGTCAGTACTCGCCGGTACCGCAAAGTATTTATCCAACCTACACAGTTTCTCTGGTATTGCAACGGTGTTACAATCATTGAGAGCTGCTAAGACCTCCCCTAGTAATACACGGAGGTTCTCCAATTTAAATTTAAAATTTGAAATATCTGAATCCAATCTGTTTGGATCAGAACCGTCACCCACAGAATGAAGCTCTCCGTCCTCATGCTCTGCAAGCTGTGACGCAGTATCAGACATGGCCCTAGTATTGTCAGCACACTCTGTTCTCACCCCAGAGTGATCACGCTTGCCTCTTAGTTCTGGTAATTTAGACAAAACTTCAGTGATAACAGTAGCCATATCTTGTAATGTTATCTGTAATGGCCGCCCAGATCTACTAGGCGCCATAATATCACGCACCTCCCGGGCGGGAGATGCAGGTACTGCCGCGTGAGGCGAGTTAGCCGGCATAACTCTCCCCTCGCTGTTTGGTGAAATTTGTTCACATTGTACAGATTGACTTTTATTTAAAGTAGCATCAATACAGTTAGTACATAAATTTCTATTGGGCTCCACCTTGGCATTGGAACAAATGACACAGATATCTTCCTCTGAGTCAGACATGTTTAACACACTAGCAATAAACTTGCAACTTGGTTATAACCTTTTTTAGTAAAAACGTACTGTGCCTCAAAGAGGTACTAAACGATTAAATGATTAAATGACAGTTGAAATAATGAACTGAAAAACAGTTATAGCATCAAACTTTAAAACAACACAACTTTTAGCAAAGGTTTGTTCCCATTAGTAAAATAACAATAATTAAATTTGACATAAAAATTACAGAGCAACGTTTTTATTCACAGTCAATATAAAATTCTCACAGCTCTGCTGAGAGAATCTACCTCCCTCCAAAGAAGTTTGAAGACCCCTGAGATCTGTCAGAGATGAACCGGATCATGCAGGAAATATAAGAGTAACTGACTGGAATTTTTTGATGCGTAGCAAAGAGCGCCAAAAACGGCCCCTCCCCCTCACACACAGCAGTGAAGAGAAACGAAACTGTCACAATTAAAAGCAAACAACTGCCAAGTGGAAAATAATGCCCAAATATTTATTCACTCAGTACCTCAGCAATGTAAACGATTCTACATTCCAGCAAAAACGTTTAACATGATAAATACTTATTAAAAGGATTAGTGACTTTTAACAGAGTAGTTCCGGTGAAATACCATCCCCAGAATACTGAAGTGTATACATACATGTCATTATAACGGTATGGCAGGATTTTCTCATCAATTCCATTCAGAAAATAAAAACTGCTACATACCTCAATGCAGATTCATCTGCCCGCTGTCCCCTGATCTGAAGCTTTTACCTCCCTCAGATGGCCGAGAACAGCAATATGATCTTAACTACTCCGGTTAAAATCATAGTAAAAAAACTCTGGCAGATTCTTCCTCAAACTCTGCCAGAGAAGTAATAACACGCTCCGGTGCTATTGTAAAATAACAAACTTTTGATTGAAGTCATAAAAACTAAGTATAATCACCATAGTCCTCTCACACATCCTATCTAGTCGTTGGGTGCAAGAGAATGACTGGGACTGACGTAGAGGGGAGGAGCTATATGCAGCTCTGCTGGGTGAATCCTCTTGCATTTCCTGTTGGGGAGGAGTTATATCCCAGAAGTAATGATGACCCGTGGACTGATCACACATAACAGAAGAAATGCATTTTTAAGCACCCTAAATGATATCTTATCATATAACTATATTCACACATTTGTCTTTTGAACTAATTCTAATTGTAGTGTAACTGTTTTAATTTAATATTACACTTGGTTTGAATTGTCTGTATTTTCATATGATCTAAGGTACCGATTAAGTAACGTATCTTGACCTTTATAAGTGATACTCAATAGTAGGTTTTATGCACTCTATTCACAAAATCCTTGGTTTTTCATATATATATATATTTATTAGGGATGCACCGAAATGAAAATTCTGGACCGAAACCGATTTTTTTTTTCTTTTTTAACTACAGTGTGTGTGTGTGTACCTGAGAGAGCTTGTAGGCGGGAAAGCTCCAACAAATGGGCGTCGTCACTTGTACCGTAGGGCGTGATCTGCAGTGAAACTGGTGGAGCTCAGACAACAATACGAGGAGCATATATACTGTGCACGCATATTTGCCTCAAGCAAATAGAATGTCTTCATACATACATATATCATTTATTCTCAACTGATAAATTATTTTCTTCCTTGGTAGTGAGAGTCCACAAATTCCAATTCTTACAAATGGAAAATACATCACCTGACCACCATTAGGAGGCAAAGACACGCCAAAAATATCCATCCCACTTCCTCTACCCTCCCAGTAGTTCAGGCCAAGGATAAGGAATGTTAAAGGGATAATAGGGGTGCCAAATAGACTGCCACCACTATATACACTTTTGGAACGGGTTTGTGGACTCTCACTACCGAGAAAGAAAATAATTTATCAGGAAAGAATAAATTATATTTTCTTTCTAATGGTAGTGAGAGTCCACAAATTCCTATTCTTATAAATGGGAAACCAATACCCAATCTGTGGAGTCCACAAAGAATAGAGGGTGGGCTGAAAGGTAAGGCAGTCACCAAACAGAAGCCTTAGCTGAGGCAAAAACATCAAACTGATAAAACGTTGTGAAAGTATAAAAAGAAGACCAGGTAGCAGCCTTGCAGATCTACTCAATTGAAGCCTCATTCCTGAAGGGCAGTAATATGGGCCCAGGGTTGCTGGCCCATTTTCTAAGTTTTATATGGTCTGATACAGAAGCACAAGCTCTCCTTTTCTTGAACTGTTGAACCCTGATTGTGGGCTTCAGTTTACTTCTACCTTTGACAAATGTGAGGTCGCATAACTTGACTTAACACTCAAGGGCAAAAAGGATACAGGCCTTATCACTGCTGGTCTCTATAGAAAACCTATTTCATCCAACACTATACTGCATGCTAGAAGCTCCCATCCTAACCACTGCCAAAATGGAATAGCGAAAGGCCAATTTCTTTGCAGAAAAAGAAACTGTACCAATAGTTCTATGTTTCCAGAAGAGAGTGAGGACCTAAGGAGATTGTTTCAGAGAGGTTATCCTAAGTTTATAGTTGATAAAGCATTTAATGAGGTAAAAGATATTGACAGACAACCCTTATTGCAGGACCATCCAAAAAGTTTAGCGAGACAAGGAAACATTGCAACATTTGTTACTACATACTCAGCTCAGTATCAACAAGTTTGTAAAATCATTAAGAAACATCTCCACATTTTGTTAGGAGATGGTGATCTGGCTGAGTCTGTTAACAAGGGTTGTCGGTTTGTGAGTAAACGAAGTAAAACTCTGGGTAACTTATTTGCTCTCAGTATGACATGGTGTAACAAAGACTCTACTAGACCCTCATCATGACTAACAACCAAAGGCCACTATAAATGTGGGCGCAGATCATGTAAGGCATGTGCACATACCCTGATTTGTAAAACCTTTCAACGTAATACCATTCAAAAAGTATATACTTCAGATAAATTCACTGATTGTAGGTCTACGTATGTGGTATACCTTATCTGGTGCCAAATATGTAAATTTCAATATGTTGGTCGTAGACTAGAGAGGTCAGGGAAAGGATACGTGAGCACCTCAATGATATAATCTGTATCATTGTTCTGCTTTGGCATCCCCATATTATTTTGGAGCATCAAGGCCAAACTACTAATCTAAAATGGTGTGTAATTGAGAAGATTTCAAGACCCAAAAGGGGTGGTGACCTTCACGCATTACTTGCAAAAAGAGAAGGTTTTTGGATCTTCTCACTTAAAACTAGGATCCCCCTAGGTCTTAACATAGAAACTGATATCATTAACCACTGGCAATTTGCTTCTTTTTTCTGTTGCTCATGTGTGTATATGCTCGTTATACGGGAACATTTTATGATCTAATCCCCAAAATGATGTTAAGGAATAATACTTGTTTAGTGCTAATATAAAGGAGACCAAATTAATACTATTATTTTTGAAATAATAATGAAACTTTGCATCATTTTTCTATGTATAATTATACATGTTCATTTTTTATTCTACTTTACTGCTCCTTATAGGTCTTTGAATATGCTCATATGTTTGCTATATTGTAAATACTGATGAATTACTGCACTTATTTATACATATGAATTTATGAGTGTTTGTCTCTTTAAGGATGTAATTATCAGTTAACTAATAGGATTCTGTTTGCACCATTATATGTGTGAGGGTGAGAGACAGGCTATATCGGTCTTTGAATAAGGCAGGAGAACGCTGAAACGCGTAAGACCGTGTTTCATGTCTCTCTGTTTGTTTTTATCATCTTGTTGGCTAAATAAACTGTTGAATTTTACCCCCGTGCTCCGCTTCTCCTTGTGTTCTACCATTTCTAAAGTAAGCCATATGAATAAGGCTTCTCAGCCAGAAATACAAAGAAACAGCAGTGGCCTTTTGATCCTTGCACTTGCCAGAAAACAGAACAAACAGGTGAGATGACTGACAAAAATCTTTGGTAGCATGAAGATAAAACTTTAATGCTCTAACCACATCCAAATTGTGCAACAACCTCTCTCTCTTTGGAAGAAGTTGGATTAGGACAAAGGGATAGAACAAACATTTTCTGGTTTATATCATTCAAAGAAACCACCTTGGGCATAAAACCTGTTTTCGTCCCAAGTACAGCCTTATCCTGGTGGAAGAACAAATAAGGGGGATAACACTGAAGAGCAGATCATTCCGAAACTCTACGTGCAGAAGATATCGCCAGCCTCAAGGCAGAACATGCTGCAATGTCATCGCAGAAAATGTAGCATGTCTGCAGAAAGACAGCTGTGCCGGTTAAAATCTATTTCGTGCCTGCACTTCTCATTTCTACCTGAAGGTGTCACTGTTCCATTATAGCTCAATGTAAATATTTACTGCGGCTCCTCTCTCTTCATTATCCTCCCCATTCCTGAACTCCGGTGCGGTGCAAAGTGACAGCACAAAGGGGAGAGAAGCTGAGCTACATACACTGTGCGGTTCAGCAAATATAATGGCAGCTGGTAAACTTTAGTTTTCCTCCTTGCCCCCTCTCAATCACTGTTTTTAAGTAAGAATACAGGCAGTCCCCAGGTTACAAACAAGATAGGTTCTGTAGGTTTGTTCTTAAGTTGAATTTGTATGTAAGTTGGAACAGGCACTTTTTTTAGGTGAAACTCTAGCCAAACATTTTTTTAGTTTTGGATAGCATAGGATAAAGTTTGTTTTGCTATCTGTGCCCCTGTTCAGAAAATTTCACATCACTTTCTGTCCTTGTGACAATTGGATTTTCAGTATTTTGGATTATTCTGGAAAGGATGATTGTCGATGAAACTCTATTTTCTCTGTTTGTAAGTACGAGTTGTACTTAAGTCGGATGTCTGTAACTCGGGGACTGCCTGTACACATTTCAATGCAGAGTAAAATGCTGGGATCACTTTTCTTCTATGTTATTTGATAATATAGAGATTCTGTATTTAATTGTATGGTGCTTACATTGCATCCTATTTTCCACTTTCCAGGTCAGATTTTCTAGACTACTTTGGGGTGACCTGTGTGTCTTATTCATTTTACTCATGCGTTCCTCATTATCATTACTCTGTCCCTCCTGTTCATTACCCTCTTCCAGTCTCCACTACATAAACAGAATGTTAAGTATCACTAATGTTAGTCCCTGGATCTGAATTGCACTACAAAAATAGTATTTCTTTTTTTTTTTTACTTGGTTTTGGTAATAAAATGTGACTGAACATTAGGGTTCACAAGTCTTCCTCTGCTAACCTGATGCTGGGTGGTCTTTAGAGTTAAAGGGAAAGTCTAGTCGAAAATAGTTTTCCAATTTACTTTTCTAATCAATTTTGCTTTGTTCTTTTGTTATTCTTAGTTGAAAGCTAAACCTAGGTAGACTCATATGCTTATTTCTTAGCCCTTGAAGGCAGCCTCTTATCTGAATGCATTTTGACATGTTTTCACAACTAGAAGGCGATAGTTCATGTGTGCCATATAGATAACATTGTGTTCATGCCCGTGGAGTTACCTAAGAGTCGGAACTGATTGGCTAAAATGCAAGTCTGTTAAAAGAAATTAAATGAGGGGTCAGTCTGCATAGGCTTTGATACTAGGTAATCACAGAGGTATTCTCTTTTCTAAACAAGCATTACCAATTTGTCGCTCTTCCATTTGGCCTTGCAACAGCAACAAAAATATTCTCAAAGGTTCTTGGTGTCCTATCTGTAATCAGAGAGCAGGGTATTGCGGTGTTTCCTTATTTGAACAATATCTTGGTACTAGCTTAAGCTTTTCATTTTGCAGAATCTCACACGAAACAACTGTTTATTCAAAAACATGGTTGGAGGATCAATTTACCAAAGAGTTTGATTCCTCAGACAAAGGTCACCTTTTTAGGTTTCCAGATAGATTCAGTGTCCATTAATATTAATGTAACTGTGTTGGTTACGCAAAACTGGGGAATGGTAAATAAAGGGATTATCTATCTTTTTAAACAATAACTTTTTTGGCATCTACTATCCCTTTAAAACCATGCAAACACACTGGAGAATCAAAGTAAAATTGAGGTTTCTAAATTTTTTTTTAATATATTGTAATGGTCTTGAATTTTCAAAGTGTCAGTCAGATATCAGAACAAGTGGTTAAGTGGAAAAAAAAAAAAGAGAGTGTAGTGGGAAGACGAGATACAGAAACAGACTAACTTTCTCACAGTAGCACTCAATTTTCAGGCATTAGAAGTTCAAATGAAAAATGATTAGGTCATATTATACACCAATAATATAATCTAATATAATAAAAATTAACATCATACCTGGTAACCAAAAAACATATTTATAAGGTAAATGTATATCAGTTAAAGGGACAGTCTACACCAGAATTTTTATTGTTTTAAAAGATAGATAATCCCTTTATTACCTATTTCCCAGTTTTGCATAACCAACACAGTTATAATAATATACTTTTAACCTCTGTGATTATCTTGTATCTAAGCCTCTGCAAACTGCCCCTTTTTTCAGTTCTTTTGACAGACTTGCAGTCTAGCCAATCAGTGCCTGCTCCAAGATAACTTCACGTGCACAGTGTTATCTATATGAAATATGTGAACTAACACCCTCTAGTGGTGAAAAACTGTTAAAATGCAATCTGAAAGAGGTGGGCTTCAAGGTCTAAGAAATTAGCATATGAACCTCCTAGGTTAAGCTTTCAACTAAGAATACCAAGAGAACAAAGCAAAATTGGTGATAAATGTAAATTGGAAAGTTGTTTAAAATTACATGCTTTATCTGAATCATGAAATTTTATTTTGGCCTAGACTGTCCCTTTAATATTCATTACAGTATTGTATGTTGTAAGATGGAATAAAGTTACAATAAAGAAGTGTGTTAAATATCTAGATAAACCTAAAAAATAAATTTAAAAAGGGACAGTCTAGTCAAAATTAAACTTTCATGATTCAGATAGGGCATGCAATTTTAAACAACTTTCTAATTTACTTTTATCATCAAGTTTTCTTTGTTCTCTTGGTATTCTCTGTTGAAAGCTAAACCTAGGTAGGGTTCATATGCTAATTTCTAAACCCTTGATGGCCATCTCTGCATTTTGACAGTTTTTAACAGCTAGACAGTGCTATTTCATGTGCGCCATATAGGATAACATTGTGCTCACTCCCGTGGAGTTATTTATGAGTCAGCACTGATTGGCTAAAATGGAAGTCTGTAAAACGGAACTGAGATAAGAGGGCAGCCTGCAGACGCAAAGATATAAGGTAAACACAGAGGTAAAAAACATAATTTATGCTTACCTGATAAATTTATTTCTCTTGTAGTGTAGTCAGTCCACGGGTCATCCATTACTTATGGGATTATATCTCTTCCCCAACAGGAAGTTGCAAGAGGATCACCCAAGCAGAGCTGCTATATAGCTCCTCCCCTCACATGTCATATCCAGTCATTCGACCGAAACAAGACGAGAAAGGAGAAACCATAGGGTGCAGTGATGACTGGAGTTTAATTAAAAATTTAGAACTGCCGTAAAAGACAGGGCGGGCCGTGGACTGACTACACTACAAGAGAAATAAATTTATCAGGTAAGCATAAATTATGTTTTCTCTTGTTAAGTGTAGTCAGTCCACGGGTCATCCATTACTTATGGGATACCAATACCAAAGCTAAAAGTACACGGATGATGGGAGGGACAAGGCAGGAACTTTAAACGGAAGGAACCACTGCCTGTAGAACCTTTCTCCCAAAAACAGCCTCCGAAGAAGCAAAAGTGTCAAATTTCTAAAATTTTGAAAAAGTGAAGTGAAGACCAAGTTGCAGCCTTGCAAATCTGTTCAACAGAGGCCTCATTTTTAAAGGCCCAGGTGGAAGCCACAGCTCTAGTAGAATGAGCTGTAATCCTTTCAGGAGGCTGCTGTCCAGCAGTCTCATAGGCTAAACGTATTATGCTACGAAGCCAAAAAGAGAGAGAGGTAGCCGAAGCCTTTTGACCTCTCCTCTGTCCAGAGTAAACGACAAACAGAGAAGAAGTTTGACGAAAAACTTTAGTTGCCTGCAAATAGAACTTCAGGGCACGGACTACGTCCAGATTATGCAAAAGTCGTTCCTTCTTTGAAGAAGGGTTAGGACACAATGATGGAACAACAATTTCTTGATTGATATTCCTGTTAGAAACTACCTTAGGTAAGAACCCGGGTTTAGTACGCAGAACTACCTTGTCTGAATGAAAAATCAGATAAGGAGAATCACAATGCAAGGCAGATAACTCAGAGACTCTTCGAGCCGAGGAAATAGCCATCAAAAACAGAACTTTCCAAGATAACAGCTTGATATCAACGGAATGAAGGGGTTCAAACGGAACGCCTTGCAGAACGTTAAGAACTAAGTTTAAAGGGCCATAATACCCAAATGTTTAAACACTTGAAAGTGATGCAGCATAGCTGTAAAAAGCTGATTAGAAAATATCACCTGAACAACTCTATGTAAAAAAGAAAGATATTTTACCTCAAAAGTTCCTCAGTAGCCACCTCCCATTGTAAAGGATTTCTAAGCAGCATTTTAGTGTGTTTGTTCTGGGACATCTGAAGGGACTAGCATTGTGCACTCTCATATTATTTCACCAATCAGGTAAAGGAAGCTTACTATGAAATCTCATGAGAGTTAAGTGAAATCTCATGAGATCACAGTAAGAGTTCATGACCTCAGCACTGCTGATGCTGATTGGCTGCTGTTCATTTCTTCATTTTTTTAAAATTTGTTTACCTGCAGCTGGGAGCAGCTGAGTATAACTTTTTACACAGAACTTACTCTGCTGAGCTGAGGAGATTGTGAGGTAAAATATCTTCCTTTTTTACATAGAGATGCTCAGGTGATATTTTCCTGTCAGCTTTTTACAGTTATAGTGCATCAGTTTCAAGTGATTTAGCATATGAGTATTATGTCCCTTTAAGCTCCACGGCGGAGCAACAGTCTTAAACACAGGCTTAATCCTAGCCAAAGCCTGAACGTCTGGAACTTCCGCCAAACGTTTGTGCAGAAGAATAGACAGAGCAGAAATCTGTCCCTTTAACGAACTAGCAGATAAGCCCTTTTCTAAACCCTCTTGCAGAAAAGCCAATATCCTAGGAATCCTAACCTTACTCCATGAGTAACTCTTGGATTGGCACCAATATAAATATTTACGCCATATCTTATGGTAAATTCTTCTGGTAACAGGTTTCCTAGCCTGTATTAAGGTATCAATAACCGACTCCGAGAAGCCACGCTTTGATAAAATCAAGCGTTCAATCTCCATGCAGTCAGCCTCAGAGAAATTAGATTTGGATGGTTGAAAGGACCTTGAATTAGAAGGTCCTGTCTCAGAGGCAGAGACCATGGTGGACAGGACGACATGTCCACTAGGTCTGCATACCAGGTCCTGCGTGGCCACGCAGGCGCTATCAGAATCACCGATGCTCTCTCCTGTTTGATCTTGGCAATCAATCGAGGAAGCATCGGAAATGGTGGAAACACATAAGCCATGTTGAAGACCCAATGTGCTGTCAGAGCATCTATCAGCACCGCTCCCGGGTCCCTGGACCTGGATCCGTAACAAGGAAGCTTGGCGTTCTGGCGAGATGCCATGAGATCCAGATCTGGTTTGCCCCAACGATGAATCAGTTGAGCGAAGACCTCCGGATGAAGTTCCCACTCCCCCGGATGAAAAGTCTGGCGACTTAGAAAATCCGCCTCCCAGTTCTCCACGCCTGGGATGTAGATCGCTGACAGGTGGCAAGAGTGAGACTCTGCCCAGCGAATTATCTTTGAGACTTCCAACATTGCTAGGGAACTCCTGGTTCCCCCTTGATGGTTGATGTAAGCCACAGTCGTGATGTTGTCCGACTGAAATCTGATGAACCTCAGAGTTGCTAACTGAGGCCAAGCTAGAAGAGCATTGAATATTGCTCTTAACTCCAGAATATTTATTGGGAGGAGTTTCTCCTCCTGAGTCCATGATCCCTGAGCCTTCAGGGAATTCCAGACTGCGCCCCAACCTAGAAGGCTGGCGTCTGTTGTTACAATCGTCCAATCTGGCCTGCGAAAGGTCATCCCTTTGGACAGATGGGGCCGAGAAAGCCACCATAGAAGAGAATCTCTGGTCTCTTGATCCAGATTTAGCAGAGGGGACAAATCTGAGTAATCCCCATTCCACTGACTTAGCATGCACAATTGCAGCGGTCTGAGATGCAGGCGCGCAAATGTTACTATGTCCATTGCGGCTACCATTAAGCCGATTACCTCCATGCACTGAGCTACTGACGGGTGTGGAATGGAATGAAGGGCACGGCAAGCATTTAGAAGTTTTGATAACCTGGCCTAGGAAGGGAACCCTTGTAAGTGGCAATAGAGAACTCTTTTCCATGTTCACCTTCCACCCATGCGACCTCAGAAATGCCAGAACTATCTCTGTATGAGACTTGGCAGTTTGAAAACTCGACGCTTGTATCAGAATGTCGTCTAGGTACGGAGCCACCGCTATGCCTCGCGGTCTTAGTACCGCCAGAAGTGAGCCCAGAACCTTTGTAAAGATTCTTGGGGCCGTAGCTAACCCGAAGGGAAGAGCTACAAACTGGTAATGCCTGTCTAGGAAGGCAAATCTTAAGTACCGGTAATGATCCTTGTGAATCGGTATGTGAAGGTAGGCATCCTTTAAATCCACTGTGGTCATGTACTGACCCTCTTGGATCATGGGTAGGATGGTTCGAATAGTTTCCATTTTGAATGATGGAACTCTTAGGAATTTGTTTAGGATCTTTAAATCCAAGATTGGTCTGAAGGTTCCCTCTTTCTTGGGAACCACAAATAGATTTGAATAGAATCCTTGCCTGTGTTCCGTCCGCGGAACTGGGTGGATCACCCCCATTAGTAAGAGGTCTTGTACACAGCGTAGAAACGCCTCTTTCTTTATTTGGTTTGCTGATAACCTTGAAAGATGAAATCTCCCTTTTGGAGGAGAAGCTTTGAAGTCCAGAAGATATCCCTGAGATATGATCTCCAACGCCCAGGGATCCTGGACATCTCTTGCCCAAGCCTGGGCAAAGAGAGAAAGTCTGCCCCCCATTAGATCCGTTTCTGGATAGGGGGCCCTCTCTTCATGCTGTCTTAGGGGCAGCAGCAGGTTTTCTGGCCTGCTTGCCCTTGTTCCAAAACTGGTTAGCTTTCCAGCCCTGTCTGTAACGAGCAACAGCTCCTTCCTGTTTTGGAGCGGAGGAAGTTGATGCTGCTCCTACCTTGAGGTTACGAAAGGCACGAAAAACATAATTTATGCTTACCTGATAAATTCCTTTCTTCTGTTGTGTGATCAGTCCACGGGTCATCATTACTTCTGGGATATAACTCCTCCCCAACAGGAAATGCAAGAGGATTCACCCAGCAGAGCTGCATATAGCTCCTCCCCTCTACGTCACTCCCAGTCATTCGACCAAGAATCAACGAGAAAGGAGAAACCAAGGGTGAAGTGGTGACTGGAGTATAATTTAAAAGATATTTACCTGCCTTAAAACAGGGCGGGCCGTGGACTGATCACACAACAGAAGAAAGGAATTTATCAGGTAAGCATAAATTATGTTTTCTTCTGTTATGTGTGATCAGTCCACGGGTCATCATTACTTCTGGGATACCAATACCAAAGCAAAAGTACACGGATGACGGGAGGGATAGGCAGGCTCATTATACAGAAGGAACCACTGCCTGAAGAACCTTTCTCCCAAAAATAGCCTCCGAAGAAGCAAAAGTGTCAAATTTGTAAAATTTGGAAAAAGTATGAAGCGAAGACCAAGTTGCAGCCTTGCAAATTGGTCTTC